>NC_135499.1:195022741-195322741 GCF_052857255.1 Amblyomma americanum | reverse complement strand
GGAGGACTAAAATCCCCGTAAATATGAACCTTGTACTTCGAACAATAATTTTTTTCCCAAATATCCAAAAAATGATTCGTGAAAACGTTAAGATCTGAATTTGGAGGACAGTAATAACAGCCAACGAGACAGTGAGATTTGTCCCGTGTTGAAATTTCCAACCACACACATTCTTCGTCAGGTCTCCAGGTCTTTTCTTCTAAATGAACCCAATACAGTGCTGCACGCTATCAGAACTCCGCCACCGTATTTAACCCGGTCAGTGTAATTCCTGTCGGCTCTGATGACAGCATACTCATCTGAGAAATAAGAGCTGCTAGCACGTGATGAGTTTAGCCATGTTTCTGTCAAGCATATAATATACCAACATTGGTATGCATTCGCGATGAGCACTTCCCTTTTAGTTCGAAGTCCTCTCGTGTTTTGATAACATAACCTAATTTCCTGAGCCGTTTTCTGAAGTGGCTAGAGCACTGTTTGGGTTATCAAAGTGTCGGGAGGACCACAGGTTCCCAGAGAAGGGGCGAAACACGCAGCCGTCAGGACACACTTCGGGTTTGTTGGAAGTAAGTGCAAGTCAGTTGGAAGTAAGCGCTCGTGTTGTCCAGTCCTTCTTTGTCCCTGTTTTTTGCGCGTGTACATGATTGCAATGCACCAACTCGCCCAAAGGTGTGTGTTAACAAGATCTAACAAATGCTCATCAAGCGAGACATGGAAGGAGCAATACGTGTTGTACCTCAGTCTTGTGCACGTAATAACCTTGTCACCCACTATATCCCCCAGGAGTTCCTGTATGTCCGACGCTGTTGTAGTCGGGTCCAGGCGAGAAACAAATTGGTCTTTCTTTGCCGGCAGTTTGGGCGCCAGTATAAGCATCGACTGTTTAGCTGTGCGAGACGTCGCTCGAGGCCGGGATGGCTGGCTCACCGCTTTAGACGGGCGTGGCAGATGACTACGTTGGTGCTGAACAAGAGGCTGCGGAGGGATGCCAGAATTTAGGGTAGCGATGTTTGTGGCCACAGCAGACGCGTATTTCCGAGGTTCCCAAAAGTCGGAGAGCAAACAGTCATCCTGTTTGGCGGTATGCACCAGAACGGATGCACTCAAGCCATTCACAGCCTCACGCAGGAGCACATTTTCCGCTCGAAGCTGTCGCACCTCACCCGCCAACGCATCCATTCGACTGGCCACAGTCTGCATAAGCTGAACAACGCTCGACGAAGCGCTGATACCAGCCGCGCTCCGAAGATCGAGGGACAGCGCAGGTACTACCTTGTGGGGCGCGTCTGGGCGGCCGGTGTTGCCGGTGTTGCAGATAAGCTCTGCCGACTAAGGGTCGTGCCGCTTCCCACACTGAACGAATTTGTACTTGCTATATCCCTCGGCTTGTTCGTTGAGGCATTTGCAATGAAAACGCTGCCGGCAAGAAGTGCACGGCAAAAACTGCTGCCTACTACGAATGGGCTGGGAGCAGCGCGCTCATGCGTCTGCTTCGGGCGCCATCAAGCGCGACAAGTGACACAGGTGTTTGCAGGTTCTGTATGCTAATACCGAATTCCTTGCTTTCTCGTTGTTTATTTCATTATGATCGGTTTCGACGGAAAACTATTGCACCACATTTTATACCTACCGCTTTCGGCTTTTGTTTCATACAACTCCTTTCCAGGTTCCAAATGCACGGACTCTTGTATAGGGCCAAGGGTCCCTTAAACTACTCGTATGTATTTTTTGTCCATTGGCCTAATCGTTTCCGGCACTAGGAAATAGAAGTAGTTTATTCATAGCGGTGAAGACCATGGCCGCTGTAGTGGCTCAGTGGTTATGGCGCTTGGCTGCTGACCCGAACGACGTGGGTTCGATCGTGGCCGCGGCGGTCGCATTTCGATGGAGGCGAAATTCTAGAGGCCCGTGTACTGTGCGATGTCAATAAACGTTAAACAACCCCAGGTGGTCGAAATTATCGGACCCCAGCACTACGGCGTTCCTTATAGCCTGTGTCGCAAGGGGACGTTAATAACAATAATTGGTTTTTGGGGGAAAGGAAATGGCGCAGTATCTGTCTCATATATCGTTGGACACCTGAACCGCGCCGTAAGGGAAGGGTAAAGGAGGGAGTGAAAGCAGAAAGGAAGAGAGAGGTGCTGTAGTAAAGGGCTCCGGAATAATTTCTACCACCTGGGGATCTTTAACGTGCACTGACATCGCACAGCACACGGGCGCCTTAGCGTTTTTCCTCCTTAAAAACGCAGCAGCCGCGGTCGGGTTCGAACCCGGGTACTCCGGATCAGTAGCCGAGCGCCCTAACCACTGAGCCACCGCGGCGGGGCGGACGTTAAACCCCACAAAACCAAACCACCAACAACCATTTTGCGATACGGCCAGAAATCACTAAATAATTGCAGATGTTCGCGCAAATCACAGCGCAGGGTCTTCTAACAGTCGATAATGTCAGTTCACGATGCCACAATCCTTGCTGTTATGATGTCATCTTTTCTGCTGTGACGAGGCTCTTGCATCTCTCTGCGTGCGGGAATCCTAACTATACGTCTATTTTTAGACCGCGCTAAGCCTAGCGCTCATTTTACGCAAATGTTTTCACAAAGAAGCTTCCTTTGTGCGCCCTGAGCATCGACTACGCCAAGGTTGGATGGCTTGTTTACTACCAAACTCGATCGATCCTTCAGCGCCTTCGCCAAGATTCAAGCGCACTGATGAGACAAGTTTACGGAGTGGCGCAATAAAGAACTCTTCTGGTGTCATGGAGCTTTCAGGACCCAAGTTCTTTGAAAAGGAATAGACAGAGATGAAGTGTTACCTTTAATATTCAAGGGCTTGGCTACTATTTTAGGAAACTGACTCAGCTTTGTCTAGCTGCACGCTCAAGAAACCTGCCTCCTATTCTCTCAGTCAAAGCGTATTTAGGGGAATTTGCGTGCAGTATAGAAAAACGGTCCTGACGTTATTGCTGTTATTTTATTCGGCACTTCACGGAGCATTCGCCCAGAGCTTCGGAGCAATATATAAAGCTGGCAGGTTTTGAGAGGCAGACTTTGAGCACATCAGTGCACTAAAATTGGGAGCTTATAACACGACAGTGCAAAGGCTCCCATTCTGCTTGAAAATCAGGCGTCGTGGTCGTCTGCGTTGGCGTTATCAGCGAAAAATCACCGGAGAAGCAACCAAAATGTCCCACCTAGTTTCGCGTGAGCTTGTGACGTCATCAGAACCTGCCTACTTGATTGTGATTTAACTAACCACCGGGGCAGGTGGCTCCCCTCATGAAAGTGTATAAGAATATAAGCACATCCTGAATCTTCTTTCCTTTCCCACACGCATAAAGTTTTCACGTTTGTAATTATTTTTAATTAATACACTGCATTAAATCCTCCAGTCATTCTGACAGAATTTTGCCTACACTTCGCTCCACATTCTCCAGCTGCCTGAGCTGAGGCGCATAAAATGGGCCGTGTATTTTTCGCAAAGTAAATTATGGAGCCTAGATTTGGCAATAAATGAGTTGAATGAGTCGCAATAAATGATTAATCAAGAAGCTTTACTACCGCTTCTGACAACAGATAACTCATCATTTTGCCTGGAGCAGTCATTTCTTTTGAGTGATCAATTGTTTGTTATATTAGTGCCGATAACCTCTGCTGTGTTCTAAGTGCTCCTGTCGCTTACCTTGCGTTCTGAAAAATACCCGAGCTTGCTTTTGGTTTTTACCATTCAGCAGATTTTGCTATTTCTTATTGAATAGAACTGTTATGCGAGCTTAACTTAAAGTACTTGCGTACTTTTTGTTAGTGCTTCTCAATTTTTTATTTAAAAATGCCGGATACATAATGACGAGTTCTAGATCTTGAATGGGTTCGATAAATAAATATATAAATGAATAAAAATGTTGCATTGTGATGTGGGCGAGAAAAAACTCTACAGGATCAAAAATAGCAAACCGCGCCATCACACGGAGCGGTAGCTATAGTAGGATACAACTCAAAAAAGAGCAGTTGCTAACACTGGCCCACGGTCCGCGGCGCCCTGTATTACTCCGCTGGCCAATCACAACAATAAACGAAACCAGCTTTTTAATTTTTGGCCTTATTGAACAAGCCAGATATAAATATTGTAGAGCTTACAATTTTTTCCTGGCGATCAATTTCTTTTTTAGGTAACGAAAAAACTTTAACTACGGACTACTTTTTGTCGTGGAGAAATCATGTGTGTGGCGGCTGAATGCGGACGGAGCTTCACTGCAGGCTTAAGTTGTATCCGACTATAGACATTCGCATTGCTCAAAACCGCACAATAGGCATGCGCTCCTTTATAGAACACTAGCTCTCTACTGGCTCTAAGGCTTGATGGAAAAGGCGTGCAGTGTCGCTGAGGCGGGCGTTTACTTAGAGAAGTGCGCACTTTCGGCCTTACCTTCTGAGTGGAGTTATCCGTCGTAGTCGTGCCCCGGCGCTTAAGATGTCCTACTGCAGAGCTTGATGAGGCGGCTTTTTGTTATTTTTATTTTCTTTGGCAAAACGCTGCTGCAATTTTCTGCGTCAACTAGCCCCAACCAAAGTTTTATTGGCGAAACAAAGGCACGCTGCGTAGAGAATTTTTCGTCCGAGGCATAGGATAAACTCAGTGACAAAAAATGGGATTCCTATCAGTAAATCTCAGCCAGTACTGCGCACGACAATTAAAAGCGGCATGGTTACGGATCGATGTGCATGCCATTTTGTTCGAGACCCGTCGGCCGCACTGCCTGTAGTGACAAAACAGCTCCCAAATGCTGCAGACTTCTCTGGTTTCGTGATGAGTGTTTAGTTTTGGCAATCACTAATTTTTCTTTTACTTTGATGAGCGATTTTGCACCTCCCAACTACTTGACGAGAATTTCTGAGTGTTTATTTCTTTTTAGGTCAGCAGTGAGAGGAAGAATATAAAAATAGAAGGCCACATGCTGTGCCTATTAACGATATGGCAAACACGCACCAGTAACACTCCAGAGCGACATGCCTCCAAGCCATTACTGTTTCTCCACGCCACAGAGAGAGAATAATGCATTTAAAGAAACTTACTAGCAAGAAAATAATGGTAAATGTCAGTCAAACCATTATCCCTCGCATGATATCTGTTAATCAATTTTTCAAACAGGGTCTCTAAGTTTCTTGTTTTGATGTGACAGAGAAAGCAGCCGCGCTTCCCGTACGAATCTGTCGATAAAATTCGGGACTAAAATTTATTTTTTTTGTGTACCTTAAAACATACGACAATGTAAAGCCTTGTCACCATATACTTGTTAAAAATATGGTTACGACTACGTAAGCCTTCCCTCTCTTTGCGGTATTCTTTTTGTCATGTTATAAAATTTGTTGATGAAGAAATGTGTGAAACACTTATCGGAGCGCGTGCGCGAAAAGACGGATAGGCAGAAAGAAACAAACAAAATTTATTCCTTTTTTCACTCATAACATTACAGTCGCCGGTAAAGAACCAAAGAAACAAATAATGTGTACCCTATGGGAAATCCGAAGAAGATGGTGTTGAAGGACCTTTTTCTTGGCTGTTTGCTGTCGCTCTTTTGTCGAGAAACAAAAAGCTTGCCTAATCTTTAACACATATAAATCAAGAGGCCTGAGAGACTAATGTGCCCCAAGAAGTTCAGAATTTTTCGCCTCATTTAAGAAATAAAGTTTCCAGCAATAGTTGATTCGTCATAGCAAAACTCCACGCACTCTTACTAACACCCACACGTACACACATACCATTTTTTCCCTATTTATTCGAACTTTCGTTACATGTTTCCAAAATACCCTCACACACGTTCCTTTTTTTGCCTTTCACAAATGACGAACGCCGAGATACCCGTCTACCTTCTACGAGCTAGAGGACTAGGTACGAGAAAAAATATGGCTGGCAAGCTAAGCCTACTTCCTGGCCTCTGACGTCGCTAGTCCTACTCTCTAGCTCAAACCACGCGGGACAGGGTACATCAGCATTCGTCAGATGCGAAAGGCGGACAGACTATACACGCGAACACTACGCGAACCTAGCGACGTGAGATGCCAGGAAGTGGATGACGTGTGATACACTCACTGCTCACTTTTGCGTCACTACGGGAGCGGACAGGGCCTGGAGAATACGTTCAGTTCCGCGACCATCACATCGAACTGTCACTCCGTGCGGGCGATAACCAACAAAGAAGAGCAGGTATTTTTTGTTTTGTTTTTCAACGATCCAGCTGAGCAGCAGCAATCATAAAAGTAAGGAGAGTACGGCATGTATGAGAGAATAATTATTGTGCGTTTGTGACAAGGAGATGGTTACATATGCGTAAATGCAGAGCAAGAACGAAAACCACAGGACCGCCGACCGACGAATGAAAAAAACAAAGAAAAGATGAACTGCAAGCTGAAATGCGAGCTGAATACTGAGCTTCCGTGAAACCTTGTCCAGATCCTGGCGAAATATATTTCAGCTTGCGTATGTTTCCGGGAAAAGTAAAGTGAATAGCATTGTTGCGCATGTAAAGATGAGCTTGCGCTTAGTGTTTGGCTTAGATGTACAAGAGAAAGTGTCTGCGTAATGTACTTGTGTTGAACTGTTAATACTGTAGCAGCTGCTTGGCAAGCGGCGGCAAAGTTAACTGCAAATGAATCAAAACAGAAACCCACAGCACTCCACTCTAAACAACACACGCGGTCGTTCCAGATACAGCGTTGCGAACCCACGTGGGAACAACTGCAATACAGCCAAAATCGCACGTTCCTCGGGACTCTCGAGACTGGAGGAGGAGACACAAATAGTTTCACAAGCAAGGAAGAAACAAGCTTCAGGATAGTCGGAAAATGAAGGTAGTCGAGACTGATCGCACGTCTGAGCCTCCAAGCGAAAGAGGAAAGAGTTTAGGTGCTTATGCATTCCACGTCCACGACTGGCGTCCCAGTTGCTATTTGATGCACCAAAAAAACTCGCCTGTGTTCAAGACGGATACTCTAGTTAGATCATTGACAGCGGACTCTGCTGTCTGAATTCACCGATAGATACAGTCTATGGCTAGGCAAATCGTGATCTACAGAGCAGCGAGGTTTTTTACTTTAGTATTAATTACAACCCCCGCCTAACGTATATACGCATGATATTCGTGTGGAATAAGACAGGATGAAAGTTACCAGTAATATACTTCTGTGGTTGTTCTGCTTTAAACACTAGGTGGTAATAATTTAAGAACGATGCTTGGCAGTGTAGAAAGCCCAAGTGCCTGGCGTTTCTACGTGACACGAAAACTTGCACTAATATATCCCTCATTTTAGAAATCTGTCTCCAGTCGCAAGCAATTTTCTGCGAGCGAAGAACATTCAGATGTCCCCTTCCTCGCACCGACAGCCTGCCTCGTGTCACTAGCGAAGCTTTTTGGGTGCATCAAAATAAAAAGGAAAGGTTGCAGCGACTCACACAAATCTCTGCCACCGGTACACAGTGTCCTCGTATACCCTGTCTCCTCTATTTTTTTTTCCCCGCACTGTAACTCGCAGCCACACACCACAGCGACGCCACGCCTGCTCGAGACATTTTCGTGTTCATGATCACAGCTTTCGCTTCCTTCGGGGAATAACAACAACAACAACAAAAAGGGGGAGGGGGCAAAACTAATACTCCAGCAGGATGTGGAGTCGAGCGAGACACGTCCCGCGGGCTCCGCATTTTCTCCTTGCGCGGCGGTTCTCCTTCCGGTCTCTTCCTTCCGGAACCAGGTCCGGTCTGACGCCCAGCGTCGTCACCCGGCGTGCGACGATTGCGCAGCAGCGACGCCTCTGCGCATAGATCCGTCTTCCGATCTGTTTGGGAGAGAGAAGAGAGAGTCGGCGATCGGTTGAAGGCCCGATTCATTCGCTTCGGCGAAATTTGGCTAGAAGTGAAGTCAGGGTTTTGCATGCGGTGCCTTTTAATTCGTCTGATTTCTAGAAAGTTTTTCTGGCGGGCTAGTTGGTGCTTCTCGTTCATGATTAAAATGCGCGAAAGAAACAGGGACAAAGACAAGAAAACACGTACACACACAGAGCGCAGACTTCCAACTTTTATTCGAAAATGCTTCGAGCATTCCTTTTTATACGCTACAAAGCAACACACGGCAAAGGGTGCAAATGGTGTGTAGGAATGCACACACTGGTGTTTCAGATTGGCAAGGTTGTGAACTATCAGTGTGTGCCCTGTGCACCCTTCAAGTAACGGCCAACGGACATGCGGAAAAGTGATCATCTCCCTTTGTTCTCTCCCTTTTCTATCTCTCCCTCCGTTCCCCTTCCCACGTGTAGGGTAGCATACCGGGCGCTGGCTAGTTAACCTCCCTGCCTTTCTGTCTTTCTCTCTCTCTCTCCCCCGTTAAACTTATCCGTTTTGTTTTATCCCAGCTGTGCCATGTGGTGGTTTGGAGCGTATAAAAAAGGAACGCTCCAAGCGTTTTCGAATAAAAGTTGGAAGTCTGCGCTCTGTGCGTGTTTCTTGTTACTGTCTCCGTTCTTTTCGCGCAGTTTATCGATGTCTGATTTCTACTTTCTTTTGTGCGAGAATGCGAATTTGAGCTAGTTCTTCAGTACCTATACTAGAAATCCTAAAGCGCGAAGAAAACCGACAGAGAAACACTGGTTACAGCATAAGATTAACGTTAAACGCTTGTCTGTAAGATCGCCTTGTTAGGAGAAGTCACGTGGCGAGTTGTGTAGTGATGTCACGCAACGTCATCATCATGTGAACTATCAACTGGCCTCTGTCCGCTAATGTGATGGGGCTGCGTTTGATAAGGAAAATCCTTAGAAGTGGCAACATGCTGCATTTTGTCACTGCAAAGAGTACACTGCACGTGTACCACATATGCTTATTATCGCTTGTTTCCCCGCTTCGTGCAGTGATAAAGCGGCCACAAGCGGGCGGGTCTAAGGTCACACGATGCAGTTAAAAAATGGCCGAGTGTTGCTATCTTTGTATAAAAATTAAAAAAAAGAAATTCTTGCACCAAAGATCACTTAAAACTGCGATATACTGAAGCATTTGCTGATGATGAAGACCTACCACTGAAACACGTATTGGCGGTGACGACGATGGACACAGCAAGAATTCTCTCTTCCTACCCCTTTTTTTTAGGGAAAGAGAAGCGGGTAGGCATGCGCACTGCAAATGTGTCCATTTTGTTCCGAACCCCTACAGTGTCGTCGTCTACTCCTTCCCGTATAAACCCAGAGACAATCACGCTGCACAAGTCGGTCATCTGTCAAATAATCGATATTTTCGATTGGGCCCTGAAAGCCGTCGTATGCTCACTAGTTCGTTTGACTCAAACAAATGGCTTGTTTACAGTACCCTTAACGACAAGGTTACGGCGAAGCTGTGCGGCTTTAGTCCTGAGAAGCGTCTGGGCATTGATTGCCGATGCCTATCCGCTTACTGCGCCTTGTGTGATCGTCATAAGCGAATATTCTCCGCCTGACTCTGGACACTGTTTACACCCTACAAGCATGCAGTGTTGACAGTTCTTCATGACACTGACCTTGTTCCCTTCGCTCAGAAGGCTAAGGCAGGCGCAAGCATTCTTCATCAAACGCGAACCTCTCGCTTTAGCTGTTCATCCTCTCTTGAATTCGCAAGGGCTGCCAAAGGCTCGGAGCGCTAAAATTGTTACGTCAGCCCTGCTAGCACGGCTGATATTTTTCAAATGAAAAAAAAGAAAGTGGTAGGTGTTTAACATAACTAAACCGAGTAGACGCGCGAAATCAGGGGACACTTAACCTCCGCCTCAAAACCTTTAGTGGGTTAATGCCCATATATAAAGAATTGGTCACTGTGTAGTTAACATTCATAGATCGTGGCGAGTACTCATACCATTACAAGCGCAGTGGGGCATCTGTTAAGCAATGCGCAACTGCACTGGCAGGTGGCTGTTTCTATCACAGGCACCGGCAGGGACTGTGCGACCCATGTTTCTCTTCCAATTAACCTCTCGCGACCAATCATTAGTTTAACCGCCACCTGTCAGGGCAGGTTATGATCACGCCACAAGGTTACGTGACCTGGGTGGCACGACGTCTTCCTCCCATTGGCTACAGCTGGTGCGACGCTCCTCCGAACTTACCCGAGCTTACTCGGGTCAGTTCGGAGCACAAGACAAGATTCTTGTTCGTAGTTGATACGTGTAGAATAGTGCTTCCGCACGATTATAACCGTTGAAACGCCTACAAAACTATCTCAGGTCAGGCCTTCGAACCTGGGTAGGGCAGGGGCACGTGATCTACTAACTAACCTATTTAAAATTTCCAAGCTGACGGCAGTGAAAAATGATCTCTATCACTCGAAACGCGAAGGTTTCGAAAGAGAAATGACCTGAAGTAACTCGAGTGCGTCAGCGATAACAGTAAAGGGATACCAAGTAACCGTAAACGGCAACCGAACGGGGTATCTAATTTCCGTGCAAAGGAGACGTGACTAACGTGGACATATGCCCGGCCAGATGGGTGCCTGCCTCTCATACACAGCTGCACATGCATGTCCCCTCTTGGCCACTGCGCATGCGCAGCAGGCACGCAGCTTGTCATCAATACGTCACCACCGTGAGTCTTAATAACACGTCAATTTATTTTAGACGGAAAAAGTAAATCAGCTTTATTACTGGTGCGCAGTACTTCATGTATCGCGTTCGACAAGGAGATTCGGTAAGTGCTCTTTTACGCCTCCTGCCGCAGATTTCATTCCCTGGACTCTTTAGATAGTTGGAAAGGGTATGCTTCGTTATGCTCCTCAATTTAGAAGTGCTTTGTACCTGGTAACGCACGGTTTCACAGTGTCGAGAGGTATTGTTGACGGCTGGGCCAGGTAGTGCTTTTGAACATGAAGAGGCACGGTACGAGGGCTAACAGACAAGGGTTAACAAGACTGAACAATACGTTGCAACCATTCGGGGTGTTTCATTCGTGATGAGTTCGTTGTTCGTGGTGCATACATTGTCCATTAGTTCTTACTGTAAACTTTCTTGCTCTGTGTGTGGCGATGCTGTGAGTGTTGCAGAACCATGACACGAGGAAACGTGTTACCATCGCCAGCAGACGAGAACTAACTACAGACGGCAAACGTTGGAACCTTGGAACTTTGGAAGTGGCCTCAGTACCAAGAATTGTTTCCTCGGCCAGGGTGTCCGGTACGCAAACACGAGGACATTGAGGCCGACATTCATCACTTACTGTGGGACTGCCCAGCTCTCAAGACTACAAGGATCCGGCACCTGATGGTAGGAGGTCTTTCACCAAGCAACCCTCCTTCGTACATTGCCTGGACGCAGGGACCGTACCATCGTTATCTACTGGACTTCATCAAATCGGCTAACCTTTTTCCATTCATTTAGATCATTCATCACACCTTCACCCATAATTGATGCCCTGGGTCAATAAATTTCGCTTTAAAAAAAAAACAACGTTGGAACCTTTCTGCTGTCTATAGGTCGTCCTTGGTCTTCGTCCGTTAGCGCTTTTAGCATGTTTCGTCGCGTCGCGACTCTGCAGCACTGGCAATTAACGCCGGAACACAGATAGGAGGGCTGAAAGCGAGCACGCACCTGAAGTTCGCTCAGAAGACCTGTATGCGGTGGTTCTCGCGGTCGCAAACGACGATGTTCCCGCTGGGCATGACGGCGATCCCTTCGAGGCCCTTGAACTCGCCGTCGCCGGAGCCCCACTGGCCGAAGGCGCGCAGGAAGGAGCCGTCTGGCTGGAAGATCTGGATGCGGTTGTTGCCCGAGTCGCCCACCATGATGTAGCCCTGGTCGTCGACGGCCACGCCGCGAGGGAACTTGAACTGGCCTTCGTCCGAGCCTTCGGAGCCGAAGGTGGAGAGGCTGCGCCCGTTCACGTCGAATATCTGGATGCGGTGGTTGTTGGAGTCGCTCACAATCACGCGGTTCGTGTTGGACACGGCCACGTAGTGCGGGTGCTCCAGGTGTCCCGGTCTCGAACCGAGGGAGCCGAACTTGCCCACGAACGTGCCGTCCGACTGGAACACCTGCGAAATGGCGCAGCCGCTGTTACCACCACCCCCTGGAACACCTGCGAACCGGCGCAGCCGCTGTTAACCCCCCCCCCCCCCCCCTCACGTTCGGACGAGGAGCGGTCGTCTACCAAGCTGCCCCCCGCAGTGACGATGATAACGTCATGTTAACGGTGCTGAATTGCGCCAGGGACAGGGACAAGGGAGGCACAGCATGGCGGGTGCCGACTCGCAACTGAAAGTTCACTAGGCGAAAATTGATCGAAGAGACAAACATTTTTTCCACGCATACCTAAGCTCCATACAATCACACACACATGAGCAGTGTTGCCGCATTAGGCAGTAGGTTTTTCTCAGTTGTCGGCTAAAAAGTTCCCATTATTTCCCGCAAATATATATATTTTTCAAAATAGAGTAACTTTAGAGTGAATACAGCCAAGGTCATATATAAGAATGAGCGAAATAAAATAAATACAAAGCCCATTATTAATGAACATCAAGGCTGGATTGTTCTTGATCACATCATCGTCAATGACCACTTCGTTTTATTAGTTTTTGCGTTCGGACGGGGACCAGCTTGGCTACTTCCATTTCCTCTCTGGCCTCTCCTGTATAGACAGTAGAAATTTTCGGGAATTCCTTTACAACAACATGCATGCATAGGGGATTGTGTGACTAAAGAACTGGGAGTGGCTGGAAGGAATTAATGGAAGGGTCACTGCCACTATAGCTGGAATAAATCCAAGGAGGCAGCACTCGAATCCTGAACGAACCTGAATGGACCAGGGCTGTCTATTCAAGGCTAGGTAGCAAATTAAAGGGAAACATGAAGCCAAATTTCTTCTCGCGACACTAGTCAGGCCGCCATGATAACAGCACATTTTCCCGAGAAAGCACATTTAGAACACTGGTCTTTAGCGAAACCAAAATTTCCCACGTTATCAGTGGGTTATTAAACAAAATTTCCTTTTCCCCTCAGTGGCTTGATTTTTCCAAGATATCAGAAATTTCCCTCGATTCGGCCCCGGGTTCGAACCCGACCGCGGCGGCTGCGTTTTTATGGAGGAAAAACGCTAAGGCGCCCGTGTGCTGTGCGATGTCAGTGCACGTTAAAGATCCCCAGGTGGTCGAAATTATTCCGGAGCCCTCCACTACGGACCTATTTGTTCCTCTCTTCTTTCACTCCCCCCTTTATCCCTTCCCTTACGGCGCGGTTCAGGTGTCCAACGATATATGAGACAGATACTGCGCCATTTCCTTTCCACCAAAAACCAATTATTATTATTATTATTCCCTCGATTCGGCAACTTTGCACATGAGAACACATACCCACACGAGGGAATGACACAACTAAAGCGATATGCTGGCAGAGATACCTGATTTCCTTCTCATGCAGCAAAATAGAAGGCTTACTCTCACACTGGCCATCTAAATTCGTGATGTGATATCTGCAGAACTTCGCTATGTGATACCTCGACGGAAGTCTGTGGGAGGTGAAACTGAAAACAGGCGCTGCTATGGCATTTTGCAATCCTGACCTTGCGACGATGATCAATGCGACAGGAAATGTATCCGGGTGGTGAAATGAAATCTTCGTGCAGCGTGATGTGGTGATATACACTTTGTGTAAAATAGTTAAGCGACGGATTTTCCGGCGAGATTGTAAGGATGGGAGGGAAAGGTGACCTTTCTTGGCTGCGATGCTTGTGGTACGGTTATAATTGAAAAGGATGAAGCGAATGATGAAGGTGTACCAACAATTGCAAAGAAGCTGTCGCAAACACACACGCAGGAGCTGCAACAGGAGCTGCGACGATTGCGAAATCTAATCCTATCGCATTCCTCTCTTAAGGTGACTTCCCGCTCCTAAAGTTTTTTCTTGCATTGGACCAAACACGGCTAATAATGATAACGAGTAAATCATCGCCCAGGTTAATAATTTGGATACAGTACGTGCAAAGACATAACAATCCTGCAATACAAGCTGTACTCGGTAATCTTGTGTGCGGTCTTTAACTGACGGCACGACAAACGCTTCGAGATGCAAAGCGACGATACGACTCAATGCGACAAACACATAAACTATTCCCCACGCCGTGTGTGGTTGACGATGTATAGACGAGGGTTTTTCAGCGTCAGGACACTTACTTGGACCCTGTGGTTTTCCTTGTCGCATACGTAGATGAATCCCAGCGAGTCGGTAGTGATGCCCCAGGGGTAGTTGAAGCGCGCGTCTACACGGCCCTCGCAACCGAAGGCCCTAAGGAAGCGACCCGACGGGTCGAAGATCTGCACCCGGTGGTTGTAGCGGTCCGACACGATGAACTGGCCGATGCGGTTCACCGCCACGCCGGCCAGGCAGTCGAACTCGCCCTCCGAGCTGCCGTAAGTGCCGAACTCGTGCTGGAACCGGCCGGACGCGTCGAAAACCTGCGCCACGCACGAACGATGGAGACAGCGACGCGAGAGAGGGAAAAAAACAACACAGAAACGCTTGTCTCTTCTTTTCATCCTCCGGTTGCCGTCTTCCCCGCTGTCTCTGCAGGTGCCCACACATCAGAACTGGCAATCGTCGCTCCCAACGAAGCCAGTGGCAAGGTACGTCTTAAAAAAGAACAGCGATAAATTTAAAGCCCGCATGCTGTAGCATGTTTTATGTCGGCTTGCACAACCAAGGAAAATACTGGAACATCAGAGGTCATTTCATTGTTCCACAGGCATCATGATTTTCTCTTGCTCCAGCATAGTATGCGATGTGCATTTGTTTCATTTTACTTTAATCGACATAAATTGTTACTATAGCTAAGAGTGTAACGTATGGCATTGTTATCATTTAGGAAACTATGAATACGAACGCATTTTTTTACACGTCACGGGAAGCCACATAAAAAATGCAGCATATTCGTAAAAGGCTATTGAAAAGCAGTACAAAAGTCTTATATTCTTAGGTCGTGCTTAAAGAAGTTTATGTGAATCCCCACTAAGTGACCTATGCTGCGAAATGATATATTAGCCCTATATGAAGGGCGTTTAAAAGCTGGCAAAATACAGCACCGATATCAAGGGCAGGGTTTCTGTTACGTATATAAAAACGTGAACGGATTCATCACAACTCAACAATTAAAAATAGCTGCTGCAGTGAAAATACTCTATTGTTCATGCGCGAAATAAGTCAGTAGCTCGACCGGATCATTGCCTTAACACGTTGTGATGTGTTTTTACTTACCTCCCTTTATTGGATGCTGCTAAAAAGCTTCCCTTTCCACGAGTGATGCGAGACCTCCCGGAATCTCGAAGGCCGAGGATAAAATGTGGACATGCTGAGGGAAACGTTTGTCTGGAATCCTGAGTTGGAAGTGTCGGGTAGCTTACCTAAGCAACATCTCAACGAAGTGAGGTGAACCAAGTAAAATGCACAGAAGCCTACGCGAGCGACGCTCAGGTAGACTTACCAGACTTTTTCGTGAATACCAATGCGCACGTTAGTTTTCTCCAATGTCTCAAACAGAATTCCAGCCGTTGGAGCCCTGAGTTTAAAGAAATGGTTTATTTCTTTCTTGCTGTTTCATAAGATCAATTTCTTTTTAATTTCAAACGCAAACATTTCGACGACTGGGTACCACTGCAACGACTCGCGTATTTCATTTCTCTTTGCGGCGGCCGTTTGCCAGAACTTACCCCTTTTCCGTGCACTTTTGAATAATTTCCTGCTCGCTAGGAAAGTAATCAAGCAAATTAGCAAAAAATATTGTTTTCAATATGAGGCAGCAAGTTTGTTTTTTCTCGAAAAATAACGGAAAATATTACCAGAGTGCTTACCCACAAAACGAACTAGAACGCGCGTAATATAAGGTTGCCTCTCATGCCTCCACTGATGAAAGGGCCAGCCCTCCTACGCGAGAGATTCTGCGAGTTTTCTTAGTTGGTTCTTAGCTCCCTAGCCGACTTTTTGTGAGGCGCGGGAGTGATCTATGGCGACTGAATTGCCTACGTCGTAGAAAAAACGTGGTCGTAGGCTTCCAGTGGGCATTCACGGCAAATAGGGCTGCAGAAAGTTATTTGATGGAGGATAGCGTACTGTTACATCATAGAAGGCTACGATACAATTATCGTTTTATTCTTGCGTTTGTGGTCTTCGATGTGTGGTTTCCAACATCATTTCATACTTTCAAGGCACAATGGGTGCATCCGGGGTGCCGCCACGAAGCAAATACCATGGCCAAAACCACCCAACTGATCTCGGTCGCTGTACTCGCCTATTTCGACAGAAATAAAAAAAACGAGCACCTATTGGACTGTTCTCACACTACGGTCGTGGTAGAGATATACGCTTCTCAAAAAACAGAGCCCAATACACGATGTTGCCTAGGGTGTACGCATGAACATCCAGCAACAGGTCGCATAAGCCAGATGCAGCTACTACGATCCACGCTGATGGCGGTCACACTGAACGCATAAAAACATTGGTCTAGATAATCTTCGCCCTGAGACCAAAAAGAAACAAATACCAAAAAATTGTAAAAAAAAGTTTTGACAGAATCAGTCGGTGCCCATAAAATAATACACAAAGAATATTACAAATCTATTTGTCAGGCCGCGTTGATGACACCGACATGGCATTTGAGTTCAGCCCAAGGAAAGCAGCAGTGTTTATGTTTTCATTTGTTATCCACAATACAGCCATTTCAACGTATGCCCATCAGCCTTTCGAGATTGTGCTATTATGCAGCCGTTAATTAGCGAGCATTAGTGGCACCAACAGGTACAGTAAAAATGAAGAAAAAGAAGTTAGCATGCAGTTGTGTAACGAAACAGTAGTGGGCGCGCCACGATTACATTATTTCAGCAAAAAAAGGGCAGTTATGAAACCAGAAATGTCAGAGCGCAAAGCATCAGTTCTCCACGTTTCTTTATTGCGTAAGTATAAAAAGAAAAAGAAAAGGGGTAAAGAAATCGAAGACGTAGTTTTGCTCATCACCTTAGAGGCCAGCTCTAAGGTGAAGGACTTCGAATTTCAGTCTAGAAGCCTAGAAAACCTACAACACGGAAGTGTTCTGGCGAAAACACCTCATTTTTACCTATTATGCGTCCGAAGCCACTTCCCTCCTCCGACTACATATCGGGGAATCTAACAGCGTCTTTCCCTCTTTGAACTTAATTTTTCTCACAGCGTGCGCCTCAAAGCAGGAAACCGGAAGGCCATTCTCAGCTTTCGCAGCAAAGAGGAAAGTATCTTTTCAGATCTAGCGGGGGGTCACGCCGAGCTCCTAGAACGCATTACCATCCGAAACTCTACCTGCTTGACAACAGGAAGACAAGCTTCAAAATGTTTTAAGATACAAAAGATCTAAATCTAATCCCCGCTGTTCGCCTAAGCCGTTTCGAAAACAAGCGCCCCTACTCGCTTCTTCGCTCCGTGCGTGACTGCGGCTTAACGTTGGCCGCAGATACTCGAGATTCGCGAGCAAAGTGCCTCGCCACCTTTAGCGGGGCTCAAGCGAGTGGCAGCGTAGGGTGGGAGCACAGCTGTCGAGGCCGGCAGTGTTGCTGTGAGCATCACGTCCGATCACACTGTAGGGGGTCTCTCACACAGCCACACACACACACACACACATGTATGGCGGGTGCGCGCTCAAGCCAGCAGGCGCCGTGGTCGCACAGGCGGCGGTCGGCCCGCTCTGTTATGGGGTGGGCGGGGGCCAAGTCCGGGTGTTAAGCTGATCGCTGCCAGCGCTTCAGGGGAGAGGGGGGGACTCGGCCGCGCCCGATGCAGCCCGCTTCAAGTGTGCCGGTGGTGACTCTGAAATTTGCAAAATGACGCTACCGTCAGGGTTGGGGGTCTCATGTGGGAAGGCTGGCTATTTAAGCGTCTAGTTCGGTGAATGCGGGTGTCTGTCGCTTGGTAATCAAATATATATGCGGGTTAGGCCCAGGGAGCAGCAGGGATAGAATGCCTATCTTAACTTTGAAAATAGGAAGCTTAGTTCCATGCAGGCAACCTCGGATTTTTTTTTTAAGCACGAAACTAGGTGTGGGCTCATGTAGATAGTACCATTGTGAGAAGGAGCAGGGCACGCGGAGACATGAAACGCTGGAGAAGTCAGGGTTTGTTGATTTTGCTTCGGCATGCCTATCAATGCTTATGCAAGATAGTTGATAGGCAACTTAGTTCACGCTACTTCCCTAGGCTTCTTAACCAAAACAAACTGGTTGTAAAGATCAGAGGCTTCAGCGACAGGGCGAAGTGATTCCTAGTGCTTGCATCATTGTCCTTATGCAAATAAACACAAAAGCGACCGCGTCATTTATGGGCCAAATGAACCAAACGCGCCTGAAATCAGAGGAAGCCGACATCCCGCCTTGCCCCCAAGCCGTGCACGCTTTTACGATAACAGGGAGCAGCCAGGAAATGGCTGCCGAAGTTGGGTAACTGAACTTTGCTCTTAAATTTTAGAACATTTTCACGTGTGACGTTGAAATATTGCATTAAATAACTGCTTTATAATAACTTTATTAAGCGCAGGTCTTTGCCGTATTTTCGCAAAGACGACCACGACAAACGCTGTTAAGGACCTAGTCGCATCAAATGCAGCCAGCAACACTTTATAAGCACGCGTTCGCCAGAGGCGTTAGGAGCACCCAATCACCGCTTTTTGGCAACAACGATCGGAAGAATTGGGATGGTCGTAAGTACAGAGCGGGCAGGTAGTTGCGTCTACGGTATACAGGCGGGGTCTGGTACGTCTACTCTAGATTGTGGCAGGGAGGGCCTTGGTAACATGGCCGGAGAGTGAGGAAGCTTGTGGACCTCTTTAAACACCCAGGTCAGACCAGCACGCCCGATAGGTTCAACCTGATGATAGGTGGCTATCTCAGTAATTGTGTTTTTATCCTGACAACTATCAAGTAGAGCACAGTGATAGATTAGCATTTTGGGTTGGGCCACGTCTCTTCCTGTAATAAGCACCCAGGGTACGCTCGACGGCGATCGCCGAGCCGTTTTTCTCTAGGAAAAGTCTACAGCCGTTTAATTCAATTTTATTTCTGAAAGTGTAAATGGAAAGTAAGATGGGTGCGAAGCTTCTTGCACCGTAAAATTTGTACAGAGACAGCAGCACGACGGTGTGACCTCTAGCGATCTTGCCTCCTTCCGCTGTTTGTTGTTGCGCCATGCTACACTGCAGTTGCGCAGGTTACGAGGCGCAATCTATCTTAAACTGAAAAAACGCCATAATAGTTACAGAAAACAAAGAAGTCAGTATACGGTCGAAACTCTGCTCTTGAAGTTTACATAATCGCCTTTGACAGGCACTGAACGATTACTATATCTATTCACACCGCGAAAGAAGAAAAAATCTATGCCGTATATGTCTTCTGCCTAGGCTAATTAAGTTAACTACGTCTCGTCTCGGTTGCAGTATATTTTGCTTTCGTTATCGTCTTCACGCACAAAGAGCACAGCGAGAAAGAAAGCTTTACTCTTTCGACCCATGCTATCAGCAGTTAACTGGTGCAGAGTCATAGATTTGTGCGAACGATTCAGTTCCAATCAATGTGCGAAGTATGCGAAACGGTTTTTGGTTTTCGTTTCTTTGGTGACTCTACCAAAGCTGAGTGTGAAAAAAGGGCAATAGTTTTGGGAAGTTCATCTGCAAGCTTTTTCGCTCGACTACGGGTTTCCATTAGGAGTACGGAAAATATTGATCGTCTTTCCTGCGTGCGATGTAAAAGACAGGGCGTTTCACAACTTGCGTGCGAACCGAACAAAATGTCACGCTCTATTACATTACTTTAGTTCTCAGTAATCAGAATATTAATCTAAGCTCAGGGCGTCGATATTCTGTCGTCGGAGAGTCATGATTCGATTTGGGTGCCTTAATTGTCTCGTTCACAAGGAAATATAAACTAATACGTTCATGAATAAAATTCATCCGCGTGATTTCCTGCAGGCCTTCCGCACGACACAGGGGTTACTTTTCGCGACTATGCTGATACGAATAAATCGTGAGTGTACGAAAACAGCCCCCAAAAAGAGCTCCAATGAGTTCATTATAGCAAGCCTTTGAAGCAAAATCAAGCACTGTCTGCTTTACCTTGAAGAGCCTATCCAGAGCAATCCATCACTCGCTGCACTCTGGAATAGCACAGGAGTGACACTAGAAAGGTAGGATGGCTCAAATGTTCTGGAAGAAATCATCCAACATTTCTGCACAGTACTTTGAAGCACCCGCATGGTGCTCAATAATGCCAAAAATATGGCAAAGAAAATATTGCCTGCACTAAACATTGCCCCTTGTCCGTTCCAAAGAGTGTGTTTGAAATTTTTAAATGCGAACCTTTTTCTACGGTGAACGCTAGAAATGCTACCAACCCACGGCTAGTGACAATTAAAAGCTGCTGAACGTACATGTAAAGCACCTTTACTGATTTTATTCTTCCTTCTCTTCTTACAAGAAATAGTAACCTGTCAAAAATATCTCCTCATACAACACAACCTATTAAGAGCATTACTATTTGCTGTATATAGCATAAAGGTTCTGTTTAAGCTTTCTTTTTTCATTTTTAATATGTTAGCCTTGCATTCTTAATGACGCAGCAGCACCGCCAGTGCCGGAATCTCCCAGTCGGCGCACTGAACGATGAGAATAAAGTTTGTACTGCCACCGACATCGTATTGTCTCGCAGGATATTGTTTACAGTAAAAGAAAATACCACGCATCATGTAATATTAGTGCAATCAGCGGTGCACCGTACATGAAATAAATGTTGACAGACCCTTGCTCCCGTGAACATGCACGGCGCTATAGACGGACAACTGCACAAGCAGTTCAAAAGATAATGCCAAGTTCAGGACTCACCTGGACCCGATGGTTGCTGCTGTCGGCAACCACGATCGAGTTGTCCGGTCCGACAGCGACACCCCTTGGCCACGTGAAGCAGCCGGGCTCAGTTCCGCGCGTGCCAATCTTGAGCTGCATACGGCGCTTTTGAAGATACATGCTGCGCGGGAAGCCGTAGCCTCCGTACTGTCCATCATGGCGCGACGCGTTGCCGTCCAGGCCGCGGCCCCTGGCTGGAACATCCTCGTCCTCGGAGCTGTTGTCGTCGCTGCCGCTGCGGTTGTAGACCGCGTGCGAACTCCGGGACCTGGACACGCTCTTGGGCCCGTAACCCCCCGTAGAGGCGCCGGGCCCGCTGCCTCCCCGAGAACCATACTTGTTGCGCAGGTACTGAGCCCAGCTCGAAGAGCCCCCGGGACCCGTGGTAGAACTCCCGTAGTCGCCCGCGTCCGGAGAGGTGTCCTTGACAGCGTGGCTGCTTTTGGAACGGGACAGGGCGCTGCTGCTGGAGGGACTGCTTTCCGGCTGGCTGTAGCGACTCCTGTACGATGGCGATGTCAGGGCGCCCTCGTCACCGCTGTCGCCTTCCCCGGGCAGCATCTCGTTGGAGCTTTTGCTCCGCGTCAAGCGGCTCCTACGCAGCGCTGCCGCCGATGAAGACGTCGGGCTGGAGGTTGCAGTTGACCGCGCCGTCGCTGCGGCGTTCTCCTGTTGGCTCTTGCGCCGCTCCGTCCTCGGGTCCTGCTGGTCCATGAGCGCTGAACTCCTGCTTCGGCTGAGCAGCCGGCTTCCAGCGCCGCTGTTTTCTTCCCGTGGTTCTTCGTCGACGGTGCGCCTCCTGCTAGCAAGAAAGGAGGTGCCGTACCGAGAAGACACCGCGGTGGGGTCATCTACCGACGACGAAGGCGTGTCCCTCCATGACCGGTAGCGGCTGCTTGCGCTCTCTTCCTCCTTGTCCCTGGCGTACTGCGAGTGGCGGCCCGACGTGGGCGTCGAGGAGCGCACGTCTTGGCTGCCCCGCCGAGCCTGCGCGCTCCTGTTGAGGAGCGCCGACACGGACGAGGTCATCTCTTCTTCCTTCTTGGGCGCCTGCGTCGCGGAGGTCTTGCGGGTGGGCGTCTTGGGCCTCTCGGGCTGGGCCGTCTCTTCCTCCTCCTCATCCTCTTCGTCTTCCTCTTCGTCCTCCTCCTCGTCTGAGGTCTCCTCTTCCTCGGTGGACGCCTCGGACTCGGTGTCCTCCTCTTCGCCTATCTGCGCCTGCTGTGGCCTCAGGCGGCTGAAGAACGACGACTGGTGGGCGGCAGGAGACGGGCTCCCCACTGAGCCCGCCCTGGTCATCTCGTCCTTCTTCTTGTCATCCGTCGGTCGGCGGCGATCGTCGTGGTCTAGAGATACGGCCTTGGCCAGCGGCGCGCGTGTGGACCTGCGAAGGAAAAGCGAAATCGGCTTTAACCACACGCCACCTGAACCGCCCGCGTAATGAAGAAAAAGCAGCTAGGCTTCTGACATTGTGCATGCAGAGAAGGTGCACCTTCGACAAGAGTACGCTACTTCTTGTATTATAATTTTGTAAGTCTACTTCAACTCTAGCTGACGTATTTGGAACCTTTTAAGAATCGACTGCGACCTGAGGCAAGGAAGTTGCACTTAGATCACGTTTACTTTCTCAAACATGTACCATATCAATCCACTGAGATCACTTGCGTGGAGGAACTTCTGAGCACAGCTCCCGAAATCTTGTAACATAGGTATCACAAGTGCTCAGAATCGAACATTTATTTATTTACCAACTTACAGGCACCATGCCACCCCGCGAATATCCGCGAATACCGTGAAGAGATCAGCCAACTGGCTTAAAGCGAAGGTGCAACTTTCCACATTCATTATGCCTAAGCTATCAACTACCAGTTGCTGAGATCATGCCATGCTGATTAATTGTTCACACACTCTGGGTTTGCAAATAGTTTATTAGTCTCGTGTAGTGAAGGCAGTACATGATGCGAAGGGCGGGCGACTCGCTCTTGACTGCGTGTCCGTTGTCTTTCCAAAGCTGGGGCTGGGAGCGCGTGGAGACATGCCAGTCATGCGCATGCGCGCCAGGGGCCGCAGGAGAGTGAAACAGCCGCGTTAGTGGTGTCATTCGCCTGACGTCACTCGCAGAGCATAACACCGAAACCGATAGGCCAGCCGCGGTCTACTGCCTCTTGCCGCTTCCATTCTAATCTCCAGTAAATCCTAATCATGCTAATCTCCTGCATTTAGGTTACCGCCGGAGCCCCCTCAACCCCCCGCCCCACCTCCCCCAAAAAATAAAAATAAAGAACTTTAGTGACAGGATTCGTGAAGCTCTCCACAAACGGGAGGGCGGCGGGTACGATGACTATGACGATTAGCCATAGCACGTGACGAACTGATCATTCAGGATACTCGCGTTCGCTATTGCCCAACTGTCAATTGTGATTGGCCAACGCACTGGTGAACCCCGGCCGGTCATGAGCTGGTTTTAATACGTGGGCGTATGAACGAAATTTACGAACCTGGCATCATTGAGGTAACCACTGGTGTAGAGATGCTACGAAGGAAAGAGGCTAACTTCCCCTTGCATAAGCAAAGTTGATAGATATTGTTTAGAATGATTTTTTCTTTCTTGCATCGACGTTTTGTCAACTGCTCTTATTGAACGAAAGGGACGGAAACGAACTACGTCGTCGCGAGTCTAGGAATAACGGGAAAGCAATTGTTACAGAATGTAGCCAAAGGGAACTGTTTCGTAACTTTTTTTTTCTCCAATAATTCTCTGGATTCTCTACGACTGGTCAACTCTAACTGCGATGCATAAGCCGGTTATTAACGTTGCTTGCTAGCTGTCATATCTGACGTCACAGACAACAGCTACCAATGATTTATGGTTTATGGGGGTTTAACGTCCCAAAGCGACTCAGGCTATGAGAGACGCAATAGCTACCAATGAAAGAAAGGCAAAAGAAGGAATATAGAAATATAGGAATAATATACAGCCGCAGATCTCTTCTACAACATAATAAGCTCCAGGAACCTAACTAAACGTACGCGTTTTTCATTCAGACAATAAACGTTAGAAATTGTAAAAGATAGCAGTCTAGTCGCAAAAAAAAGCAACATACAACGGTAGAAGACCGGAGGCTCGAGAACAGCAGCGTGATCATCTGTCTAGAAGGTTTTTACGCAAATAAATACGCGAAACCACCGCAAGCCTTCAAGACCGTAGCCACTGCTTTGTACAAGAGAAAACGATATGGCATAAAAATCACGGAGTATATCTCATTCGGTGTTCTGCAGCTTTGTGCTATGACGTCTCTTCTAGAAGCTCTTTGTTCTGGGCACGTACGTAAAGGAAAGCTCATTTTTAAGAAAGGTGGTCTTTTATAAAAATGTGTCCAGACTGAGGTTTCAAAGGTCGCCTTGCCGAGAGCAAAACGGATTTACTAGCAGGCTCGTGGCGCAAGCAGCAAAAAGCAGTCGTCGTCTACTCGAGCAAAGAAAACGTCCCGCGGTGGTCTCGCTAGACAGCACAGGGGTTCGCACGGCACACTCGTGTTGGTGATGGGGTGGTTATTGTGATAGGCAGATTAGTTACCCGTGTGGCGAGTTACTGGACACAAGAAAAGCCAAAAGGTCTTCCACGAAGGGCCTCTAACCTTTCTGCGGGAGGCGCTTCTCGCATTCCTAAAAGAATACTGTAGCACCAGTTGACGAAGACTTCCAGTGTCGCCGTGCAGCCCGAAGTTTACCTTCCATCTAAAAAAACGGAAAGACATTCCGTCGGCGTCTTCTTTGCAGGGTCCTTTCTTGAAACGTGTGCAGCTAACAGGTGCACTGTTTATGATCGCGAGGCGTGTAGCTGACATAGCTTCGCTTCCCAAATCGAGAATGTTCCTCAGTGCTCCAGCTAAGAGCGAGAGTTTTCTTTGTCTCGGTGCACGTAGCACTAGCAGTAAGCGCCGAGCGCAGCCGGCCGCCACGGAACACTGCGACGTCGGCATCGCGCTCTAGGCCAGATGAACTCTAGTGTGTTCGTGGATTGTAAGAGGGCTCACTGACGGCACAATGTGTTTCGGTGGTTTGTGAAACGTGCGTGTGGCCAAGTCAGAAACATGTGCCGTACGGCTTTGTCTAAAAAATAACTATGTTCGCCTTTATTAGTGTACTCTCTTGAGCAGTGTCCCTGTCCTGGGTGCTTCTACGGGCTGCGCAGACAGTCTTGAACGTTGCGGGCTCCGTGGACGGTTGGGTGTGCCTTACATTCTCTTTGTCTCCGCCGACAGCGATGGCAGGACGAAGAGAAGGCCCGTCGCCGAGTTGCCGCTGCGGCACAAGCAGAACGAGGCGCTTACCAAATCGCAGTGCACTAATCGATGGCTCAGCTATCGAAAAGCGTCAAATGAAGCCAATATCGGCGTTCGATTTCACGTAGAATACGTTTTATGCCTGATGGGGGTTTGTGCATGACAAGAAAAACAAGAAACAACTCGCTTTTGGCGGCCATCGACTGCACAAGCCAAATTGCTGTGACGTCAGCACTCCTCTGCGGAATACGCGGTGTTTACAGGTGCTCACATCAAAACGCACCGACTTCAACCTGTGCAGAATGCAATGGCGACCGCGTCTAATACAGTCGTGGTAATTACATGTGTGTATACATGGCTGGAACCGATGACATTGGTCCACTTGAGAGAAGAATACCTTTTGCTGTTTTAAGCGTTCTGCTGTAGACATCGTTCGGTAGAAGATAGAGTTCCGGTTTGCCGTCATTGTGGGCTTTGAATAAAATATCTGTTAGTGACATGTAACCGGCAACATACAGGAAGAAGTACCATATCCGCTACGCAAATTTGAAGAAATATGGTTTGAACAACTTCCATTCGTTGGTTCAAAAAACTGCCTTTGCCAAAAACTAACCAGACCGGGTTTGCTTTTCAGCCACACAGTGGAGCCTTACGGCACCCCTAAGTTTCAAAAGCTCTGTAAAGGTGGGCTTGAGGTCTCTCCCTATCTTATACATATTTATAGCTTAAAAGTGCTCCCCTTCACTGCTAAGAAAAAAAACCCTTCCCAAGGTACTTTTCGCACAGACGGTATGGCCATTTGGACATGAGCAGGTATAAAGGATAGCACCGACTGCAAGTTCCAGCCGTTGACGGACTGCTGCCAAAAAGGTCTGTACTTCGACTTCGAGCGGCGCAGAAGGCTTGAAAGAAGGTTCTAAATATAATGCCGACAATGGGAGCTTATAGCACAGTTTCCTTAGTTCTGAGTACTAAGAAGTCAAAATAGCATTTACACTCGAAATGTTCAATACACTAGCAAAAAAGCGAATAAATTATAATTTTCTGGCAGCTTTAGACGAAGCAAACGGGCGGTTAGCGATAAAACTTCACATCTAGATTAACAACTTGATCGAAGCGCGAAAGAGTTAACTGAGGCGAAGTTAATGGCTGCGCTCTACGCTTTTTGGAAGGTCGCATATAAAATGTCCAACGGCTGAAATGCACGCTTGGGTGAAAGATCGCACGGACAATGAGGACATAAGAAACACACCGAAAGGCCTGTACCAGAGTCAGCGCCCTGTCTCTGTACATATGTCGTACATCAGGCTAATGACGTCACAACATTTTAAAATGCCGCGACGCATCACGCGCGTACAAGAACAATTTATTTCCCTCCTTCTGCATTTTTTACTTGCTTTTGGTTTCTTAAATGACTTCTTTCATTGCTGGTCTTAGATTTCTCTGGACCACACGCGGGTCGACAGCAAGATTGTTGCGCCATGCTACGTCAATCGTCAGATAGTAGATAATACCCCTGATCTACAATGAGGTCACTGTTGTACTAAGAAATAACTTCTCGTCATTCGTACTGTCTTATGAGCTTAAGAAATAAATAAGACAAAAATGTACATGCAAGGATGACCACGGGAATAAATGACCTCACCTACGGCAAGCAACTGCACATCTAAATTAGGCACCTTCTCTGGCTTTTGCATGTCCAATCAGAACTTCTCTCTAGAGCATTGGTGCAAGGTGTTGACCCCTGAAAACACCTCCCGAATTTGCAGTATCGCACGCGTCGGCGGTCCCGAAATCCCATGCGACGTTTCGAGTATTGTCAAGCGTGTTTGTCGAAACAAAAAAGGGGAAAAGCTTCACAGTATTCAAACGATAAAGAAGTTATTAAGCTTGCATTGTTCCCCCCAAAGCACAAAACGTATTCTACGTATTCTCATTTAGGCGATCATCCAGGCGGAAGCAATTAAACCAACAAATACCTTTCCTGTCATGATTTTACTGAGTCACAAATGACGAAGACGTACGACCACTATGTTAGGAAAATAACGCTTTAACTTAGGTGCACCCGACAGCAATATATGCGCGTTCGTTCCAAGCAGTGCAAATTTTCCACATTGCCTGAACAACTTCGATTGTTTTTTTTCCTATTCTTATCACTCAACGTTACGATAACCACGTGCTAATAGTAAGCAAGAGTCATACTTGCTTAACGATAATCTGATCAGTCCAACTTAATGCTATAAATTTGCTCCTAATCATCATCTATCATAGTAACGCGCACAAAATATTGATAATTTCTGTTCTTACATCTATTGACGGCTGAAAAATGAGCAAGAATTTGCTGATGCATTACCATGTTCATAACATGTAATTCATTTCCCGACACACAAAACGACTTCTTCACCACCAGAAATGTTCCTCGCGAGACTCTGAACCAAAAGCGTTAGCCCGCAATACCTCCCTGGCTACCAACTGACAAAAAAAAAAAAAACGGCCCGTAGCCATGGCTGAGCAAGCTGCGCGACATGTCAGCGGCGGAGGCGACGGCTCTCGCGGACTCCGTTTCACTCTCCCTGAGGCCACGGCCCGGCACCTCTCGGGTTAGCATCTGCCGAGGCTGCTCGCTCATGCCAACTGGGAAGCGCAGGCAGGCCTACTTGAGTCGGCCACCAGCGCCGAGCGCCAGCTTGGGCTTCGATCTTCGAGGCCGGCGCTCGAGCCAAATCGAGCCGTCCGGTAGCGGTAGTATTCCGGCCTGTAGAGGTTCGTCCACCGCGAGTGTGCCGGGTCGTCGCTGCGATTAGCGCGAGGCATCCAGCTCAGGTCGTCGAAGCAGCGACGAGTCACCACGGCGGGCGGCGACTTGTCGCGCCTCCGCGCCACGTAGTCCGTGCACGACCGCCGGTACGGGCAGTGGCGCGAGAGGGGACGCGACACCGGCAGCGCTTCCTCCTCAGCATCGCCCTGCTCCGCGGACGCCGAGCTCAGGCCCCGAGGTGGAGAAGACACTAACCTGGCAGGTGTCGAAGGCTTGGGCGCCGAGGACAGTTCCCGCCGCTGCGGCTCCTCCTCGATGGTGCGGCGTTGCCGCGACCGCAACGAGTCGCTGGTTGAGGTCGCGGTCGTCGTGTCTTCAGACGCTGTAGAGCTCCTCCTGGACTGTGCCGGCGTGCTCTCGATGGAACCTTGGCGAGGCGTGGACGGCGTCCGCGGAGAGTCCGGAGGGGTCGCTCGTGACGAGACGTCGTCCTTGGCCGCGAGTCGCCGAACCTGCGATGGTCTCGAGTCCAGGGGTGGCGGAGGCGATGTGGCGGTAGACGACGTGGACGCTGCGGCCTGGTTGGCCGCCTTCTTCTGCTTATCGACCTCGTCTTCGCTGAGTTGCCGCGAAGGCGGCCTCCTCGGCGGTGGTACGGGAGCCGCCGGAGGAGGTGGCTCGTTCTCAAGTCTTTCTTTCTCGGCTTGCTTCTGTTTCTGCTTGATCTGGTTTTCGTGAAGGCGCTCCATAAATTTTGCCGAGTCGCTCAGTTTCACGACGCCACTGAGCGGGCCACGAGTGGCGTCGTCGGTGTCGAACACCTTTTCCCGCGGTGGCGGCGGTTCTTCAAATCGGACGTTCCGCGTGAGGCTGCTAAGCCCTTCGGAATCTTCGTCCATCAGTTCACGAGCATAACGAGATCTGAAAGCGTGGTGTCCTCCCGTTCCCTCTTCGCGCCAGGGTCGGTCCTCAAACCGACTCCCGTAGCGGTTCGAGAGTCGGCTGTCGGCATTCTCGCTGTCCCTGCCACGGTCCGGCCCGTACCTACGGAGAATAGAATTTTCGCTAGTGTCCCTACCGCGGTTTCTAGTGTACATCGAAGGACCTTCGAAGCTGCCATCTCGGTCGGAGTCACTGAGATGGCCGCCGTATCGCTGACCAATGTCCAGCATAGACCGCGTAGCATCTTGCTTTTTCTGGAACTGTACAGCGAGGCGATGGTCACTCTGGCTGCGCATCAGCGCGTTAGCCGTGCCGCCTGCGGGAGATCCGAGGTTTAATTGAGGGATATTAAGATTCGAAGACGAATGCGAAACTGGGATGTTGAACTTGAGCTCTCCGAGGTTGGCCAACGTGCGGTGCAGTGCGTCAGGGTCGGTGTGAATCTGCAGCTTAACCCTTCTGGTAAAATCGGACGTGTCCGGATCGAAGTTCCTAAGAAACTCGAGAGTCTTCGAGAAGATCTCCTTGTATTCCACGAGCTCCAAGTCGGTCCACTCCGTATCCTCGTTGACGTACTTCTCCACGACGTCACAGTTGGACGTGATGTTGTTCACTTCCGTTTCGACGTCTTCGGAAAGCGCCGAGAGCTGCTTGAGTTCCTGCTGCAGGTACACGTCTATCTCGTTCTTCAGTTTGCTGTGCACCAACTGCAGGTCCTTGACGTAGCGGTTAATGAGGTCATCGAGCTCCTCTTTAACGAGCGCACAGTTGTGGGAGAGCTTGTCCTGGTTCTTGTTGTTCTGCGCGAGATGATCGTTGAGCCGGTTGAGACACCTGCGCACCTGGTTGCAGATGCGGCTGATCTCCCGTCGCATGATGTCCAGGTGCGCCTCCTTGCAGGTCTCGCAGATCTTCTTCTCGCAGTGGGAACAGCGGGTCACGTAGCTCTTCTCGCTGCACACGTGACAGCGTTCCATAGACGAAGGCGGCGGCTCCGGCTCCTCTCCCGTGATGTCGCGGTGCAGCTCGAGGAACCGCATCAGCGTCACGTTGGTGGGGAACGTCTGGACGCCATTGTACGGGATCCGGTGCTCGGCTCGGCACTCGGGGCATTTGATTTGCCGCCTCGCGTAGTCCTGCAGCCCTTCCAGGCAAGGGTCGGCGCAGAACGAGTGCTGGCATGGCAGCAGCTTGGGATTCCGGTATCGGTCCAGACAGATGGCGCACGTGAGCAGCTGGTCTAGCTGGCTCCACGCTGAAGACATGGCGACAACGGTATGGCACGCAGGTCGAATCGGTACTTAGAGGTTTCGGTTCAAGCTTTGTCGTTCGTTGCTCTGGCTTGAGTGGAACCTGAGGTCATGTTGGCTACTGCAGCCAAGGCGACGCGGTGAGGTCAGCATCTGGAAAGAGAAGAGGCACTTTCTCTTAAAAATCATGTCACCAATGACAATGCCTTGGAATATAAAGGGGAAGACACGGAACTTAACACACATTCACCAGTACTGACTCTACTGCGATTCATGCCTATGAGGCATACGTGGTAAACGGCAAGTCTTTTAGATCCAAACTACATGTCGTTTTCCCCTAAAAGGGAGCGTTTACTGACTTTCATCGACTGTATTTTTTTTTTGCGCCAATCGGAAGCGCTTTGACCAAATAAACGAATAAGCGGCTGTGGCGCTGAGAGACACGGCGCAACAATTTTAAACCTAATTTTTTCATATGGTCGTGTCGCTTTCTCGCGGCATTCGGCGTGTGCAAATCATGATAACGGGGACATAATATACAGTTAGCACAGTAACTCTGTGCTTCTCTATGGACAGGACGACTGCCGCGTAGGCTAGCTGAAATGCCATGGGAATAATAAGCGTGAAAGGAACTCAGAGGTTTTGTTAAAATTACGACTGGAAGCAGAACAGTCGACGAGATCGTGAGAAAGCATAAGCAAACCATGCAAGGAAAGGTGATTATAGTTGTAAGAGAAGGAATTTAAGGCGTCTGAGGTTTCTCTGAAAGAAACAAAAAAAATTAACGCAATTTGTAGCGCGCAGACTTACTTATAAAGGGCCGTATATAAACTCCAGACGACGTTGTCCAACTACTTGTAGAGCCGCTAATTGTTAACACGGCTCAGCGCAACCGCCAGCTCTGGCCTGGGTTTCTCTGCCAATTTGAAATATAAATACTTGCCAGAACCGCGAGTTCTGCATTCGATATTGTCCTCATAAAGAAAGGACCACAAGAACATGCCAATATTTTTGCACTCGTCAATGGCAGTGCACTGTCCATCGAAGTACACCTGCCACTCATGTGTAATTATACGGTCAAGACAACCTCTCGCACTCGCGAGGCTTCTTTGCAACATATTTCGAAAATTTTTGCAGGAGAAATAAGAGTTTCTTATCTGTCGTTCTGTATTACTCTGTACAAGGTGATTTGCTAGTAGTGGAGCGTACTGACACAAAAAAAAATGTCGCAAAACATGACACAAGAATGTCGCCAAATAAGTAGAAAAGCTTCATCGCACACTTCTTACTCGCAAAGTGAACACGAGTTCTTTCGGAGGCTTAGCAGAGAACCAAATCTTTGAATGACGCTGAAATAGAATATGGACGCCGATTATCTGCGGGCGCGATCGTATTTTTGGTTCTTGCTAGATTTTCTACATTTTTAAGTTTTATTTCTCTCAATTTTTTTAACTCTACCGTGAGATAGTAACCAACCCTATATGGGCTGAACGAGCAGCAAGCAAAGTGTTAGAGTTGGCAGTCTAATGAACGCAGAATTTCTTTGTAGAACGAAGGTACCTAAGAAACCGAAATGGCTGCTCGCAGCGAAGGACTCTATGGGTCGAGGGAATGGAACCTCTCAATATTACCGCTGGCAAAAACTTCAAGCTAACGCATATAAGAGCACGACGAGAAAGGCGCAGCAGGCGACTAGTATGCCTGAACAAGCGGTACGTCACCTCGGAAACGACACGGAACCTGCAAGAGAACCAAATCAGCACTGGGCGAGCTCCAACAGAGCGTTCTTGAAGCAAGCGTCGAGATCGGGTGCCGCAGATGTCGCGGCAAACGTAACATACCGAGCGGTCATAATGACTGCATGCTGACAACCAGAGTTTTTTTTTTCTTTTGCCTTTCCCTCTTTGTAGCGAAAGCTACCATTGGCTACGAACTTGCAGTTTCGCCGTGCTTGCATTCCCACCATGGTCGCACCGCACCACGTGACCAACCGCGTGACGAACCACGTGACAACAACTAGCCAGACAACCAGACTAACCTGGACTCGCAATCAACATTAACCAAGACTAACCAATGCCTTAGCTTTCGCTACGTATACCTGGCATAGACGAGCTAGGCCACTGCCAATTTTTTTTTTTTTTGCAGTCGCATACGCACCGCATATTCAATCCGATTAGTTCTCGCGGTTCATTGTTTCAAGCGCAGCGTGTTGTCAGCCTGCTTCGTCCCCTGCTTTGCTCACGACAACGAGAACGACGCTCATAAGATGAAATCACCGGCGCGCCGGTGACGCCACCCTGCCGCTAGGGGCGCAGCTATATACGCAGCAATGGCGAAGCAAGCTGTGCTTTCTCGACTCCTCGGATGCGTTGTCTCCACCCCTGCGACACTCCCCCCCAATCCCCAGCACCCCGAGCCTAGCGGCACAAGGTGCGTCATTCAGTCTATTTCAAAGGTGGCTCCCATCGCACGGGACCAGAGCGCGTGCTTGGCCGACCGGCTGCCGCACTCATTCCCGTGAGGCACCTTCTTTTTTTAGGCGGAAGTGAGGCAAGCTGCTGCGCTGCGCACTCTCGGGATGCCAGGCTTTTGGGCTTTTTTATTTCTCTAGTCTTTATTCTTTTTTTTTGTTAATTTTCTGCTCCAAGCCGACATTTTGTTGGACTGGAAAAGAAGCAAAAAGCGCAGGACAGGCGAGACTCAAAGCTGGGTGCCTTTTCGACGTTGACGGGACGGGAACGGCGCAGTGCCCGACCTAGTATTTTAATTGCTCATCTCAGTGCCAGACGCGATTACACGCGCCGATAGGTCAGAGCGAGGCGGGCCCAGGTGGTTAATTTTGACATTTACGTGTGCTAAGAGCTTCTTATTTGTCTATTTTCTTTTTTCTAAATATAATACCTCTGAGATAACCAGCAAGGGTGCCCTAAAAAGGTGTCCGGAATGCTTTCTAGGCTTTCTATTCATCCCTAGCTACGCGAGAAATGTCGTCAGAATGCTTAGGAACAAACATTCAGGTCTGCACTGGGTTCGAACCTATGCACGCATTAATACTGACTGCCACAGGTACTCCGCTTTGCAGTGTGTCGATTTCGTTCTGATGTCATCGCTCTTTCAGCTCCAGTGGTACACCTGTCGTCAGGGGAACGAGCAACTATTCTGCCGCAGGATTTCGTCAGTCACTTATCTAGGAATAAAGTTCGTGATACCTGAAATCGAAACTGTCAAAAATTACGGCGAACTTTAAAGCCACGAGTACCTATGGGCGTCGGCAAAAAATTGAACACTTCGACAGTCTAAGTAGCCTTACATAGAATATAAGTTATTTTTACAAACTGGTTCTTTACCAACCCCGGTGTTAATGACTCATCTATGCCCAAACTTATATGAAAGTGATGTGTGTCGCGTGTGCCAGCGGGAGAGGGCAACTCTGACGCACATCCTATGGGACTGCACAAAATTCCCCGACGAGGCTTCTAAAAGAATAACGATTCCGCTGCGACTCGCGGCTGCGGCGGAATGCTCTGACCGTGACGTGCAAACCTGGGCAGTCCAGCAGGTCTCGGCGGCTCTTGAGCGACAAAGGCCTCAGATCCTCCGCTGAGTTGCCGCCTGGGCCCCCGTTACGGCGCCATTAGGTCATGATGCCATTAGGCCATGACGTAAATAAAGTTGTTCCTCCTCCTCCTCCTCCTCCTCCTCCTCCTCCTCCTCCTCCTCCTCCTCCTCCTCGAAGAAGGTTCTGTTTGCATTTCGATAGAGACGCACTGCCAAGTACTCGGAACCACCACTGCTAGACACGGCCAAAATAATTTTTCTAGTCCGCCGAGCAAAGCGCTGCTCATATAGACGTGCTTTGTCAAAGGGGTGCTCAGCATACATCGGCAGTAATCACGACTCAGCCACAGTGCGGCGTCGTTATCGACCTCAGCTATAGGAAAAACTTTCATCCGCAAGGTTCAATCGCCGAGAACAAATCTCTACGACTGCATAGATATTTTCTCGATGAACAGTATCCCTTCCACTTAGTTGTTCATCATTGCAAAATTTGTTTACATGCACGAGTGAGCAATGGCTGTCGCCAGAAACTTGCGGGCCAGATTCTCGAAGCTGTTCATGCGTGAGAACGATGCTGGGATGTCCGGCTTCTCTTGGCAGGGTAGGCAAGGGGTATGATATATTTGCCGAATGCATGGTCGCAATCAGGCCACAAATCATTACAGCAATCGAATCCGGCCTCTCATATGGTGGCTGCAACTACCGGTAGTTTTTCACAACAGTTCCGAGGAACTCCGTGAGAATGGAATGGTTATACGCTGTAACTTACCAGCAAAGAACAATGAAAATTATACCTATTCATGCCAACTTCAAAAGAAACAGTGATATATAGCTATGGGATGGTACCTCCTGCGCCACCGATTAAAACAGGCAAAAACTGGTTAGCCTAAGCCTCTATAGCATCGTTGTGGATTACTAAAGTGTGCGGCGACAAAGCCACTGAGATTTGTTAGCTCTAGGGTTGGTTCACTTTTATTGATATTTATCGTCCTTGCATTGTTGAGCTGATTTTTGATAAGTCGGCAGACCCAAGTTCTTTAAAATGAGTTTCTTTTTTCAGAGGAACACGTATAGAAAGCTGCAACTTTGGCTGGTAGGCGCATACCGGTATTACCACCCTAAACAGAACAGTGCTTTCGTCTCGAAATTTGGTCGCGGGCTAAACGGGTCGAAAAGCTACGCTGCTGACGTAGCAGCTTCCGCATATCTGAGGTTTTCCCTATCCAGAAGGCATTGTTACCAGGCTGGAGCCTACTTGTGTTGGGTCAGCACATCACAAGCAGCGCAAATGCCCACTCGTCAACTGTGCGTTGACTTTCCGCGAGTTTCTCACCTTTTAGCGCTTTTTCAGGATAAGTTGACAAATATTTCAAAAATTCATCTTTCTCACATAAAATGAGACCGCTTGCGGCATTTTCTTTTCTGTGGCGTGACATAAGCAATTCTCCACAGAATGAACGAACAACGGCAAGTGATCGAATGAAAAGCAGCACTTGGAGAGCAGAGTTTTAAGGCATCGCATAGTCCAGGTAAACAAGAAAAAAAAATTTGAAATTACAGCTACCGACATGAGCATATCAGCATAATGACCTCGACGCGATAGTTGAAGTGGGATCAGGATGCATAGCAGGTAGCCACTGGGAAATTATAGTTAAGCTTCTAGATTACTTTTCTTACTTCCTGGCCCCTGTATGCTACGTACATATATTTAATTAGGAAGAAACTGAAAAAAAAATGCGAAGCTTTTCTTTTTTATATTCAACGGTTTTAGCGTGTATTGGTTGCCTTCTCACACATAACTAACGAGAAAGCGATACGCTGGGGCCCCACGGTTGCAGTTATACATACCTATAACCTCTTTACACCTTCGAAAAGGCAGCTTCAGCTAAAATCTTATTCGTGTTTCAGTTGTAAACAAAGTTCCTAGCACTCACATTGCAGGAGAACTAAAACTGTTTAGACCTGAGCTTGCTAGATGTCTTATCTCTACAATTTTGAGAAGCAGTTCACTCGGCGACCAAAGAAGGCTCGAAAATTTGCATCGATGTGATAGTTTGCAATGAAGAACGTGGCATTAAAAGGCAAGTCTCGTTTCGAAAGTGAGCAAAATTTCTGCTGCCCAAAAAAAGCTAACCTTTACTAGTACAAATAACATCGATAAATAGGTGCCTTATAAGCTACAACGTCTCAGAGGAAAAACGTAAACGGGCCATGTTTTCTTCTGTAGTTCAATTTTGTGCCTCCGTTGTTTCGGGCTGCATTGTTGTAACGGTACATCACGCAGTGTCATTGACTCCATTGCTATTGCTAATGACTACACTGGCAAACCTCAAATTAGAGTTTCAGAAATGGCGTGTCACAAGATGCTTCGCGGAATTCTCGTTTTTCGCGACAATCAATCAGCATCGGTGAAAATTCCAAAAGAAGAGATTTTCACAATGCACGTAGGCCCACGCCTCTCTCCTCCATTCGTTCCGGCCGCCTCGGCCTCTCTCTTGTCATACACGGAATTTATCACGAGGGAAAGCCATTCTCTCGTGTCGACCGTGCACTGACTCTGGCTACGCTATAGCATTGCTATACAAGGCCAGCCGCGAAATTGCTACATCAGTACTTGTGTTGTGCAGTTGTTGTTCCTTTCCAGCATTTTCTCAATTAGCTGCATGTTTTACAATCAGCGTGGAACGTTTCTTCGCAATCTGAATATCTTGAATGAACCACTGAAAAGAGTCGTTCACGTTGTGTTCCAGAATCAAGGTTAATTGTGAAGTTTTAGAGGAAATTGGCTTCTTAGTGCAGCGTTACGAGGCACACTACTTTTCTAGAAAGTATTCATCCGAAGAGGGCTGCTTCTGGGCCATGCTGAGTAAATCGTTGTGCATGGTCGACGCTCCAGATCGTTTGAAGGTGAGAGAAGGCATCGTCCTCAGGCCTACGAAAGTTAGGACTTCCATGGATTCTACAAGAGCGCCACTACACGGCTCAGAAGTGAACCCCGTGGGCTTTCTATATCCGAGGCTGAACATTCCTTCTTCACTATGAGGCGCAGGCGGAACACTTGTTAACATGATTAATGTACAGCTAATGCTGCTTGCACCTTAAAACCGCCACAATGGCCTTATCCGCCATGAATATTTTGACAAACGTTATTCAGTGACCTCGATAAGACGTGACTTAATCAACGAATTATTCGTCATAACCATGTCGATGCAATCGTGAGCTGACACGCCTAGTCCTTCTGACTCAACCTAGGCAAATAGATATATATCGTACTATGGCGTTCTTGTAGAACTATACGAGCACCACATTCTGCGATAGTTTATGCCGTTTACCTGTACACTGTTGACATCGCACAGTTAAGAGCGCTTTCTACAAAACTATGATTTTGCCTTGCTTTTTTTGATCTAATTTAGGTGAGGCCTTTTGCAGCTATCATTTATCTCTCGAAAAGTTTGACGCCAAGCATTATACTCCTGACACTGGTCTCTATAGCCTCGAAACAACAATGGGTTTGGTTTGGTTTATGAGGCTTAACATCCCAGAGTGACTCAGGTTATGTAGGACGCTGTAGTGGAGGGCACCGGATAAATTCGACCACCTGAGGTTCTCTAATGTTCACTGACACCGCACGGTGTACGGGCCTCTGGCATTTCGCCTCCATCAAAATGCGACCGCCGCAGCCAGGATCGAACCCGCGTCTTTCGCGCCAGCAGTCGAGTACCATAACCACTGAGGCACCGCAGCGGCTAAACAACAATGTGAACTAACTCTGAACTGCAACACAATGTCATGACAGGTCATCTGTAAACGCTTTCCTTTGACCCCGAACGAAAGCGCGCGACTGTATGGAAACTCACACTTTCTCCCAGCAGAAGCAGTAACAGAGGAACAGAGGGTTTCTGCGCTAACCCTACCATGCGTGGTTTCGATTCGTGTTAACAGCCATCCTTTCCAGCCATAGCTTGATGCCGTAAGCCAGAAAGTTTCCTGCCGCGAAGTAACAAGGCCACCCTCGCAGAGCCCCATGCTTACCAATGGTCACACTGCTGACGAACCCTCGCGCGATGCACCCATCGCCAAGGCACGCACTAAAGGATGTCCACGTGGCGTATTATTCCCGTGCAGAGCGAAGTTCGTTGTCGCGGAGCAAAGAAGCGAAGCGGGGATGCGAATCCGGTCACAGCCTCTCCAGGAGGTCACAGCTCGCCTTTGCACAGAGCTGCCAGGAGCTGCCTATCACAGAGTGCCGATCACAAGATCACAGGTACGAAACGGGTCTCCTTTACAAACTACTATCTACAATATATAAACCAAGCGATGGTGCACTTATTCCACACACGCGACAACCCAGGGCTCGCGACTGTCGTCTACTAAGCGGCCCGACGGGCCGACAAGGAGTCTACCGGGCGGCGGGTGCGACTCGGGTGTCTGGTTTCGAGGATGGAGCGGGCGAGAGCGAGCCTTCGCGCTCATTCCTTGCAGCCGTGACGTCACGAGGCTGCGCAGGTCTCTCGCCAGGAAGGGCTCAAAATAGCGGCCCATGCGGGTCAAGTCCCGAATCGCGGCCTCGGGCTCAGACCTCCCTCCCTCTCTCTCTCACAGACTCTGCGAACGGCGCCGCTACCACCGGAGTCGTCGCCAATGTGACCCGCCACGGAGTGGGATGCCAACCGTCCCGGTGTCCCTTTCGCCACGGGTTCCACGAGCGCATCCGCTTCACGCACAGCGCGGTCACAGGCCTCGGGTTCACAGCGGGAGTCAAGGACACACGATTAGCCATTCCCCATATTTACGAGAATGATCCCGTGGTGACCGATCCAGTGGATCATGGCAGTGCAATCTGTGGATATTGATGATGCGCTTGAGCATTCACAGTTGCGACGCCGAAACGCATTTCCCAAAAAGGAGCACAGGCACGCGCACGCACCCTCAACATGAAGTGATACTATCTTCGCCGATAAACGAGCCGTCAACCATCAACGAAACGTTTACGCTACCCTGCCTCATCGCTGCCTTACTACGTCTACACACATAATACAAGGCGCGACATGGTCACACTAGCGCTGTCAGTTTTCACAAATAAGCCGACAGAAGAACAATGCTACCGTAGTAGGGCGCATAAGCTCGTGGTGTTCGATATAGTATGCAGCCACGAGCTCTTATGAAATAAGCGTACCATTAAATGCGTAGTTGCACTACCAAAGGTACAGAGCATAGGGCAAGCTATATCGAAGAAGGTATTCAAGGTGCAGAGATGTCTGTAGGTGGAACTGGTTTAGCTGGACAGTTACTCACGAGGCAAAGGCTTCATCTTTTATAAGCGTCTAGAGTTGGGCAAATAGTAACCACGATGGTCCCCTGCTTCATTCTTCTCGTCACTGAGATAATCCCGAGACGGTAACAAGGATGCTGTTAAAGGCGACTGGCGGACTTGCTCAAGGGTACTTCGCGTGCGTATTTGGTGAACATAAGCTCCAGCTTAAAAAAAAAATATTGAAGTCCTGCTTTGAATGCATTCTCAAATCAGTAAATATTTTTGATTTGGCGTCACATAATGCTGTCTCGCTGTTTGCAAATATGATGATGATGAGGATGAGGAATTTTTATGGCGCAAGAGCATGTGTGGCCAAAGAGCGCCACGGCACGGGGTATTTTCCACTTCTCAAAGTGGGGTCAGAGACCCATTTCGCAAGCATTTCACCCTAAAGAAGCCGAGCACCAGACCAGGTGAAAGCTTGTGCCCGTTGTATCACCGGTGGGTACCCGCCGGCGGCACTGGGGATCGAACCCTGCATGCGAGGCCGATGCTCAAACGACTAGGCCACTGCTGCCGTCCATCCCGAAGCTCTGTCCAAAGGACGGCGACCACAGCATGCCTGTACCCATGTTATTATTTAAGTGAAGAAAAAAGGAAGAAAAATTCGTTCCGCGCTTCTCTTCTAAACCTCCCCGAAATCACCTGGTACGGGAAATGCACATATACGAAGCGGTCTTACGTTCATATGTAAAAATACAAACTAATAGTTGAAAAACCATCTTGACGCACCTAGCCACACCGTCCCTTTTAATATTTTATAATCACGTCACCTGAGAGTGCCTATGACCACAAAAAAAAAAAAAACACTCAGTGCAAAGAGTAGTTCAAGCAGCAAAATACATCTGGATTCGATTTGTGATTTCCTGGAGAAAAGGTTCGTTTGATATGAATACCCTTCTCTATGTTTCAGAATAATCACATGCGACGCATCGTGCCCCGAAGTATGAAAGCTTGCAGGTTAAGCCGTACTATGCCTGGACTACACTGGTGCAGGAATTCACGCGTGCTGCACCGGGTTTCGTAGTTTGCAATGTCGTTCCTTCCCTTTAGCGTTTCCACGTTTAAGTTTAAAACAACTTTAAACACTGTCACGAAACTTCTCATTCTTTATTCTTACAGCCTAGATATGCCTCCTGCGAGCTTTGAGAATGCGCAATGCTTTTTAAGTTTATATGCGCAATCAGCCCACTGGCCTGTCTTGTCACCAAACCAGACATACTACAATGAAGAGAATAAAAAAATGAAGTGAAGAAATGAGAGACTTGAGGATGCTTACAGTATGCACATCAACCACAGTCGAATCCTGACGACAGAACTAGCAGTATATTGTGACGAAGACGACGAAGTTGGCAGTGACCCGAGACGGCGCGCTCGCGCTAGGCCAGCGGACATTAAGACAATGTGAGGTTTCTATGACACTGCTGCGTTGTAGGACACCTCGCCTTAATCTATACTTATGCCGTTCGGTGTTCACGCCGTCGAATCTATGTGCGTCATGCGGGGACGTTGAATCCATAGATCATTTCGTCCTCTGCTGCCGGCGGTTTGCCCGGCAGAGAATTCAGTTTTTGGTAAATCCGCTCGCTCAATTAGGACTGCCGTTTACTCTTCCCGTCCTCCTCTCATTCGGTGCAACCGTCAAAGGGCATGCCATTTGGCAAGTGTGCCCACAAGTATATCACAAGTATATCAGTGCAACTGGGAGATTTTTGCGTTAATTTCTAGATTTCTTTCTTTCTTTATTTTTTTAAACTTTCATTCTCTCAAAATTATTTCCTTTCTTATCAATCCTCGCATTAGTAATTCTACTCGCACAGCTTTGTTTCCTTGATTTACAACTCAATTAACTCATGCTCAATCAAATTAAGGATTTCCTTTTCACTCCCAATCTTAATTGATAAATCGGTTGAGATTCACTTGGATTAGACACTCCCTGTTTGGACCTGCACCAAACCCTGGCCAATCCCCCACCGTGGGTATGTGCCATCATCTTTTCAGGCAACAACAACAACAAATCATCTCATTGCCATCAGTCATCTCGTCTCATTCTTCGGCTGGCCGTCACGTAACAATATGAGCATGGACCCTGGATGTTGTTCGCTATTTCCCACCGCTTGCTCTTGGGTTGACAAACGACCAACAAAATGGGGCGCAATATGTTTAGGAGCGTCACATAATGTTGTAATAATGTATATTTGTCTTGGCCCTTGAGGCGATTCCTGCGAGCTGCTCGCTACGAAGGCTCTTTCGTCATCCCTTCGAGTCGCAACATTCGATACGACGTGGCTAAAGTATTTTCTTCTTTACAGTGAGCGCCCCCTCACCCGTTTCTCATCGTCATTGTCTTCGTCATCATTTTTCAACCACGTGACGTTTACTGCAGGCTTAAGCCATGTCCCTTGCATCTAAAAATCTGCTCTACTCAGCGGCAGCCGCGCCCACCCAATCCACGCATATTTCCTTACCTCATATCTTCACCACCTGACCCTCTGCCACAGCTGGGAAGAAAGAGAAAAAACGTTTAATGCATAGAATTGTTGGGTGGACCCTAATTCCAGGAGCCCATTGGCCTTTGCCGCTGCTTTTGCCCGGTTCACCAGCGAAAGCTTCGTCCGAATGTGAGTTGGACAGCGCCGCCTCCCAGTCCTCAGTTGTTGGGTTATTGATTCTTGGTACACCTGGGTTTTTCAAGCATGCCTATACCATACAAGTCAGCCACTTCACCGCAGAAGGCGCAGTGCGGATCATGCGAAGTGGGAAACATGTTGCTGAATTTGGCGGGGTTTATATAAGTATTTGGTTTCAATTTTTTTAGAATGACCCCTTGCTCCTGGTTAAGATTTTTGTGCGGTTCGGAGTATACTTTTCTCATCAATCCCAAACGTTAGAGTAAATCCTTATAGCCTAATAGCGGCTATGTATTTGTACAGGAGCTGCTATCGGCAATGGCGTCGCCGACGATATCAGCTCGTTTGTTTTCAAATGTACGCTGTTCTCTTTTCCTTATCACGCTGCGCTGTCACCAAAACTTCACCCACGTATACATCGCAGCAAGTAAGGAGTATGTTTAAGCTAATTTTCTCCCGTAATCAATGAAGTGTACTTAACTTGCCTTTCTCTCACACCAGCAACTTCGTGTGCTGTTTACGTAACACGCTTCATGTGGTAAACACCTTTTCGTGCTTTTTTTACATCTTCGTATTACTGACCGCCCTATTATTCTTCTTCTTCTTCTCCTCAAGTAATATGGCACATACCCACGTGGGGGGGATTGGCCAAGGTATAGAGTAGAATGCCAATGAATGCAATGAAGCCTATGGCTTACAAATTACAAACTTCGTCTTTTTTTTCCTTCTCGAAGTGGTTAGAAGCTTCCTTTCATTTCCGATCCGAGTGGCAATTGTGCAAGGCTGGTGCCGAGTGCAGGCAGCGGCTGCATGTGTGTGTGCGCCGCGTGCCGAAACTGGGACTCGATCCAGGAAACCTACGTGACTCGTGCGTAAGCAAGACGCTCGCCAAAAAATCTGACATTTAGCAACATCTGTGCACTGCGCATCTCGAAGACTGCAATCAAAGCAAAACGCTTCAACCTCAAACTCATGAAAAACAACGGGATGACGCAAGAGCCGCAGCCTGAGGCGCTGTCGCACGCACAGATGGGGGCGCGCGGCCTGTAGTGGTCTCGTCGAAACAGGCGTGGGTACTGAGTTCGCGCTCACAGTTTTTTTTCCTTTTTTCTTTGTGAAAACTTTACACAAAGAAATAAGGGAGAGCTGGACAAATGCGAAACAAATCTGGAAATTATAATTTTATTTTTAATACTAACACAGCCGAATTACTACCGCCACGCAGCAAGCTCATTAATTATGAACAGACTGGCTGAAGCCGAAAAAAAAATGTATGAAATTAATAATTTTGAGATGAGTAATTTTGAAAGAATTTTGAGAGAAATTTTGATTTTTTTCATTCTGCCCAATGGTGGGGCAAAGTGAGATGCCTTTCCAAGACTAAGAAATTACTCATCCTTGAAATGAATTAACGCGGAGCTGGCTCTAAGTGCACGAGCACGATACTGGTGAGCCCATTCGAATGAAAAACGCTGTATCCACGCAGAACCCGGCTCTGTTTTGTCTTAACACCCACCGCAGGCCAGGCAGTCCTACAGCCAATTATCGGTTGTGGCCTTTTTACACAATAGTATTTAGTCTCCTGTCCTCGCAATTTTTTTTTTTTCAGTGCCGTTGCTGTTGCATTCTCGTTCAGCCCTATTTTGAATTGATTGCACTAGCTATATATATGTTTTAATTCAGAGTGCTTTGTCTGCTCGCGGCCCCCAGAAAGAGTGCACCACCCAGGTTTCAAGGAAATTCTATGCAGTTCCTGCCTCCCATATCGTCCCATTTTGTTTGCTGTTCTGTGATGAGCGTCTTTGAAAACACCAAACGCTTGAGGGCACTAGTGCTGCTTAGGGCTCTCCAGAGCTTTCGCCGCTTCTTCTGCCTGCTAGTCGGCCATCAGCGTTTTGTTTTTCATGCTCCGACTACCATAGATAGCGACAATACAATAGTAGAGCATTGAGGAAGCCGTAAAGCCATTATCTTTACGCCTTGGAGAACGCCACGATGTTCCGTTCTGCCTTACGTGTAGCCTGCTAGTAAAACAATCCTTTCTTGAAAACGCGATGCGCAAACATCCATAAACTTTGCATAACATAGGACGAATAACCAGTCGTTATAAATAAACGCTTACGTTTGTCCAGGACGCTTCGCTCGTTTAAACTTCGCAGTAGCGAAAAATGCGGCCTGCGGAAAAGGACGCCTTTTTGACCAGTCTCGCTTCCATAATGGCTTACTTCGCATTTTTGTCCTCGGCTTGGGAAAAACTATTCCCGTCAGTTTTTGTCTGAGTTGTAGCTGACACGTGGTCGCCCTTGTCAGAAAAATATCGTGTCAATTTCAGTGCATGTTTGAAATCTAGAGAGCGCCAGACACCAAAATTTTGACTTTTGCCTCATTCTTTCCTACAGGGCAGTCTCCGTCGAAAATATCCAGAAGAACAGCGCACATGTGATGGTAAAACCGTCGCCTGTCCATGCGCCAGGTGCTCTAAAGCGCCAAACGCCGCGCCGCAGTGCACCGCTTCACTGAATATTTATTTTTATTTTAAGTGCTCCCACATCCACATAAAACAGTCGTGGCAGCAAAACAACATGCACTGGTGACTGACCAGGCCTCGTAACTTTTCAGAAAGAGATGGAGAGAGAGAAATAAATTTATTAAAGCGGGAGAATTCAATTCGTTGTCATGTTCTCCATACACCCACGGGCGGTTGCATGTCATGCCGTTTTGGCGGCTGCTAGCGATATCGCTTGTGTTGCGTCTTAAGGGTACACGAACATCGTGTGTATTTCTATATCACAGCAGCTCTATTTGTAGTTGAAGCAGCATCTTCGTCATTAGAAAGTGGTAAAGAAACGACATAGAACAACTTTAAAACGCTCTCAGTGTCCCTTTTAATTCGGAAATTCAGTGCGCAAATAATCGCGTATCAGCCAACATTCGGAATCGCCAGCGCGCTTTCACGGTTAGAGCTGACAGGTGAGCGCAGAGAACGGAACCGGAAAATTTGACTTTGAGAGCTGCCCTTATGACGAGTAGGCTCAACTTTCGCTGTCAAGTTGCAGTGTCTCTCGTACTGCCCTCAAATTGCACGCGTGCATCTCGTGACTTTATTTCCTCGCGACGCCCTCGGCTGCCTCGACCAAAAAGCATGCAGGCCACCGGACAAGCTACCGCTTCAGCAGTCGCATAACGTTCGTGATGGAAGCTTCGCCTAGACTAGTAGTGCTGCCAGAACGAGAAAGCAAACGTTTAACGCCCTTTCCAGCCGTAACTAAATCGTGTAACCGCAGCGGCGGACAAGTGGTTGAGCATCCGCCTCGCATGCGGCGTTCGATCCCCAGTGCCGCCGGGTACCCACCGGTGACACAATGGGTACAAGCTTTGCCCTGGTCTGGTGCTCGGCTTATTCAGGGTGAAATGATTGAAAAAAGTTATTTGACCCCATCTTGAGAAGAAGAATATTCCTTGTGCCATGGCACTCTTTGGCCCCAGATGCCCTCACGCCATAAAACATCACAATCACAACTAAATCGTGTTAGCTTACCCGGGAGGAACCAGGAATTATTGCCGCGCTGGTGCCACCGACGCCACGAAAGTTTCTCTGTATATTGTTTAATTAATTTATTTGTTTAAATTTAGATCAAGTGTTGTCACAATTGAGAATGGGGAGAGCTAGATTCTAGACAAGGGAACAGCACAACATAGGAACACCACGAGGCACGAGCGCTCGTGTCTCGTGGTGTTCCTATGTGGTGCCCTTCCCTTGTCTAGAATCTAGCGCTCCCCAGTTCCAGTATGCACGACCAACTAGCCCCCTACAAAGCTTCACAGTTGTCACAAAGCTTGACAGCGTTATACGTACACCCGTAAGTAAGAACAAAAAACGCCTTTCCGCTTTAAACTTCGATAGCAGCGAAGATGAAGAGGCTATAGTGTCGTTCCTCGTAGCATAGCGCTTGATTTCTTCCTCAGGACAGGGAAAGTAACATGAATAAATTACAGCGCTTCGACCCGAGAGAGAGAGTTCTGTTCTAGACGGGCGACGGAATTTCATTTGACCACGGGTGTGCCCCGTGACGCAGCTACTGCGCATCCAATACGGTCACAGACATGATCATTATAGCCTCGAAAATTTACCGACGGTATACCGAGCGTCGCTTTTGATGGCTGCTGTTTGCTGAACGCCGCGCGGGTTTCGCTCTTCTGCCCGAGCGTAGATGAGTGAAGACAAATTTCTCGCATCTCCGGTTCACGCAGCCCGAGGCTGTGTTGCCTGAGGGGGGGGGGAGTTACTTTCCGCAGCGGTATACTGTGCACGGAGCTCGACAAGATCGACAGCGCCGCTCTTCCGCAGCAGCGACGTTTCGCAAACAGCACCGTCTGCCGATGGCTGCAGTTTCCTTCCCCGAAGCGATTTCTAAATCGAATCCGTCGAAATTGGCGCATCTCCACGCATGCTCCGCAGTATCCTTTCCTTGCGGGGTACAATGACGGTGCCATTTCTAAGAATACGCGTTGACACGCCAGACAGCCGATCTGATCGGGCGGCCCCCGTCTAGCATGCGCCATGCTTGAACTTCCCCGGCGTTGTCACCGACGTCCGGATTCGGTCTCACCGTTTATCTCCGCGCGTAACGCCATCTCTCTGGGGGAGGAGTTCAGTGAAACGAAGGAACTGCCCGAAACGTGTGTCCTCCTTTTTGTCTCTTCCTTGCTCCCCTTTCTTGCTTCTTTCACGTAAGCCAATCCGCCGCAGGCGAGACGAGCCCCAGGGAAATGGAAAACAGTATGGAAAGTGCTGCGCTGAAGAACGCGCGCACAAAAATGAATAAGGCGTTCGACAAAAATGACCCTGAAAAGTATTACGCACATCGCGTCGCACACGTCTGTCGAGCCCTGATCGGCAGGATGGGAGTAGAGTAGAAAGCGTTTGAGTCGCTTGGCAGGCAAAGGCTTTTTCGTGCGTGGCGAAACCGTACCTCACAGCAGACGCATCCGCCCGCCTGTGCGGGCCTGAGAGATCCGTTCCGCCGAAGCTCTCAGTTTGACAAACAAACTTCGGCGGTGGATGAGAGAGAGGGGGCGGGGGAGTCGCACGGGGAAGGACCCTTTCGTCAGAAAAAGAAAGGAAAGGGGGAGAAGGAAGGAAGCGAAGAAGGGGTGGGGGCAGCCATAGAGTATGGAACACTCCCTGGGTTGCGTGCGACGTCACGAGTCACATGGTGGTTCTTGCGTGACGTCAGAAGCTTAAAAAAGCACCCCTTTGGGGGTGCCGGCCGCTACAATCGGAAGGTCGCGCGTTTCTTTTTGCTTCGGAGGTTTGTTTGGTGCCGTTTCGCCACCTGGCAGCAGCGTGGGACGTGGCCGCCCCCGACCCAGCTCCCTTCGCACCTCCGAAAATGAAGAAAGGCGCCGTCAATAAAACAGGCGCCTCGAAAACTCAGCTGCGTACTGTGAAGACTCCTATTTTGCAACGCATATAAGCGGCCCTCGCTGAAAAGGGGCGGCAGCTGACCACCGAAGGTAGGCGAATGCCTTCTGGCGTTTCGAGAGCATCAAGCGGAGCAGAGTGCCAAGGACACGAGGCGGTCTCTCCTTGACATTTTTGACGCCACCAGCCAATTTGCGCGGTTTAGTTTTTCTCTCGTTTTGTTTGTGTTTGTTTTCTTCTCCACCTGCTCTTCGAGTGTCGCCCTTCGAGCCTCCTGACGTCAACAAAAGCTGCCGTAAAATGTGCCGCTTCTGTTTTCCAACTGTGATAGCGGTGCCCTCGAATGCGTTGAAGACGGCGCTATGGACGGCGTTAGAAGAGTGCTGATGGCGTGGACGCGCTCCTGCCCCGTAGACATCGTGAACGTGATTAGCGCCTGCTTGAGAGGGTACACAGATACTTTTTTCTCGGAGTACCTGTCCAAAACGCACAATCAGCGCCTGCTTCACGTAGTCTTGAGTTACCCTAATAGATGTGCATGCGCATAAAGGTTACATAAGAAAAAAACATGCACCTTTTGCACCTGAGTATATCTGAATGAAAGACGCTGAAACGTTTTATATTTGTTCGCAAGTAAAATATTAGAAATAAAACTGCACCTGGCACTTTCCTGCAGTGAACACTGTGCAACTTCTTTGCGGAAGCTCTTGAAACAGCTATTGAAGCTGCTGCGACTGAACTAACATTACTCACTGTAAGATGACTGATTCGAAAGAAATATGACCATTACTGGCGACTTATGAAAGAAGAGCGTGGAATACGCAGGGTCCGATTGGTATTTGCAGACTATAAACGATGGCTGCTGTTTCTTTGGCGCAGAGAACGTCTGAGGAGACCTACGGCATATTTTGTTTTCATTGCAGGGCGGGCACACTTTTTACGCTATTTTACGCGTACAGAATATCTAAATGCAACACACAGTGCTGGGCAGAGCGCACACAAATTGTGTCCGTGAATTCTGAATTTTGTGTTCGACTCTAGTCTTGTGCCGTTTTGCATTACGCCTTCTGCTGCGTACGACATACCTTTAGAAGAGGACCACATGGTAGCTGTGCCCACGGAACGATGAAAGCGCAAGGTACTCCAGGCAGACTAAAGGCAACAGGAACAGCAGGCGTGGCTTTGATTAGCCTTTTACATTGTTATAGTAGTAACGTGTATATCTATACACATTTCGAACTTTCATTCTCATGATGGTGAGCCCCAGAGGGTCGGTCACATGTGGGCAACAGGGGCTGGGTGGGGCAGCCCCTCGAATACCAAATCGGACCCATAAAGAATCTGCTGGCAAGACTTGCTCATACTGAATGGGCCCCATGTCGGTATTGGAAGAGCTTAGCGAATGCACTTTCCCATGTCCAACCTGTACTCTCCCATCGGCTTCGTGAGGGCCGAATAAATGGAGATGGGGGCCCCATGGTGGGAAAACATCGGCAAGCCCGAATAGGGCTGCCCGCACAAAACTGCTGTTGCTCATATATGGGGTACGGCGGGGTTTGAAAGCTAACATGCCCTTATGCTGCCCACATCAGTTCCTTGTCGACTTTGAGAGGGAAGATGGAACGTGACTGTCTGAGCCCACGGAAAAAGAAACTAGGGAACCCCAAAATAGATTTGCCGATGCAGTGCCGCAGCTGGTTCTACACCGACGCAACAGGGCTTAACTAGCCGGCATGGCTCAATATGCTACTCTCTATGCATTTTTCTTTTGGCTAGCCTGCATTATGCGTGTTCTTGACTTAATGACATCATGGATAATATTACAAGGGCGTGCGAATATTAAAAATTTTTGAATTGCGAATCGAAAATCCCCGTATTCGAGTCTCTGAACGAATCAAATATTTCATGTCCAAAATTATCTGGAACGAATCTAATTTACAGTCAAGTTTTCGAACAGCTATCGAATAATTGACACGCACGAACAAACCTCCAGTAGAGCCCGCCGCAGTTTCCTTCGGCGTCTATATAAAAAATAGGGCCCACGCCGAATCCACGCAGCATTCTGCCTTGATCGGACTGCAAGAAATGGAGGGTTCAAAACCCCTATGCAGTCCACTTGTGTGGCCGCGCTCATACTTCAAGATAACTGACATGTGGCGCTAGTTTATCTGCTGTCTCCTTGCCAATTATTGATTTTCCAATAAAAACGAGAGTTAATATCCTGACTTCGCGTTGCATCTAGTGACAGCTATAGCTATACCTCAGTAATTTATATCACCGTAACCGTAGCCCGGCAGCGCCTAGTTCTTTCGGGCGACTATTCGCTTTGTGTAATTATTCACACAAATGTTCAATATTCGTAAAACGTTCTATTCCTGTTAGATTTGGTTCATGACTATTTGATTGGTATTGGATTCAGTTCTATCAATATTCGATTTGCATTCGATTAGGTTCGGGGCTGCGGTATTTGTATCCGCTTCAGTAGATAATCTACACTATTCGTATGCGATTCAGTTTCGATAAAGGACCATTTTCATACCCCTAATATTATAAGAATGTTAAGCTCCTTCCCTCTATTACAGAAACTCTCATGCATCTAGCAGTCACGTAGTACGACAAATGACCACAGCACACGCAGGAATAACTAACTATCCAACCTGACTAAGATGCTCTGGACAACATTTAACCTACCCCAACTTCGTCAGTTCGGGTAACAGTAAGCAAATCACAATTACTTAGTGCGGCAACCCGACATGGGAACGATTAGAGTATCAGGTACGGGTTGCCCATACTCGTCCTAAGTGAGCCCCGATGGAGTTCTTGGGCTGCATACTTTTTTCCACATTCGAGGCAGACACGATGCTGAACCCCTGTGGTCCGCAAATGGGCAGTTGCGGCTGGGCAGTCCGCAAATTATCTACATCGCCCCTCTGTGGGGAACTCAGCAAGCAGCCCATATTGGGGTTTCCTCTGTAGAAGACGCATCGGTGACATTTAGCCATTCCTATAGGGCTTATCGACATGCAAGACCGAAGTTCATTCTCATGGACTGCGCATATGCAAGGGCGTTGGGGGGCTTGATCCCCGTAGGGCCAGTGTGGGCCCAAGTTCCAGGACCCACATCAGCCCCACAAAGGCTGCCCACATTGGACCCACACGCGCCCCCAATTCGTAGGCCACTTCGTGTTACATAGGTTGTTTACAAGCAAGCCAAGTGGCGCAAGGACGCTATTCAAAAGAAAGCCGCGTCTCGGCAAAGAACCAAAACTAAAAAGGGACGCACATACAATTTCAAAGGAATGGCAGCACACAAGCGGCGTCGAAGCAGCTATGCAAGCCTCATTCAGAAGTCCCAGGCGTCGGGGGCACGTCTGTGGTTCCAAAGAAATGTAGCACGACAACGCGTTGCCACGCGACTCGTACGGGGGCCTTTGTGAGCGTTATTTGCATGCATACAGAAGAGGGCGCGACATCCTTGCGTCGCGATAGGCGAATCCTCGTTTTCTTTGCTTATTTTCGTTCTTTGCGGACCCTGACGCGACGGCGCGTTAGCATGCTGTCATGTTTTTCTTACACGCAAATGACTTTTCGCGACACACACACATGCGCCGTCACCGAGATGCACAAATGTCAATCTCGCAACGGACGTGAATGTACCACGAAGGCGGGCGCATTTTTTCGGAGCGATGCATGTCACTCCACTGTTGCCAGCCGCCCGTTCCCTCCGCCCGTCTTCTTCTACGAACAAAGCAGAAGCACGCAACCAGCGGTTAAACCGAAAAAAAAAAGCTTTCAGCGACAACCGGCGCTAGAAGCGGATGTGGGCCTCTGCGCGCTGTTCTTTCCAAAGCGGGGCGACACGCCGGATGGTATTCCCGCAAAGTACCCGCGCGCGCAAGTCGCACACGTCACGTGATTCGAGCGACCGACGGCCGCAAGGACAACAACCGGGGGGCTGCGCAAGGCTGGGTAAAAACAAACGGCTGTGACCCTGAGACAGACGACGTCGCAGCTCGCTAGGAAGGAATCTCGAGCGCCGTTTCACAAGCAACACAAGCGCGCGACGACCGCGGTCCGGGCGTTTGCCGAGCACTCGGCAGCGCAACTACTCCTCGCGTGCCGCCAGCTGATGCGGCGGCACGACAAGCCGCGGCGAGAAACGCGCATAGCGGGAAAGCAGCTCGTCCCGGTGTGGCGAAGGCAGCATGACGGTGCACAACAGCTTCGAAGACGAGAGGATGAAAAGCCAGAGCGCCAGCGCGCACATTCTTCAAGATGACGGAAAGCCGCTCGGAGTTCCACCCACCTCGTCAGCGGTGATGGAGTTTGCTCGTTTAGCCTAGGAAGTTTTGGATTCAGCTCCGATGAGTGCGCTAAGTTTGCCATCTCCATCTTTCCGCCGCGTGTTCCTTCACGCGATCAATACGTTTAGCACGCCGCTCGCCAGGGAACAAACCGTGCTGCTATTCGTATACGCTTACTGCGTTTGCTCACTTGAGTAGTCCCGCTGATGAATCTTGCAAGACGTTATTATTAATCGTGTTTCTTCTCCTTATGTCATTTCTTTCCTCTGAAACGGAAGCTTCACTCCAATCGCCCGTGTCGTATCGTTGAAAACGCTAGCTGAGATATGCGGTGGAGGCTATAGCTTGGTCTTTACGACAGCCGTACCCCTGTCGGGCCTCTCAAGAAAAGTCTTCGCACCTGAGCATTTTTCTTCCCTTCTTGTGTACGCTTAAGCAAGATATGCTCGGTAAAACAAATATATAAATATGTAAGGTCCAGCGTCTGTTGAAAGGAAAACAAGACTATTATTCCTGTTTTTCACTCATTCCTTTCAAAAAGATAAGTGCTGTGCTTTTGGCCCCTGCACAAAAGACACGGGTAAGGGAGCGACAGACAACAATGGCCGAAAGACGGGTGAGGAGTTTTGCCCTTCAGGCCCTGAACGCTGCCATTGTATCGTGCCAGAGCTCATTGTTGTCTCGAGAAGTGACGGGTTGTGCTAGCACCATGATGCCACTTTAGGTTTGGCGTCGTCTAAAAACTGCCGGGAGTTTCCCTAAGTTTGCTGTCGGTGCCACTGTTGCATCGGTATAGTTTCCAGGCGGGAAAGTATTCGCTGAGAACGGTGTGTCTTACGATCGCTGTCTTGCAAGGAAAGCTATTTTTCTATATCTCTGAAGAAACTGAAGGTTTCGAGTTGGTGCAGTCAGCAGGGTAGATCGCCGCCGCTTTTACCGTTGGCAAGCGCTCACAACTGTCCACACTGCCGAAGCTAGTCAAAAGGCTGCTTAACTTTCTCTGGAGCGAAGCAGACTCTCCAGCGTTGTCTTTTCTGGGGGTATGTTGCTGGGCGAGTTGGCAGTGATCGAACATCATGGAACCGTGGCGCTAGCAGACAAGGACACAGGGAGGACGCAAAGTGTGTGTTTGTGTCCTCCATGTGTCCTTGTCTGCTAGCGCTGCGATTCCATGATGTCTTTTCTGGGATTTTCTACTTCAAACAAGTTGCGCCGTATGACGCGAAGAACAAATACTTCACAAACGTTCGTGATGTTTTCGTCTTCAAAATTATCATTATCAAAAATCAGATGATGATAAACATGTAGTCATGCACGTAGTGATAACGCCTTTTTTGGAGCGATGGGTGAAAATATGCCTGCCCTTTCATGTAGCGGTGCTTCTAGTCAATAGCAAGCTTTATTGCGCGAACGTCCCTTTAAAGTCTGCGTTGCGTATCAGCTAAAAGCAATGATGCAGAAAAAGGCAGCCAATGAAATATGTCAAGCGTTAGCGCCAACATTATTATCATCATCCCAATGTCTCCTGCTACTCGCGGCCAAGCTGTCTCGGCCCAGATTTCCTAATGTCATATCTGCACGTGATTTTTAGCCATTCCGGTTAAGTCTCCCTCTCCCTGTGATCCACTCTATTACTCTAACAGACCATTAGGTTCCCGTTCGCTGCATTAACCAACGGTCCCGGGTACACATGTCCTCTTAATTTCCTTTAAGATGTCCTTAAATCGACACCTCACTATTACAGTCTCTCAAGTTTACTGCTAGCGTTCTTGCTTTCCATAGCAAATTAGAGTGTGCCGAATTTATGCCCGAGCTCTTCAAGGATTCGCGTACTCCGTCTCATTATTTGTTGGGCTCTATAATTACAGCTCGTGTCAACAAATCAGAGAAGAAACGACCGAAACCCTTCGCAGGCTAGAATGGCTCCTCAATGACACGTGCGCGTCACTTCGGTAACTTGCACATACAACAGCAAAAATGTCGGCCGACATAGCGCCATTTTCTGCCTTGCAAGAAGCTACGTGAATCAAGCCTCTAATTTACTGCGGAGTCAACAGTAACTTTTACTAAGTGCCAGCAAACTGCGAAACCGAAGGACAGTAAAGGTTTGAATATGTCCTCGCCATGTCGAAAACCCGTTCCTAGAAGGTATTTACTCTTGCGCCCTGCCTTACGAGTACACGGGCTATGGCGTGTGTGCATGCAGGCATATATGTCGATAGCTATAGTTTGTTGGCAGTGTGTGGGCGCATTCCCTAAATTTCGAGCAACCGTTATGAAAAAGGCTATCTTTTTCGAGACACGTGCGGTATGTCGTACTACGTGCGACTGAACAAACCATGATTCTCAAATGTAACACGCAAGCGGTGTAACCCAGAGGCCTCCTGCATTCTGCTGATTATAGTAAGACGGGAAACACTAAACATCTCTTTGGCCGCAGTATTATTCGCCTCATTCTACAATTTCCGTCTGTGCATGTCCCATTGTACAACTTTAACCTCAACCGAAGTAAAACTATATCAGTCGCACCCTATAGTGCACATTACTTTCAGCGAACAGCCCGGCAATCGTCTAAATGACGACTGAATGCTGCGAATATTGTGTCTTATGCGTGTGACGCCATGCCAACGTATTTGTCCCATGAGCACAGCGGGCCCAACATGGCCTCACGAAGCGCGCAGAATTTGGTAGGCTGCTGGAAGCAGTCAATCGCCTCCGTTTTCTCGAAAAAGCACCATGCAACATGTAAAGAAATCGCTGGCAGCGCAACGACTTTTGCCCCCGACACTGAGTTCTTACTTGCGCGGCAAGATTTCAATTCGAGAGAATGCGCCGCTACTCCTTGCACAAAGATGCATGCAACGATAGTAACGGCAATAAAAAAATGATAAAAGACCCCCCGTTTAATCAGTAAGATGTTGTGTAGCAAACATTGTATATTTTCTAGCTTATGCTTACAGGCTTTGTACCACAGTTGCTGTTACGAGCGCGTTTCGGTAATTTGTCAAATCCGGCCGCAGCACGTTAAAGCCGAAATACTGTAGGTATGCGCTAACGCAACGCACTTGATATTTGATTAGATGCTCGCGTTCACTTTCGTCTACTGTTGCGGATGTGTACGTACTCTCCATATCGGTGATGTTTACGCGCGTTTTTAGAAACACGCAAATGTGAGCAAGTTTTACCTTCGCCACTGTTAAATTGTACCCGCCTCTCTACATGTAATAATTTTCTGAGCCCGTAACGGAGCTTACCAAGCAGGGCTCCCCCGCATTATACATATTGGATTGCCGAGACCAGTTCTGATGGGAAAGACGCCACGGAAAGATACATTGCACTCGCGTAAAAGCGTTCCTTTGGAAATAGGGTGCAGCTATTGCCGCAAGTTGTGATGTCGTCGACATGCTACGCATGGCTACGCGTGGCAAAAATGCACGCTGAATTTGAAAACATCCAAACATTTCCGAGAATGCCAAAACCGCGCGGGGTGCCCACGAATAAAAAGAAACGAATATTTTCCAGCTTACTTCTCAGGAACACGCCTCCGCAAGAAAGTTTGAAAGACACGTCAAATCATAGGCGGCACTACAGAATGCTATTTTGTTTCTTACTACACGCAGTGTTCGGTCATTTGCATTCTCAGGCGAAATTCGGAATTCTCCGCCATTGTCATGCAGTGTGCGTTGCAGGCAATGAGGCGATGCGAGTTAGCAATACATGAAAGCAAGCAAGCACAGGAGGTATCTTATGGAATAAAACAAATATACAAATGGCCGCAATGAAGCATGATCGCTGTGGGTTATCCTCTTTAGACCTTTTGTTTCTTTGCATAAGTGTTCGTGTATTTATTACACTCACATCGCGGGAACTCTCGCAGAAATGGCTAACGCAATCACACTTTTTCCTGTGCTTTGTTATAGTTCGCAAAATGCACCAAACAGCCCCACTTTCTTGCGTAAGATTCGTGTTTCACTCCCTCATCTTGCCCCCCCCCCCCTCCTTTTTTTTTCCCTTGCGGGTGGCGGCCAGAGGCGCCAATAGTCGGGTAACATGCACCTACGGTAAATAAACCAATTCACTTGCGTGTCCTCCTTTCGATGCGTTGCACTGTCATCTTACTACTTCCTCCAAGAAATATCTTTGTGAGCTCTTTGTGAAAGCACTGCCTGTGACAAGGGCGCATCTTTAAAAACTCACAGTAAAAATTGGCAGTGACTTAGCTCGGCTATGCCAGGGTATACGTAGCGAAAGCTAAGGAGCTAAGGAGGTGGTGCCGTGGCTGGTCACGTGGCTCGTCACGTGGTTGGTCACGTGGTGTGGTGCGACCACGGTGGGACTGCGAGCACCGCGAATCTGCGAGTTCGTGGCCAATGAAACTTTCGCCACAAAACACTCGTCAAGATTGGAGTGATCCGGTTATATCGCTCAATGGAGCTCGACGAGTTCTCTCTATTAAGTTTTCGTGTCTCTTTTCTTCTCTTCTCCGGCGCAATAAGACCCCTAAATTCCAAATTTTCAAACAGGTTGCTCGTCCTGTGTAGCAGTTGAATCACACGATCATTGATGCACGAGGTGTTAACACAGATTCTTTTACAGAGTACTGGCAATCATGTTTGCCGTGTGCTACACTTAGAGAAATTTTTCTTTCCCTGTGGCCGTGTACCTCGGCGTGAACAGGCGGATCTTCGTCTGCTGTCTTTCGTAAGGCGAGGTCATTAGGCTGTCGGTAATGACAGTACCGCTGCCGTTGCCGAGCCATCCGCTAACGCGCCACCTGTTTACAAAACATGGTGCTGTGCGTCTTTTCTTTGCGTTTTGCATTTTTTTGTTAGTTTTGTGCGCTCTCTTTTCTCGTGTTTTCTGTGTTGTGAGCGCCGCTGTTTGGAATCGCATTCCTCTTTTTCTCATTGGTTTCTGTATAGTTTCTATCTCCTCGTCTTTATGGGGCAGGAAGTCTGTGCATGGTTCCTCCCGTTACAGATCTAGGCCTGTTTTCCTTTTTATTTTTACTTCCTTCATTATTAATAAGAACAATAATGCTTATTGTTGAGCTACGGGAACAAATACATGGTTGCGGTAGTAATTCCGTTGTTGCTAATAACGATGGTCGTAATATATGTCATGTCTTAAGATATGTGACGCGAACTCTACATTTCTATTTCCCTCCACCCTCCGTTTCATTTAGACGCCTCCCCTCCAGCTAGCGTACATTTTTCTTTTTTCCAGCTTTCTTTTTTTTGTATTGCTGAGATTTTCCACTTCGCGTAAATTTATTTGAAGGAAAAAGTACAGGCTATTTTAGACAATCACCGCCAACAGCTCCCTTTGTTCAGGCCTATGTGTCCAGATGCTTGCGTCTGGCGGACGGCTAGGGACATTTTCATTTTTACTTCTGCCATGTAAACGAAAAAAAAAAGCAGTAATTTCTCGTGAGTCAAAAATCAGAATACGGCACCAAAATCAGCATTTCTCCCTGCGAAGTGAAATTGAATACGGTCAATTGAGTAAATCTGACTGCATATTCAGGGAAAGTAAGTGCGAACTTCGCAACGAAAGCAAAGAAGTTTAGTCTAGTTTATGGGGGGTTTAACGCTATGAGGGACGCCGTACTGAAGGGCTCCGGACAATTCGACCACCTGGGGTTCTTTAACCTGCACTGACATCGCACAGTACACGGACCTCGAGAATTCCGCCTCCATCGAAATTCGACAGCCTCGGCCTGGACCGAACCCGCATCTTTCGGGTCAGCAGCCGAGCGCCATAGCCACCGCGGCGGCACGAAAGCAAAGTGCGCTCTCACCAAGTGAGTTTTAAGCAGGCCTTTTCCGGAAGATTTTCTTTAATTTTATAAAATGTTCGGTAAAATTTCCAGGAAACTTGACACACTTGAGCTTGTCGATCTGCAAAGACATAAATGTGTGCTGTGGTCACTCCCTGCAGTAATCTCTCATTAACAAATGAGAATGAAGACTCCCGGGTATCGCGTTACCACTGCATTTCATTTCGAAAAATCATTCGCTTCCTCCGTTGCAGGGCGCGTCTTATTTCCTTGCAATCAACAATTCCCTCCGGAACCGACGTCTTTGCGCATTTGCGTCTTTGCGCAGTTACCGCCACGAGCTTCCGCTTCGCCGTTGCTTCATTTTCTTGCCCTGAACTTCCTACTCGTGTTTCATCTTCCGCGAGACTGAGTTGCGATTTGTCGTTTCGACAAAGTCCGCCTTCATCAGTCAATATCCCGATATTAGGAAACACGGAGAAGCGCACTTTGCTTCGTCGCCTGTTTAGTGGGTACTCAGCTTATAAATGACGAAGCAGAAAAGATCAAAGGCTACTATGTCCTTGCGGCTGTAGAGGATAAGTTCGTCTTTCGAAAGCTTGCCTTCGCAGGGTTAGTGAAAACTTCACTCGCCGCAGCCGGCTCTGGCTTTGATCTGTATATTCGGGCACTTAAATACATGGCACGTATGACGCTGTCATGGCTCTCAGCCCCTATAAAAATAGTCCATAGACAGTCTATAAACTTCTTATAGATTCTGTTGCCTTCCTATAGATATTTCTTTTTGTCTATTCATAGTCTATGGACTGTCTATAGACAAAAGTTTACTAAAAGTGTATGGCCATAAATCTACTCATTATCTATAGACTGTCTATAGGATTTGTATTGCCTATAGACTTTTGTCTAGGGTTTTTCTATAGAGAATCTATAGCCTTTATAGGCTATGGACAGTCTATAGACTGTGTAAAGAAATTTTTGTAAGTGCATGGTAAGGATGAGGATGGGACGTCTCCTCAGCCTCCGGGAACTATGAGTTTCAGGGAAGTCGCAGATCCTGATCCCATGGCTAAAAAACTAAACACTGTAACCTGGCACCGTATTCTGTAAACTTCCCATTTTCCATTGCTCAGTTCGCGTCCATTCGGCCCTCTTTTAGTGGTCACTCAAATATACCCGCTTTTTTCAAGCGTATGTGGCAAGCGACCCGGCCATTGCATGGTCGGCGACCGGACCTTTCCATTGACTGAAATTGGGTCAATATGCAGCCAATGGTGACGTCAGGCCGCCAACCACCCAATGGCCGGGTCGCTTGCCACAGACGCTTGAAAAAAGGGGGTATATTTGAGCGACCACTAACAGAGGGACGAATGGACGCGAACTGAACAGCGTAAAATGGACGCCTTATAGAAATTTTCCCTGGAGACTTTCAACCAACCCTTTGCGTGGTCCTTGAATGTGGCATTGCAATGGGCGCTGAGGCCAGCAAGTAAAAAGGTTTTTTTTTTTATTCGAAAATGAAACTGAGCACAATTCAATATGTACAATAATAACTGGACCCATAGCCAGGGGCTAGTTTCGGGTCCAACACAATACAATACAACATATTTGCAGCACGCGGAAACGAACATTTCTATTCCTAAAATGAAAATTAGAACGTTATAAGATTTGCGGAGAAAAAATACAGGAATACAAACAAAACGCTCACAAAAAACATATTTCTCTTCGAAACACAAAGTAAAAAATTCATACCATATACTTCACATATTCATCAGGAACATTTTGAGGGATTGTACAAAATTTGTTTCTGTTTTAACCTCATTAGGAATGCCATTCCAGATTAAAACTCCATTGAATTCTAATAATCTTTGCCCGTAAGTATTGTGACAGGCGGGCAAATTGAAATGTTTTGCACTAGCAGCCCTAGTCTCCCTTTTAGGAGTTATAAAGATACTGTGGGGAAGCGGTTCATTGAGCTGTAGTATTTTATGAATTGTCTGGGCTATCTTTAATGTATACATGTATACATGTATACACGTATACATGTATACATTTAATGTATACCCGCGATTCGTACTACGTACAGTACTGAATTACAGCGCCACAGTGGCGAAGAAATGCTCAATACAAATATTGGGGCAATCACTAGAGTTCCGAAGGCAAACATTGTCAGCAGGACCTCCCACGCACTGTTACACTAGGTGTACAGAGGTAATTAGGCGACAAGATGAGACATATTGGACAGCAACTTTTTACTAATCTCTTCCAAAATGATTACTGAGAACGAAGCAGTAGGTAACAGCAATATTAAACACGTAGAAATATTTAAAATATGAGTACTGCATAAACCCGCTATACAGTCCTAACGTGCTCGCTGATCCGTTTTGTAAAGCAGTGTCGTGGCGCTTCCCTCCTTAAAGAAAGAACGCGGGTTTGAATAGCAGTTCTAAATTTGCTTTCTTTATCGTTTGGTACTCACTTTCGAGTTTTAATTATTTAAAAAGAAAATTAGTGCACTAGAAATGACTGCTTTCCAGGGTGTATAGGCACTTTCTAGGCCCCGTTGCGAGGCACTTAGCATACACAAATGTTCAGAAACTTTGAGGCTTGAGGAAGAAGTATAACTAACGGTGTAGGTTTAGGCAATACGCTACCAAGACGGGCTTTACCTACTTAATCCTTGTTGATGCGCATAGCGCACAGCTACTAAGAAATCGGCTTTCTTCAACCAGCTCGTCGACCAAGTTGATCCTCGAGCCTCTTACATCTCCCTCGTTTTCAAATATAATTGTTCGTTTTCTTGGGATCTAAACGCGTTGGTATAGGCCAGCTGGAAAAGAATGTAAATAAAGAAGAACGTCTCGTCGCAGTCTTAGAACACTGAGTTTCTACTCCGCCACTGGCACCAGTCCTCAAGGGGAACCGTAAACTTTATGCAAATAGGTTTACATATTTACGCCGTCTACATGTGTTGTAAGGCAGTAAAGTATTTCTTCAAGTGGATATATTTCAAGAAGTATACGAGGCTGATGTCAACTACGTTTATCTTAATGCCCTGTAATGCAATTAACTCCTAGAGTATGTAGTCACCACCTTTTTTTAAGTTATGTTTTTTTCCGCAGGTTCGCGCGCGCTCTGGCTTTTGCCTTTTAGAAAAAACTTTACCCACCTGAAACATGTTTTGTTTAAATATAATCACTGCCAACATTACTGTTCAATGAAAAATTGACTCAAAGAGTGAACAAGAACTTCGCTTACGTTTAGAACTCAGCGTCTGGGGTGAGAACAAAAGCGGTAAAAACATGATGATGATGATGGACTTTTATGGCGCAAGGGCGTCTGTAGGCAAAGAGCGCCACGACACAAGGTTTTTCGACTACTCAAAGTGGGGTCAAAGACCCATTTTCTAAGCATTTCACCCTAAAGAAGCAGCACCAGGCAGGGGAAATCTTGTACCTATTGTATCACCGGTGGGTACCCGGCGGCACTGGGGATCGAACCTCGCACCTCCCGCATGCGAGGCGGATGCTCAACCACATGGCCACCGCTGCGGTGGTAAAGACATTAGAAAGTATCTGCAAAAAAATCGTGTATACAGGAAGTATAAAAAGAAAAGTAATACGTTCCCAGTAGAGTGTCTACGTAATAATTTTTTCGCGCCAACTAGGCCGACTACAAACTTGTTGTCATAATTAGATACCAGCGATTGCCGCGTTAGACGTCTTTTACAGCGTTAAGGTGAAACACAGATGCCCTTCAGTACCGCCTGAAGCGAAAATGTGAAAGTGACAAGTGGCAGCTTCACCAAAGTAACTTTTAGGTTCTCACTTGCCTAAATATGCAATTATTTACTCAATAGTGAAACCAGGCACTGCGTTGATATATATATATATATATATATATATATATATATATATATATATATATATATATATATATATATATATATATATATATATATATATATATATATATATATATATATATATATATATATATATATAACATTTGTTAGCATCCGTCAAAAGGTTGATGGGTATCCGATTCGCCGTTCGGTCCCAGCCATGTCCTTCCCCTCAGCCGCCTACCGGGATCTCCTGAATCTCAGCAGCGGCCAAATCGAGACCGATGAGTTTACGTTGTCCCTGATCTTCCTGTTCGAGAAGCAGTGCCTCCCGGGACTCATATGTTCTGTCAGGTTCTCCAAAGCTAAGAAACGTCCATATAATATGATTATTGTCGGCTATGCTCTCACAACGCTTTCATCTGGGGCTAAAATATCTCCGACCGCCACTTGCTATAAAGCTCGGGGTATGGAAATACTCCTGTTTGTAGCTTACGCCACACAACCTCTTCACTTTTGGTGGGCTGCTGTGTTGAGCTTTTCTTCAAAACAGCCAGGATGATGTAATTGTTTCTCTCTTGGTACGGAATATCTAATTTATCAAACTTATCAGAGCAAACTGATTGTCAGGGCTAAGACACAGGTTCGAGAATGTGGTGCAATCCCATCGCAAAATGCAGGGAGCGCCACTTCTGAGAACTTCTCACCTCGCTGGAAACTTTGCCTAGCAACAATTTTAGATCTGTTGCCAAGCTGCTACTTAACCCTTTTAGGAGGGATGTGCACATCTGGGCACATTACGAATTGGCAGCTCTTCCTGGGAATGGGCCAGAGCTATCGCAGTGGTCTCTTTGGAGCAGTCGAATTTAATACTCTTAATGTTCGCTAACAAATGAGGAAAACGGTATTTCTCAAAATAGTAAGGCTGGTGACACGTGCTTTGACATACTCGCTGGAAAGATTTTCTCGGCCGTAATAAAACTAATTTTTTTTTACTGCGCTTTCAGCGCCATGTGCATCTTGGGAAAAAAAAATAATGGTCCCTCGATCCTTTGTCCACTCATCTAACAAATCATCATGACAAATCTCGCCATTTTCGATACTATGTACGAAAATTTTCTACATGCCTGTAATAAAAACAGCATTCAGTGATTCGTGTTGCAAACGTAATTAATTAGCTGTCTTGAAGCCTGCAAAGGCTATTTAGGCGGAGTACCTATTTTTTTTCTGTAAAGGAATCACCAGTGGCGCTCAAAAAGGTTGAGGTTCCAAAGGCGTGGTTTATTTCTGTTCTTGATCAGCATTTGTCCGGAGCAGAACATGTTTAGCAGCCACAAACCCTTGTACGACCGCGGTTTATAAAGAGTAGCAGACTTTAAAGCTTTAATGCGTCGCAAGTAACACGAATAATTTTTACGTTGTTCTAACTAGCTGCAATGGAATGGGATTAGCTACAGATCCAGAACACGTTGCAGTCCTTGAGTTCGGACCCCAGAAATTGTGCGTTCACTTGACGTAAGCTTCTCCCCACAGCCAAGGGCGCCGTCTGGAGAGGGAAGTTTTCTATGGCTCGATGATATAATGTAAGTGGCGGGGGATACCCTCAAAGAAGTGCATGACACGAGTACAGCTCCTAGAAGCAGATAAAAAAGACAAGTACCACAAGACGTGGCCTATAACACATTACCTGAAACTTTCACCAGCACCTAAACGCAACTATCGTGAAGGAACGAATTGGCGAGGATTAGAAAAACATTCCAAGATTTATGCACGTGTGCTATTAGGGTCCTTCAGGAGATTTTCCTGCCGTGTCACTAACATAGCACGGACGAATCGCAGCATAGAAAAGCGAGCCATGGAACTCGAGCTGTCGTTCCAACAGTAGACCTGCAATGAGATCGAAGACGAGGTACTGCTTGTTCTGTGAATCCTTTATTATCCCCTCTCCCTTTGTGCTGGTGAAGTACAGCTCTAAGCAAGATGGCTTAGCTCTGTACCTCGCTCCGACTTTGCGTAATTTTAGAAAACGCACTAGGAAATACCTCAACAGCAACGCAGTTGCCTGCAGGAGCTGCGCATATGAACCGCCTTTCGAAGGAAAAGCGAAATCTAAAATGTATCAAAATCATGGAAGCGCATATGCCGGGTGTTTCAGCGAACACTTTCAAAACACCTTAAAATATTGGGTTCAATATTGCAAAAAAATAGATGTAGAATCCAACTCTCTGCCCCGGCGGACACAATAGGCTGGAAAAACTCTCTAATTATCAAGCTAATTAACGAAACGAACGAATTAATTTTAATTATATTAGCTGGGTGGCTATTCCCAATTGGGAGCTTGATGCCGTGAACAAGACGATTTCATATCAGCTTGTGAACCGAAGAAATACTCAATTTCTAGAGCCCTACAGCGCGAAGAAATCCGACGCTTTTTCCCGCACGCGACCGAAACTGAGCGCACGAGAAGCGCCAGAAGTACGACGTAAGCTAAGTGTCCGCTGGTGACGCGTCGTAATGACTGCAGCGCCCGGTTCGAAACGCGTGCGCTAACTTTCCTCGCTAGAGAACCTCGGCGCTCAGCTTAGACCACAGCCGGCGTTATCGACTGCTTCGTCGCTCGGAGTAAGGAAAACTAGTCATCGTCTGCAACGCGGCCGTTGCTTTTGGGAACAGAGATCGGCGCATCTGCAGGCGTTTTTTTTTTTGGTGTGTGCGCGTGTGCGCCACTTCTGGTATGGCTGCCCGACGGGCTCGTTTTTGTGCGACATCATGCATTCATTTACTCGCTAGGTTAATCTTCTGCTTTCTCACAATCGCTGCGCATCGGGAACCACGTCCGAAAAAGAAAAGCTCTGTCAGCGTGGCAAGGAGAGCTTGCGCGGCAGTGGCTGCGTGCTATCGGGCAGTTGTTCTTGGGGTTGTGTTGGCGTGTGTTAGCTTCAGTTTCCCAATAGAGCGCAGTCGTTTGCACTTCAGGTGTGTCTTGGAGGTGCGCGTGTGACAAGGCCATTACAGTGCCGGTGTTTCTAATCACTTTGATGTGTGGAGGTGCCGCCTAGGAATAATACGTCACGCCGCATTGTGGGAATTGTGGGAATGGCCGCGCCAGCGCAACACCAATACTCAACTGCCGAGACATTGGGATCGCTTGTGTGAGCGCGCAAACAGACGCGGAACTGGCTCCAGACTGTATGCATGCCCAACATCCTGGTCGTCGTGTGCTGACTCGTCCCACGTTCGTATCGATATTTAATAGATTTAAGTCTACTGGATCAGTTCATGTTCAGAAAAAGAAGAGACCAGGGAGCGCAACCGACGGTTTTGACGTTGATATCCTCGCGTACGTTTCTGTCAGGCCAGAAGCAAGTGTCGGGGAAATCGCCAACACGTACGGAGCCAGCCCGGCATCAGTTTGGAGGTCGCAATCAAGACACAGCTACCGCACCGGTCATGTGTGTCCTCACCAGGAACTGACAGCGAATTAGTTTCAGAAACGGCTCGATTTTTGCAACTGGTGCCTAATTAAATGGGAAGAAGACCCGGAAATCCTGCACAAAGTGCATTGGACAGACGAGGCCCATTTTTGCAGGGACACCAATGTTATTTCCTGGAGTGTCCAAGTGGGGGTGCAACCAGCTAAATCCATACAAGGTACAAATTTAAATAATTCCTGTTTGTTATGCCACTAGAAAGTGCTAAACATCTGCGGATAAGGTTTCCTAATTAAGTACTAGCACTTCTTACAGCACGAGACGTGTCTGATCCAGCACACGGCAACCATATTGAGCCAGCTGGTACGGAGCGCCTTAGTGTTAAAATTGCAATGTTTTCAGTTAGAATCTTTTCATCTACGATGTCAGTCTCATTTATTGCAGCAGTCAAGCCGATACCGTATAAAAGAAATACTCTTGACAGAAATAATACAACGCATGTCGATATACCGGCAGTAGTTAACGTTAAACCGTAATCTGCACAGTCGGAGAAAAGTACCTTTATACCTTTCGCGAAGCTAGTGACGAAAACAAAAAAGACTAAAAAACTTTTTCCGGAGTTAGTCAGGCAGGCAGAGTGCCAGGTGTGCTTATCAGTGTTCCCAAAAGCGACGGGCGCGTAGCAGACGATGACTATAGTTTTCCTTGCTCCGAGCGACGAAGCAGTCGATAACGCCGGCGCGGTCTAAGCTGAGCGCCGGAAGTTAGCGCATGCATTTCGAATTGGGCCACGTCATCAGCGGACGCTTCGCTTACGCCATACTGCCGACGCTCCTCGTGCTCTGTTTCTGTCGCGTGCGGCAAAAACCGTCGGATTTCTTCGCGCTGCAGAGCTCTAGAAATTGAGGTTTTCATCGTTTGAAAAACTGATATGACATCGTCTTGTTCACGGCATCAAACTGCCATTTGGGACTAACCACCCGGATACGATAATTAAAAGAGTTAAATAGTGGTTTTTTGATAATTACTTGGATAAATAGAGAGGTTTTGCAGCATATTGTGTCCGCCGGGGCGGAAAGTGTGATCCTACACCTATTTCTAGCTATATTCCACCAAATATTTTCAGGAATTTTTGAAAGTGTTCGCTGAAACACTCGGTATACTAGAAAGGCAGAGAATACATAAGCAGCTTGTCGATCACCAAGTGCAAACTCGTGATAAGAATCTTACAGGTCTGGATGCAAGTCTATGTATTTCTATGCAATCTTCGCGTGCCTTTTTCTGCATACATAATATGATTATATGTTCTAATACGATAACTGCTGGTTGCGTTCTGCGGTTTATTCATTTCTTTTTTCCGTATTCGTCGAGGTTTCAATGCATGATTTTCAACGCCTTGATTAATGGTTTGGTTTGGTTTGTGGGGGTTTAACGTCCCAAAGCGACTCAGGCTTTGAGAGACGCAGTAGTGAAGGGCTCTGGAAATTTCGACCACCTGGGGTTCTTTAACGTGCACTGACATCGCACAGCACACGGGCCTCTAGAATTTCGCCTCCATCGAAATTCGACCGCCGCGGCCGGGATCGAACCCGCGTCTTCGGGGCCAGCAGCCGAGCGCCAAAACCACTCAGCCACCGCGGCGTCTCATTAATGCCGTTCAGCATTCATAAATAGGAGCAGATCACAAAAAATATTTCTTCATGACTGAGAACAAGATTATGCGTAAATAAGCGAGAAAGAGTGATTCACAATAAAAAGCGGAAGCCGTCGTTTGCGCGGGCGCAAAGCGGCTTTTAACTTAACCTTTTATTTATCGATCGGGCGTTTTGCGCTGCCTGTTCCTGGTGAACTTCAAGACCAATGCCAAAACGCGAATATCCGTCGTCTCTGATATGAAAATTCGACAATTATATTTCTGTCTACGTTTCTATATATGATCGCGCCTTGCTCTCGACGTTGCCGCGGCGTTATTTAATTATGCGGTCTTCCACCTTACGCCACCCATTTCTGCACGCGGTGGCAAAGGCTGCATGTCTGGCGGTGCATATTTTTCGTGCTCTCCAACCCTCTCGATGCTGTTTATAGTCGTGTGTATAAATAACAGACACGCTTATGTTTATTATAAGCTTGCGCTCGCGGATCATAAGGAAACGCTAACGAAAGAAACAAGACGCGCACAACTTCGGCGTCGATTTCAGAGTCCGCGAGGGAGAGAACGAGGTTTATTTAGAGAGAAACGCAGAGAGGTTGCACTGAAGGGTCATTACCTCACCCTCAACCCTGCACTAAAAAAGGGAAAGAAAGAAGAGAAGAAGAAGGACGGTTATGGTCGGTGACGATATGGAGAGCGGAGAGATATGCAAACGTACACAAGCACATTAGCAGCGCACCTGATCGCAACAGTCGAGAACGTGACGTTAAAATGGTGAGTGGTGGGTGTGGTGCGCAGAGCATCGATTGCGAAGGTAACGTTTGCGTGGCACCAGCTCGAACTGCTCGAACCCGGGCTCGAACTGCACTTGCCTTTGGGACGATGAAGCGTAAAAGTGGATATTGCAGAAGTTGTTCTATAAATACTCACAGTTTACGTTATAATACTCTGAACGTCAAAATAGCTTTCGTGTTTGAGGTAAAGAGGATGGGAGCTTCTAATCAACCAGCGCGATCCAAGATGACGGCAGCGGTGGAGTATCTCGAGCGGGCCCAGTTAAAGCCACGCTTATTTGGACATGTCCGCTTAGTACTCTTTGTGGACATTCAGAAGACGGCCCCCGAGACACTCCGGTCTGTGGCCATAAATGAACGCAAAGTCGGGAAAGAATGTTTTGCGTGAGAGTGGTTGGCGAGGAGGTGAGACGAAGAACAAGCTAAAATGCCACCACGTATCGGTTCTTCCAGAAATGAATACCACGTCCGAGGTAATATTCTCCCTTTTCAATTCATTCAGGCCCACTCGCGCATATTACCCACTGAAGAAAACACACACACTCGCATACACAAACACACACGTGCGCGCGTGCACGCATGTACGCCACTGTGAGGGTGGAGTGACCGAGCTATTTCCGCAAATGACCACCGTGCGGAGACAAACTGAATTTGCTCTCCTCGTGAACAACGACGCTGTCGCACAAGAGGCGCCTGAGGGCTTCTCCTCCCCGGCTTCTTCCCTGTACACACACAAAAGACGTCCCAACGCGTCAGTTTTTGCCCCTGTCGAGCCGTCGCATTCCCGAATGCCCGCTGGGCGGGCCGCTATCTCCCGCGCTTTCAGAGTGGCTGCTGGTATACGCACTTCGTGGCTGGTGGTGTCACCTCGAAGGAAAGGGAAAAGGAAAAAAAAAGTAGGTCGCGCTTGCCTTGCTGGGTCAGCGACCTTGCCGCCAAGAGGAAAGCAGGGCGAATTTGGACCAGCATTCAGGCCGGTCTTCGGGCCCAGTCTAGCGAAATACAAAACTTCCAAAAACGAAGAAGCCAGTAGGGGCTCGACACACATCTGAGATAAAAAAACTTGGGAGCCCTCCATCATCGCCGCAACCGTGGTGGTGCGCTCCATTGTTCGGGTGCGCTACAGTCCTTTAGGGCAGGTCCACGACACTCTATGGTTCAGGCTTGAAGATATATAGTTTATCTGTCTCACGCAGAGAGCACACCGTGGCTGTGCGTGTTTTTGGCGTGCGCTTCCTCAATTGCTTTATTATTTATATTTATACGTTCTCGCGCTGCTTTGATACGGAAGTGCATTAGGCAAATTTGTCCCCCAACAAACACTTGCAGCTAGACTTCTATGCCTCTTCTTATCATTCCTCTATCCGGTTACGACTTTTGACTCCTCGACGCAATTGAATTTTTTAAAGAACGATAACTGTTGTCAGGAGGCATTTCCCTTGTCGCCGCTTTAAATGAACAACACGCGCTCACTTATTTGCCCCACCTTCTCCGTGCGTCGTTACGCCCAATCTTATCCTAAATAAACTGCGCTTTAGATAAATGATGCTAGCGCAAGACGGCGATGTAAACATGCATGTTTGCGAATGTCGCTCTCTTCATTGGTGTTGAAACGCACTCCAGCGTTCACGGTCGTTTTTGTAGAAACGGCAGCAAGGGCCTTTTTGTGCAGTTTGTCGTTCAAAAATATTGCTGTTCGTTTCTAACCTGTGAACTGTACATATTGGGACAAAAAATAAGAATACCGTACTATGTCAGTGTTTTATAATGCCTTCAAGAAGCGTTCGCGCGCCCAGTTTCTTAAAACAGACGCCCCCAAGCGATCATAGGACACATACACACACAAACACACAAAGTGATTTTAAAGCACGGACAGCATGATCATATCTAGAAAAGATTGTACCGTAAAATTACCTCGTGTTGTCCAACTCTTTTTTTGTCCATGTTCTTGTGCGCTTGTACGTGTTTTAAATGCACCAAATAACCCGACAGTATGTGCTCATAATCTATATCTCCTCCACTGCTGTATGTAATCAGCAATCGCAAGTTTTAAAAGCGACGATATTTCGCCACAGCTCCAGCGTTTGTTACAACGACGGCATGGAGTTCAGAAATGTGGCTGGGATGGAAGTTCCGTTGCGAAGCGATCAAGAAATAATGCATAGAGGCTGCTTCCGCTCCTGAAACGACGTAATCCTAGTAAGCTGAATTTCGCTCGCTTACCTAAGCTCGTGCTGAGCCGCATTACGAAAACGGCCGTAACTTCGCGCTGCCGGCGCCCGGGCCGTCTATACATGACTGAGTAAAACTCTTTTACACTGCATGCGTAATACGCAGAGACGCGACTTATAAATGTTCCATTCGTTTCCTCAAACACTTCTGAGAGCCATTTATGAAGGGTGGGCCAAGAACGTCGAGGAAAAAGTTCAGCAACGAACGGCGCCTAGCTCTTCGAACGCTTGCGCCTACAGAGGCGCAATAAGAAAGACAATTGGCGTCATCTAACTTCTGACTGTGCGCGCCATTTTCATCGACAACAGTCTTTCCGCTTTCCTTCCTGAATGCGAAATCCAGCCGGCGCTTCTTGCCATAAAGAGGGGCACGTGCCACGCGTACATATAAAACTCGGCAAACGCGCCCAGACGTCTGCAAGGGTAAAAACAAGTCGGGCCCTTCAGTGAGGAAAGAAAAGGAGCACAAAACAAAAGAACACACTCTAGCTCCAGAAGTCTTATGACGTGAACGTAAAAGCAGCAGAAAGCGAGCGACTGGCATCGCAGGATGTGAGAGCGCGAGTGCATAGCGTGAAAGGCGCGTACAGGAATGGCAAAATGGGCTTACAAGATCAGCTCGTCAAGCGATACGTTCTCTTTCATACCACGCGAGGCAATATTGACTTTGCTCTCGCGATACTGACAAGCCCGGGCAACAGGACTCGGACAGGTCTGACCTTGAAACACTGCGACTGCAGTTTCCGCAGCAAAAGGCACCCTTGTATATGTGAAAAAAAAAATGACGCCTCACGGTTGTCTGGTAAAGCGTTTCAGTCGCATTGTAAACAGCTGTCAGAAGTGGTATGCTTGCAGACTTAGACAGCTTTGGAGGGGGAATGAAAATGGGAAGCAGGGGATCGCATGTGCTTCGCACGTGAAAGCAATGCGGGGTTGCAAAACCGGCGTTAGTTCAAAGGCAAAATGATCGTCCCTCAATGTTGCACACGTCACTTCCACCATGATTTGGCTTTCGCGGATGCTACCGAAGTAAGGAACGCATTGTGTACCCCGGACGATAACTCTGGGAACGTCGCCTGCACTTTCTACGCGACGAAAACAGATCGATACAGAACTGGGCGTGCTTCCGGGCCCTGTATTGACGATGGAGCAAGCTGTGCAGACGCAGTCTTCTTTGTTACCTCATCTGCGCTCGGAACGTCTCTGCTTAAACTTCGTTTTCCCTTTGGTCGTTCTCAAATTAAAATCTTTTGCTTTTTTTCTCTTTCTCTAAGAATAAAGTGCAGAAGAATTAGATACAGGCAACAATACATACCTATCGCGTACTTTAACAGCCGTGAGACTAAACTCTGTTTTTGCCTACAGAGACTTCTGCAGCCTGTCTTCCACATACTTGCCTCTTCAATTTAACGCGGAGCTCTAAGATGCAAGTTTTCTACAATTAGCACCGCTCTTGTCACTGTAGGCAACACAGCTTGGGATACTTTGTAATTAACAATGTTTCAATCATCAATGGACGCTGTCCCTTTGGCTACTATGCTGGGTTCGAGTCACTTTTGAAACGAATTGCACCCGCATGACAAAACACACAGGAAAACAAAAACCACAATGAACATGGCAAGGTGAACTAAAATTGAATTGGATTGAGTTTCTTCTGTTTTTCATTTTACGATGCGCCTTCGCGTTCACCCAGAGCAAGAATCAATTTGATGAAAGGACGCGTGGCGTCATCGGAGAGCACTGCGAGCGACAAGCTAGACTCCCACCGGGCTATGCAAACAGCTGTACAAACGTCGAGGATCTTAAAAGAGCAATACCGTAGCCCAGCGGGTGTGTACAGGCAAAGCAGGCAAGCACAAGCAGGGCAATCTGCGTAAGATCCACATCCTACTGTACATAGTGCCCCGGCGTGTGCATGTGATTGCGAAAGTTTAGAGTAGATGAGAGTTGGAGAGGGGAGAGAGTGAGCGTAATTCCTTCTACCTTTTTCCTGGCTTCGCTGACCCGAATTGCAACCAATGAAACTCAGATCGACCGCTGTTTTCGATAGGCTCTTGCCCGCAGTGAGCTTTTCGAAGTAACGCCAGTGAGCAGCCTCATCATCAGCACAGCAATGTATGGCAAGCGGTTCGTTCGTCCATATACTTGAAGCTTATTATGCGCTCGCCCGAGATCGTGGTCGGTTATCTTCTTGTCACATCATTTATCAGTTATCATCACTCTTAATCTACAATCTTGCAACTCGCACCATCTAGGTTACAGAAGCACAACCCTAAATAGCAAATAAGCAATAAGCACAGCTCCACTTCTGCTCTTGACTGGGCTGGTCGGTGCCAGAGACTTCGGCAGCAACACCTGCATAACCAAGCTCAGGCAGGCTGGCATCACTTCCGCATCTACCCTCTTCTGTCTTTCATATCCCATTCTATTTTGATTACCGCCGCCTTCTCTGCCCTACGCTAACCTACGAGAGAAGCCAACAGCCACAAAAACCAAAGAGAATAGGATATTTGTTTCGGAGGTCGTGGGTTCGGTTCCCACCGACGGCATGTGGTTGATTTTCCTTTTGTTGTCCTAATCAATTATCCTGAAGCGATAGAATATTCACTTATAATCTCCACTGATCAGCACCACAAATTAAAAAATAACCCTATGCTTTTTGGTTTCTGTGGCTGTTGGCTTCTCTCGTATGTATAGCAAGCCCCTCATTTCCTCTCCCCCTGGCTGCCTACGCTAGCCTAGCCTGTCCGCCCCAAAGCTTGCGAGCAGCCGATCTCTGCAGTTCCACAACTTTCCGCCACAGTGTTTTCAAATCCATATCCCATCCACGCTTCGCAAGAGCCGTGTCCACTTTGCTTTATTTATGCATACCAGTATAAGCCAAACGCGATTCTCAAGAATAGTGCTTCCAAACAGCCCTTATTCCGAGTTTTAATCCCATGCTTGAAAATTCTCATTTTTTTCCGTAGCGATTATATTACGCATATGCATCAAGCGGAACGTCTATTTGCGCATCCATCTAACCTTTATGGAATACAGGACGCAGGTGTAACGTGCAATAAGTGAGCTGTTAATTGCTGAGGTAATATAGTCTGTCTGGCTAACCATACTTTATTGTGCTTATCAGATAAGCACGTCTTCTGCCAGGTGCATCAGCAGCCAAATATAAATATTCAGCCCCACTGGTGTCATTCTTGCAGACTCCGCACGTGAATTCAACATCATCCTAAGAGTGTACCTCCCTCCCCACGGATCTCAGCTCTCTGCCCTTATAAAAATGGTCTATAGACAGTCTATAGACTTCTGACTGACTGTATTGCCTTTTTATAGATATATCTTTTTGTCTATTCACAACCTATAGACTTTCTATTGACAAATGTCTACTAAAAGTGTATGGCCATAAATCTATAGATTGTCTATAGACTGTCTATAGGATTTGTATTGCCTATAGACTGTTATCAAGGGTTTGTCTATAGAGAGTCTATAGACTTTATAGACAGAAGTTTATGGACAGTCTATAGACTGCCTAAATAAATTTTTGTAAGGGTGAAGCGACAGACCGCAAATGCAGAATTTATCAGTAAAGCAGCTGAATGGGCTAGTTGGTTTTGCATCTTAGTGAAAAACAGCGCACAAGCAAACACAGACAGAAAGAAGGGGACAAGCGCTGAACTAGCAACTGAGGTTTTATTGAGAAGCATGGCGAAATATATACAGCACAGCATATAGCATTCAAAAAGCATATAAACAGCACATAAAAGGCGGATAAGAAGCCAGCATTTAAACTCATCGCTTAACGTCGCATATCCAAGAATTCCATCTCTTTTGTTGAAAGAAGGATAGATCAATCACCAGAATCCTTTTGTTGCATGTGATGAGGGTGTTGTTTATGAAATTAAGTTACCGTGTGGAAGCAGATACATCGGCCAGACCGGTCGGTGTCTTAACGAAAGATTACTGGAGCATAACAACAATGTAAGATCCATTGCTTCATCAGGTTTTCTGGCTAAGCACTGTCACCGTTGCAATCATAAACCTGCCTGCATACCCGACCTTCACGGCTGCAAAATCCTGGCACGAAACAAGTGCACAATAACAAGGGAAATTATCGAGGCTAGGGCGATAGCAAAAGCGGAGGACTCATGTGTCAGCACCCCGTCTATCCTTCTTTCAACAAAAGAGATGGAATTCTTGGATATGCGACGTTAAGCGATGAGTTTGGATGCTGGCTTCTTATCCGCCTTTTATGTGCTGTTTACATGTTTTTTGAATGCTGTATGCTGTGCTGTATATATTTCGCCATGCTTCTCAATAAAACCTAAGTTGCTAGTTCAGCGCTTGTCCCCTTCTTTCTGTCTGTGTTTGCTTGTGCGCTGTTTTTCACTAAGCAGAATTTATGCTGATCCAGCTCCGTAAATTTCGGTGCAGATGAGTTAGCTCGACGCTCTTTTCTGCCCGCCCCCGTCATCCGCCGTCTTCTCCGCCTGGTCGGCCTCTACTCGTGAAGAGGAAGAGTGGGCCTGGTGGGCCTAAGTCGGCCAGAGGCGCAATTAACCTATGGGACAAATGGGCTACCTAGGTCGCGGGACCTTGTGACGTCACGCAATCTGCTCACCGGATTGTGAGCAAACAGCCAATAAGTGGCAGGTGACTGTTAAAATAATGACTGGCCGCGAGAAATTGTTACGGAAGAGCAACCTGGGTCTTACAAGCCCCATCGGTGGCGAAGTTTCAAGCAGGCATCTATCGGGGCAGCGGCACATCGCTTAATCGCGCACTATTCCTCCAGAAGTGATACGACGCCTCCCAGGGATTCATGTATGTAAAGCAAAGAATGACTAATTCCTCATATATGGGCATTACCCATTAACGCTATCGCGTCGTGCCCTTAAGGGCGCAGCGCAGATGTACCCTCCAGCTTTTGAGGTCTTCACTGCTGCTCTGAAATGAGCAGTTTCGACTAGCACTACTACTGCGTTCTTTTGGCTGTATTATTCAGATGTCGTCAGAAAGAGTGACGAATTGTATCTCAAAAGAATTTCAACCGTTGAAAAAGGTAAACCATGGGCGCATGGCGTCTACGGGCACCATTTTGAAAACAATTTTACTCCCAGCGTTTTCATTTCTTCCAAATTTTTAAAGCACGGCAAACCTGTGCGCTGAAGAAAAATAAAAGCAAGTTTCAACAAAATGTCGAATATGAATTCCAACTTAAGTTACACACGCTCCGTCGTCAGTAGGAACATGCACCGCCAAAATCCGTGCGAAGTACTAACGTTTAGGCCGAAATTCCGGCTCCAAAAGAAACTAAAGGCGCCCCTTTCTTCTGTTGCGACTAGGTTGCTGTTGTATAATGAGGAATTCCTTCGTGCATGTTCAAATGAAGGCGTGGGTAGGAATGTTTAATAATGTAGGCAGGCCATGCTGAACTGTGTCCAGTGGCAGCAACACCGAGTACCTTAAATGAAACGGAGTATTATAGGTACGAAGAAAAAGAGATGCGCCTCTAAGGTACCAAATAAAATGTCAGCTGTGTTCTGTGTTATGCTGGTGTTTTTGGAAAGAAAAAAAAGGAGAAGAAAGCATAAGCGCAGTTTTTCTTTTCTTACTTTTTTTAGCCGTTCTTCTTTTCCGCATCGTATGCTTGTTTTTTTTTTCTTCATGGGGCCGGACACCTGTACAGCTGCCAACGCCTCAAGAAGAGAAGCACGAACCCTGTAACTGCAGTATTTCGATAGGACAGGCTCCGTCCGAAACGTCAAATCGAGATAAATATCTGCCTAAATGCAGAGTTTCCCATTCTTGCATTTTACCTCTCGCAACCAAGTGCGTTTATCTTTTTTCCCTCCCCATTCCCACCCCTACACACACAAACACATGAAGAAGGAGAGAGATAAATGAAAATATTGATACGCTTATCTCGAGCCAGCAAGTGGCGCCTTCTGGGTATTCATAGCAGCAGCCCTGCTAGTCTTACTTCAGCGTCACTCGTTACGAAGGATCGGCCACATTAAGCAAAGAATCAAGAGAAAAATTGAAACGTGAGACTTTTATCGTTATCACTTGTCCACATCACGGACGGACAACTTCAGTCTTCTTTTTTTTTTTACTGCGAAAGGGAGGATGACAGTATTCTTGATTTTTCCTAGCGAGCATTCTTGGTGTGTTATCCTTGTCACGCAACATCAGCCAATAGCAGAAAAGAAAAAAAAACAGAACCTCCATTCCTACCGAGCGGTTCGAGTGCCAATTTGGCAACTAATTCCATGGAATTATTTCGCTTTACATGTACAGACAAATAGTTGGAGCCAAAAAGATGCTATTGTATGTAGAATTGTGATCTACTTTTCTTCCCAACGCCACTTCGTCCGTGGTTCCCGTGACAGAAATCGCGAAGAAAAACGGGATCCTCCAGTGCCGACTAAGAAAGTTCCGGCAGTCCATCCTCCCCTCAAGATCACAGACCTAAATGTCAGTAACCTCCACATGCCCTCGCAATCAAGTCGGCTCTTCGCCACAATTGAGGCACAATTAGCGCGAACTCCGAGCTCGAAACTTCCCTCGAATAAGACGCCAGGCCTTTGTCTCCCACTACGAGAACCTCTGTTTCAGCCTTTCCTTGTTTAATTTCCCCACAACGTCTTTCGTTTCTCCGTTCTCGCATCACTGGAGTTCAGGGATATACGAAAGGAGTCAACAGCCTTTCAAACAAGGGAACACATAGAAGAAATTTTGCTCTCTTTCATGACGCTGTTGGTTCGAGGAGGAAAGAAATTAAGTAAATGGTTTATATGGGAGATACGTTCCCGGAAAGGCGAATAAAAAACAAGCGAGATCCGCCGGCGGGATCCAGAGGCCCGACCCTCGCAGTTTAATGAGCCCCTTGTTTTCGCGCATTTCTCGGAAGGCGCGATGTCGTCACCACATCTTCTCTCTACGGCGGCTCACGCCGGCTGGCATCCCAGCCAGCTCGATGACGCGCCCGTTCTCGAAGCACGCGTGTGGCTCGGGTGCGGGGACAGCGAGCCAGGTGAGTTTGGGAGCCAGAGCCGTTGCCCGGCCGGCGTGCAACGGGGCGTTTTGCACCCCGGCCCTAACCGCGGCCTCGCCGAGCAATCCTCGGGAGCGCTGCCAGGGGCGCGCGGCCGCAATGGTGGTGGGGGCACCACCGCCACCGTGGGCATGCGCGGGCGTCGCGGAGAGCACGCGTGACGGCTGCGACGTTCCTGGGAGCGCTCGCACAGAAATGAAATGACGGCACTCGATTGGTCCCTCGCCACGCGCGCGCTATTTCTGGCCTCCGGCAACGGCGGCAGCACCGCAGTCGCGCATTGCGTGAACGCCGGTACCCCTCCCCCTACCTCTTTTGTCTGACGCCTTCGCGGAAACCGGCCAGCGAGTTAAGTAGCGTACCGTCGCTTACGCGGAATTCCTTCGAGCTTTTGTGTGTGTGTCCCTCCGTTTGGGTGAGCCCACCTGCCCGTCTGTTCGCTCATGTGGGAGCATGCTTACGTCGTCTGCCTTTCAAGGTGTTCTCGTCTCGTTGTCTGTATCCATGTAAAACCTCAGTAAAATGTATACGGGTCACAGCGGGTTTGTTTCCGGCTTGTGCAGCGTACCTCATTTCGCACTGCCAGGTATCGAATTTTCTCGGAGGTAAGAGGCGGAACCATTTGTTGCTCCCGCCTGAGCTAACAGTCCCCAGACTTGTCTCAGAGGAGCCAGGTTACGTGCCCATATATCACACCGGGTGGCCTGCATGTTTTTGGCAAAACTTTCCAAGGCGTAACGAAATCTGCCGGCTAGTAGCGAATGCCAAATTGAAACAAGGAAGCGACGGAAAAAAAAAATAAAAGAAAATACGGACCTTACGAAGTGTTGTCAGGGTGGAACCAGCGGAACACAGACGCAGGACAAGAAAAGGAGGTACACACACCACACAGCGGAACACAGACGCAGGACAAGAAAAGGAGGTACACACACCACACCGCTGGTGTGGTGTGTGTACCTCCTTTTCTTGTCCTGCGTCTGTGTTCCGCTGGTTCCACCCTGACAACATTATGAACCAACTAGCCCAGCAATTTACGCTCCTTACGAAGTGTGCACCGACGTCACAGTGGCCACCATTTTGTTGTTTATTGGAGTACGCCGAAAGGCCGCGCTCATGGCCGACCGGCTGACCGGCTTACCACCAACTTCTCCGGCCTGAACCGTGATGTGATGGGAACACCTCCTATATTGACAGCCATCACAACCGTTGCACAGCCCTACAAAATAACTCACTGCGAGATTGATACTCGGTAATGCTTTATTTCAGCTGCCAGCTATTGTGGGTAATTTCTTCGATTGAATAAAGAAGTGTTGTTGCTATTTTATGCGGTAATTAAAGTATTAAAGATGTTTTGCTTAGACATTGCCATAATTTCTCGTTCATCACTGTATGTGTTTTTTCCCCACGATCTAAAAGCATGTGTCCACTTGGGAATGTTCTTCAGAGTGGCGAAAGGCTGCCTTGCGATAAGTGAAATGATCGCTTATGCTCTCACGGTCGTCATATGTTCGCTCTGAACTCTCGAAATCAGAGCCAAATATGCAATGGATGGCCTTTCGTGCAATATTGCGCACTCTTCAGCGTGCCTGTTAGAGCGATGGAGCGGTGTGCTGCGGTGCGAAGAAAGTGAAATCTTGACTTAGCTCGTTTACAACAGATAACGTGTGATTTCTGGGGGAAAATTTCCATGTGTTTTAACCTTCACTCCAGCACAACTATTAGAGACTTTTTAGGAGAGCGGGCTTACGTTTTGCTCTGCTCGAAACGGAGCGCGAGTGGAGCGTCGCGCGAGGAAACAGTTTTATCCTTGCCACTCCTTCGAGCAGAGCGCGGCGTCCCACCTATCGTCGTAATTGGAGCCCCCATGACACGGATGTAAATTATGCTTGACACGGATGTAAATTATGCTTGCGATTATTACGCTCAAACTACTGAATAAAAGTGTCCTTTCGTGTTTTCGACGCAATATTTCACAATAGTGCACGGTGCTTCGAATGTAATAGAGAACACGGCATGTTAAACAAGATTTGCCACTGCGGTAGTGAAATAAATCTAAAGTCCCAAGCCAGCATTCAATAATAATAATAATAATAATAATAATAATAATAATAATAATAATAATAATAATAATAATAATAATAATAATAATAATAATAATAATAATAAAAATAATAATAATATTAATAATAATAATTGTTTTTTGGGGGAAAGGAAATGGCGCAGTATCTGTTTCATATATCGTTGGACACCTGAACCGCGCCGTAAGGGAAGGGATAAAGGAGGGAGTGAAAGAAGAAAGGAAGAAAGAGGTGCCGTAGTGGAGGGCTCCGGTATTATTTCGACCACCTGGGGATCTTTAACGGGCACTGACATCGCACAGCACACGGGCGCTTTAGCGTTTTTCCTCCGTAAAAACGCAGCCACCGCGGTCGGGTTCGAACCCGGGAACTCCGGATCAGTAGCCGAGCGCCCTAACCACTGAGCCACCGCGGCGGGTCAAGCTGCATTTAGTTTCTTGCTATTAGAATACGGGAACGCTATCAGTTGGGAGCATAGGGGAATAGCGGGCGGCCATGCAACGCCGCAGGGAGGGGCGTTGTTAGAGATTTACAGCATACCGTGATCCGCTACCGCGCGTCGCCGGTGCGTACCCGCTGACTGGACCTGACGCGGCAGGCGGGCCTGCAGCTTGCCGGCACCTGGCGCCATCTGGCGCCCTCAGGGTGATCTGCACATGCGCAGTAGCGACCCGCGGAAGCGGATCACTGCAGCGGATACGAATCGCGCTATGCTATAACTTTCTACTCTCCTGCACCTGCGCCCCCCCCCCCCCCTTTCTCCTATGCCCCTAACTGATAGCGTCACTCTATACTAAAGGTCTATTGTAGAGTAGCTTGAGAGTGTGCGAGCTACGACTGCAGTCGTCTCCGCCGTCTGCGCGAGTTTTCCTTTTGCAGGCGCCCGTAGTTGCAGACGATACGGACATGCCGGTGTTCGTGCTGGTGGCCGTCATGTTGTCCGTCGCAAACACGCCGTGAGCGCGTCGCAAACAGGGCGCAAGCGAGTGGAAGGGTGCGCCTGACCGTACACCCACAGGCCGTCTCACAGTGGCGCCACCGCTCGTCCGCTCAGCGAAGCGGGCAGTAAACTAGCTCAGATGAAATTATTTATTACCTCGAGAGATGAAAATAAAAATTCGCCTCCTTTGTACTATAGGGGGTCGTTAAAGGCGTGTTGGCGACATTACAGTACACATCCCGGGTATCCCACCGCATCGTTAACTGAACCATCCGCCACGTTGACATTCAGAGTAAGCATGTTAGGTTTGCCGATACGGAGAATCATGAATGCCCGCTCGATGTCCGCTCTGAGCCACCATGAATACGACGCGGCCACTGGCGTGTGAGCAACGCCTGGTCTAGAAGCATGATCTCGCTACACCACCACCAATACCGATGCCCAAGCAAAGGAACCATTAACAGCTCCCCTGTAAAAGTCGAAGCTTGGGCTGCAGTACACTCTAGATAGTTATTTGGCTCTTAGAAACCCATCCCGCAAGAATAAGCGTGAAAAAATAAAGAGGGCGATAATTCACCCAAGCGTTTGATCAAATATGCGCGAACAAAGAGGATTTTTCCGTTTAGTAGCGCTTTCTCCATCTTCTGCTCCTTTCTTTTCTTCCGACAGCTAATGAAAGAGCCTCACTAGACGAAACGCCACATCGTGCACATGGGCACAGTAGCCTCATTCCGAAGTTTGCTTTTATTTTTCATTCAATCTGATTTGTGACAAAGGAAAAGGTCACCCACATTCCTATATGAGATGCCACCCTGTCTTTTGCCTACCCATTTTTCAGTCTCCTTTAGGTCAGGCAAAATGTTTGCGGTGCCCACCAAAGTGAAAAAGGGACACCCCATTTAGCAAGTACGCAAGCGAAGCTTACTGTAGTTTTTGCTCACTGAACAGCGGCGAAGTTTTGGAAGGTGGGAGAGGAGGGGGTGATAAACAAAAGCAATACGCATATATCCGGCTCCACGAAAGCCAAGCTCTCGAATCTGGTCTCTTTTTAAGGGAACCATTTCAGTGCCCGTTCCGGACGCCAGTCTCTGCGGGACTCGGAATCGATAGGCGTCAGAGCACATCGTTTCCTAATGCAGTCTGCAAAATGCCACGATCGAGCGAAAAAAAAAAATGGAAGCACTTCCCTTTGAGACTGAAATACTGCACACACGCGACTCGGTCTGTCTTTTTCTGTCTTTCTCTCTTTTCTTCTATTTTCGCTGTCGTCGAACACTGTACATAAACACTTCCCTCCGCAGGGCTGTACCACAGTCATCGTTTCACAAGACTCTTCTCAGTGGCGCCGCCGCCTTTAATGAGTTTAAGACGGACAAAGGAGCGTGCGTAGGCGCCTTCTTTTTTTTTTTCACTCGATTACTGGCTCATCAATCCGCCATACTGCTGACGCCCTGTCAACACTTTGAGAAAATGGGTGACAAAAAAAAAAAGAGACAGCCTGAAGAGCGAAGCAGTGACAGAACCTTTCGTAACTCGATAGACCCGGGGTGCGTCGTCTCTTCTGCGCATGCGCGCCTGGCACGTGGTGACGCGCGCAGACCCGCTGCTTCTGCGGGCGACATGCGCCAAGCGTCATTTGTCTCCCGCGGACCTACTTTCCCGCCTTTTTTATTCCCGACGTCTAAGCGCTGCCTTCGTTTCTTCCGTGTTGCAATCGAACGTGGGTGGGACGGCAGCCGCAAGCATGCGACGTGCGCGCAGTCTACGGCGACGCGCGGTGCGGCATCGCTTTTCACTCGCCTTAGCTAATTCGATAAATTTATTGGCGGCAGCAACGATGATCGGGGGAAATTTTTCTGACACCCACGTGAGGGCGCGCGTCGCGCCTGGGACCACGAAGCCCTGCTCGGGAGGAGGCGGAGGTATTGAAGAAAGGGGGGGAAAAAAAACGAACAAAACGGTCGTTCACTAAACGTGACAGAAGTTTGTCGAAGTCGATGTGAAAGAAACGGTCTAAAGAAAGAGAAGAGAACGTGTTTTTGGGTTTAGTAGAATGACTGGGCCAATAGCAGTAATGCTTCATATAAGCCTTAATGTTATAGTTGGATCACGTTGCCCATTTTAATTCTGTCATGTGAGCACTGAAAACGTGTCATGTGACCTTGCTATGACACGACGTCATTTCATGCTCACGACGAACACGAGATCACGTGTAGATGGGGAAGGGATCGAGACCGACGCGAAGGCCTACTGTTTCCGCCGTCGCCCTTACAGCTGGGCTGCTGTTCACGTAATGATGACGTCATTTCGTAGGAACGACGCTACCTCCGCACAACATTCTTGCGAACAGCTGCCGCTCTAGAAACAAGCGTATACAATGCATAGAAGGCAGTAGCCTCGTGCCGCCTAGCTAATTGCAGGCAGTACTGTGGAAGACGACGTTGCGACTCGGCCAGTCATTGCAGGCAGTACTGTGGAAGACGACGTTGCGACTCCGCCAGTCAAACGAACGTGTACTGCACCATCAGCACAAAAATAGGACAATTCGAGAGGTCTTCCGCAGCAGCTTCGAATTAGAGAGAGTTCACCTTCAGCGCCGAGGAAGAAATAGAGATGTGGCGCGCAATGGAAAGTGCCCACGCAAGCCACAAAGTTCGCTGTATCATTAAGACTTCTCTGAAGAGTGGGCTGCAAAAATTGATACGCGCGTCAGCAATTGCTACCAGTGCACAATTGCTCTTTCCTTTTTTTCGTATATAGCTGGGGATGCACGAAATCTACCCCCCAGGTTTTGTGCATGCAGTCGTCTATTTCTGAGGCTAAACGAAATTTTTATCCCCATCCGATGCGTGGCCTATTTCGGCAGAAAAAGACGTTCGGTCTGCGCAACAAAACTCGCGAGGAAAGCAGTATTGCTATTCCGAGGCGTGTGCGAGTGACAAATCGCTATTGCGGATACTTGAAATTCAGAAATCGACCCCCGCATCCATCAGCTTACGGGGTTGTAAGCGTAAAGCGGACCGTCTCCCGTCCCACTCAACAGCTCCGACGAGCACTGAAGCTTTCACCATTTTTTTCCGTGTACTGACAGCCTTCTTCGATAACAGTGAGTCTTACCAGCTACACGAACTAATCGATGTATGCTAGAAAGACTATAATAGAAATTATTACATGACAGTGTTCTTCTGAGGCAGTGGCAGGATTTATGTTTTGTTTAGACTATTGCGGCATGGGTGGCGCAATTGCCGACGCGTTCAATGCAAGAATAATCTCACCCTGCCCATTGACACCTCTGACACAACCCACCATCTTAGCTTCAAGTGCAGCCCTGCCTTAGTTTTGAAGCAGCTCCGATTTCTTTATACAAGGTGTTTCACGTATCTTGAACCGAGGATTGAAAAGAAAGCGGCGCACCGGAGCTGGGCGGCACCAGCGGCGTATTGTTTCCCGTCGTGCTGCGTTCCTCAAGGTATATTTAAAATTTCGCTTAATTAATTGATTAATTCCTGCGATTAATTACGCAAAATTTATATTATTCACCTTAAGCTCACGTACAGTTGGTTTGGTTGTAGAGGCGGTTACGAAACAACCGATCTACTTTTTGATAGCAACGTATCTCATATACGTGGTCTTTCTTTCCAGCATTTAAAGAAAGCTCGCAAAATAAAAATAACGTGATTGCGCTCTTTCTCTACTGTATTTTAGCGCTTCCAAGCGCGTTCTGAATCAGCAAGGAGCACTTCGAGAGACCGAGGCCGTTCTCAGCATATAGTCTTGAAAGTGATTAAGCACATCCTTCCGGCATAGAGTTTTTATACTGCCTATAGAGGGAAAGCTGGCGCTACCACCTATGCGAGTTTCTTGCTGAACACTTCAGGTACTGTTAGCCCCAAAACATAACTGCAACTGCAGAAACAAAAATTTTGCCATAAAAATGTTCCAAAAAAGAGTTGTTTGCAATCAATATGACCCGCAATAAAATATGCTTCTGTACGTTCAAATAAATGAGCAGAAAAACAGATAGGAGCAAGCCAGCACGAGGACAACTCAGCGAGCTATGGAAAGGAAAATGATAGGTGTAACGTTAAGAGACGGAAACAGAGCAGAGTGGATGAGGGGACAAACTCGAGTTAACGACATCCTATAGTCGAAATCAAGAGGAAGAAATGGGCTAGGGCAGGGCATGTGATGCGAAGGCACGATAACCGCTGGTCCTTAAGGGTAACGGGGTGGATTCGAAGAGAAGGCACGCGTAGCAGGGGGTGGCAGAAAGTTAGGTGGGCGTATGAGATTAAGAAGCTTGCGAGGAATAAGTAAGGTTGCCGCAACTGGCACAGGAAAGATATAATTGGAGAAGTATAGGAGAGGCCTTTGTCCTGCAGTGGGCTTAGACTTATGATGATGAGAATGCTTTAACGTCATGTCACCAAATATAGCGAACCGTCGACAACCTTTTTTTTTCATTTAACAGACATACTTTTCAAAGCGAATATTGCTGGAAAAAAGGAGCACATAAGAGTTACTCACAAAAAGCTGTAAAGGAAGCTCCTTCAAACTCGAGCACTACTACCATCTATGGGCCGTCCTAGAATACGCGACCCCCGACGACAAGATAAGCTGATTCGTAGGCAATGCAGGTAGGTAACCATCAAGCGATTGATATCTTAAATTTGTGTCTCCCACTGCCTTTTCTTGTTAATCAATATTACTGTTTCATTTTTAGTGCACATATATTCATTTATGTTAAATGTTGTGTGCTTCTTCGACGAATAGGTTACTCGCTCGTTTTCGTCCACATCTGCCATAAGGAGCATCAGGTGCCACCACCATGCCCTATATCTCTCTGCCTATATTTGCTCAGCAACAACATCACGGATCAGTAATAAATGAATCAATTAAACAATGAAAAGCGGGCCGATTCAGATGGTCATAAAGAAATAGCGATCAATTCTCCTACAAGCTCGCAGAAGCAGCCTTGAATGGCAGGTGCACTGCTTGCAAAGCGCGAAAGGCGGCAGTAAACGACAGAAAAAAGACCGGCCTCTCGTCGGCTGTTGCACACAAGCAATAGCGACAACTACATGTCATCCCCTGAGGACGGCATGCTTGTTTCGCCTTGTCTTTATTGGCAAGGCTCCTTGCTGCGACGCGTTCGCTCTCTGCGACATGCATGTCTAGAGGCGCCTACCTTCGCTGAATGCAGCGGCCAACGGCCGCAAGCTTTAGAGTGAAGCGCGCGCAGCAGGTGTTGGCTCTGCATCACGGGAACACCGGGCAGGGAAACGACGGTCGCGCTTCGAGCGCTGTGAGACCTTTAGGGCTCCGACAACAGCGCTTGCGTAAGCTCCTCGGCGCGTGCGCTCTGTCGCTGACGAAAGAGCCCCAGGTCCCCGGATGAAGGTTGTTTGCGAGCAGTGAAGTGTGCGCCCGGCATCGTCTTGTGTGATTTGAAAGTTTGGCGAATCAAATCTTCGGTTGTTTGTTCCTACCTGGCAAGTGTACTTGTACCCGTCAGGGAAATCAAAGCAGGCCGCTGTAAATCGCAGGTGACACAAAGGAGTCGTACCTGTGTACAGTGCGCTACACTCACCAAATCCTTACGGCGTTTCGAAATACGCAGCTCGCGTCTCCAAATCGGGGAGCACATCTCGCAGAACAGTCCGCATGCACTCAGGAACCACTTCGATTTGGTTGTTACGTAGCATGTACTACAACCGTCGGTAGCAGTGATTCCCCCGGCCACAGGCGCGAGCCAATCACGGACTGCTTTCTCGTGCGCACAGCTTCTGAACTTGGCGTTTGTGTAGTTGAGGTCAGCTATTTGTTTCTCACGACGCTGAGCGGTTTTAGTGAGAAAGCATTTCTGCAAAGCTCTGTAATGTTTGTTTTGATCCTCAAGGCCACCGGCACGCGGATTGCGTGTTGCCAAAGGCGTGAACTGTCTGCCGAGGACGGCCTTGGCTATCTTTCTTGGGAATCGAGCCTAGAACCTTCTTCCAAAAGAAGTCCGCCAACTGCGATGCATTTCGAAAGGCTTGTTGCAGGCGTTTCTCAGCTACTCCCGGCGGGGCTTCGCGAAAGCAGGCTAGTCTTAGGCACTCCTTGAAGTACTCCAATTGGTGCCAGGCCTCGGAGCGAAGAAGACGACATAATCTGTCGCCATGCTTCCCTGACAGAGGTAAGGGACCCACTAAGCAGCGAACTTCGTGAGGGACAAAGTGGCGTTTGATAGAAACTGAGTAGAGGCACGCCTTGCACATTGCTGCTACGACGAGAGAAGTGCAGAAAGAAGAATCAAGGAGAAACCACTTAAAACTTCTGGTAGCGGACAAAGAAGGAGGATTTGCAGTTTTGCCTTCGTCGACCTTTGGCGAGAAGGCAAGTGAAGCCGTTATGAAGAACTTCCGTAAGCTCAATAAGGTCAAGCCACAACCTGTGAAGAAAGAAGCCCAGCATCTTTGTGATGCCTTCAACCTGACAAAGCTGGGTACAGTAGTGAGAAAAAGCAAAGGACTCTGCCTAAGTGCGTTCTTCACGGTGAAGACACATAAGGACAACTGGCCTTTCAGGGGGATCGTGTCGGAAAAAGGCACCTGGCAGCACTCCATGGGCAAGTTTCTACAAGACTCACTGTCTTTGTTAGCCGTGGAAGATCCGTTCCAGGTTAAGAAGCCTGAAGAAGTCTCTGCTTTCCTTCATGGATCATGCCCGAAAGATGTGAGTGTTTTTTCCATCGATGTAAAGGATCTTTACTACTCACTACCGCACCCATCTCTGTTTGATGCGGTTAGAGAAGCCATTGAAGCAATGGGTACCGTACGGTTTCAGAACGCCTGCGGAAAGAGCAAAGAGAAGTTCCTCGAAGCTATGGCCTTTTACCTAAGGTGGACGTTTATCAGCTTCAATAATAAACTGTTCGTACAAAGGCAGGGCGTGTGCATCGGCTCCTGTGTCGCACCTCTACTCAGCGATCTTCTTCTTCTTCTTCTTCTTCTCCTCAAGTAATATGGCACATACCCACGTGGGGGGGATTGGCCAAGGTATAGAGTAGAATGCCAATGAAGCATTTGCGCGGGGAAGGAAACGTCAGAAGACTGAATCAAGATAAAAAAAATTGGGAAAAATAAAATGAATTCAAGAGGTATGAGTCATCCGGAATAGAATTAATCTAGCCATTTTTGGACATGCGAAAGAATTTCGTATATAGCTAACAAGATAATCGATTAGTTGCACTTATGTAATCATGAAGGTAGCCGCATACACTGCTTAACGGGAATCCCTTGGCACTCGCACCGAACGATAGAAGAACTGTAAGAGACAGAGGCAGTCGTAGTCTCGAAAGAGGAACCTCCAGATATTGCTTTCTCTGAACCGCGAACCGCCGGCAAGAGAGGAGGAACTGATCGATTGATTCAACTTGCCCACATGATACACAAAGGTTTGTCGCAGCGAACCCGCACCTGCATAAGTACAAGTTTAAGTGAGGGATTCTACATCGCAGGAGCGTCATGGACACTTCACAAAGCCTTGACTTACACCACCGGATATTCCATGGGTACTTTAGGTGTTGAAAGTCCACGGTATTGAGCAACGGATCACTCAAAGTGGCCGAAATATGTTGGAACCGCTGGAAACGTGAAGCTGCTAACAGAATGAGGTGAGGGACGGGATATATTACAGGTACGCTGAGAGCTGACCTTGCCAATAAATCAGCCACCTCGTTAAAATAGACGCCTGAATGCCCAGGTACCCAGACCAAACGGATCTCGCGCACTGTGCTCGGAACAAAAAACCTAAGTGAACGAGTCAAGAAAGATTTTTCCGAATTTTGGAGAGAGACAATAACTGAAAGGCAGTCTGTAAGAATAAGAACCCGTGCGACATGTCTGGGTATTTTGAGAAGAGCCAAACCAATGGCCAAAAACTCTGCGAAGAATATAGGAGTATAATCAGGGATACGAACGGAGTAGCTCCAATCTAGATCCTGCGAATATATGCCAATCGCCGCCTTCTCACAGCTGCCGGAGGCATCAGTGGAGAGAACAGTATGATGTGGAAAATTCTGTAAATGTTCAGAAAGAAGACCATTTAGGGTATGTGCGGGCATATGCTTCGCATGGGACGGGAAAATAAAGTCGTAATAGAAGATGGGATCAGCCTGCGTGTCAGCAACTTGTTGCAAGGAGATCAGATCAACCTGAAGCGGAGCTAACAGATTCTGCGTGAACTTAACTTGCGGAAGCTGATAACGTGGCCAGTGATTAGTCAAGAAAAGGTGTGGTTGGGATACAAAAATTGGAATACTAACGCCTGGGACCGGGTCAAAAGACTTGAGGAAAGTACGCACTATTAGAAGTTGAAAGCGGGAATAGAGGTTGGGGATACGGGCTTCCAGATAAAGGACAGCGTTGGAAGCTGATTTTGGGAGCCCGAGGCATAGCCGTAGGGCACGTCTTTCCAGTAAGGCTAATGGCTGCAGCTTGTAGTTCGCGCTACCAGAGAACAAGGGGCAACCAAATTTCAGAATCGGTCTCATATAAGCCTTATAGAGCAACAGTAGCGTGTCACGACGCATGCCAAACTTTTTATTGCCAACTCGGGTCAAACGGCCCAGTGCACGTTCCCCTTTAATAACATTTTTCTTAATATGGTGTCGCCAGTCCAAATTTTGGTCATAAGTAACACCTAGGTATTTAACCGACTCCACCTGCGGAATTGGAGTGGAGCGGTAGGCTAGCGAGATGTACATAGGAGCGTCGGGTGGAAATACCAGCACGCCGCATTTGCTGACATTAAGTGATAAATTGATTTGGTCCAACCAGACTTCAAGAGCATTCAGATATGCCAGCAAATACCCGTAGAGCACATGAATATCATTTGCTGATGCGAAAAAAGCTATATCATCTGCGTATACATAAACTGTAACGTTAGGATGAATGGGGATGTCCCGAACTAATATGTTGAAAAGCAGCGGAGAAAGAACAGAGCCTTGCGGCACACCTCTTGATTGACCATAGGTATTAGAACAAAAACATCCGTCTGTACAGAAGAAAAATCTATCTTTTAGAAATTCACTAATCCAGGCGTAGAGGTAATGCGGTGGTTGTAGTTGAGCAAGCTTGTTAATGAGGACTGTGTGCTCCACGCTGTCATAGGCCTTCGCAACGTCAAGCGCCACCAAGGCCGAAACTTCTCTCTGGCGCATTGAGAGTCGTATTCGGCTCTCGAGATCTACATGCGCGGACCATATGGAACAACCGCGACGAAAGCCAATCTGTGCGGGGCTGAGGCCGTTAATGTGATGAACATGCTTTGTGAGGCGACTGTGTACTACTCTTTCTATTAGCTTTACTAAATTTGAGGTTAAAGCAATCGGCCGAATATTGTCTAATTGAAATCCATTGTCTGCATTTTTAAAAGTAAAATTATTTTCGCAATTTTCCAACTGTGAGGAATCCAAGAGGTTTCCAATGACGCATTTACAATGTCTAGAAGGTGAGTTGGAAAGTCGTGCGCTAAAATCTTTAACATGCCCACAGTAATCCCGTCAGATCCCGGAGCAGCAGAGTGCATCGAGGAAACAATTTGCAGGAGCTCCGACACGTCGACCTCAGGATAGTCCGAGCTGGGGGTGAGAGTGTGCAAAGGTTCTGCTTTCTGTACCTGGAAACGTAAGGCCAACCCCTGCGCGAAGCGTTCAAGGTTTTGCTTAGCCTCCTGCGGAGACATTACCATTGACCTTATGCGATTGGAGGCCGGAGAGCTGTTATTCTGCGCCATGAATCTATAGAGAGCCTTCTTATTCTGGGGTTTTGAGAGATACGTGTTTAAATTTTGATTATAATCCTCCTTTGTCTTTTTAACAGTTCTTATGAAACATGCAGAGAAGAACTTATAATTTATCCAATTAGCTGGGCTCTGATTATAGGAAAGGCTTTTCCAGGCTGCTTTTCTACGACGATAAGCTTTCTCACACTCCTCCGTCCACCAAGGAGACGGCTGTCTGGCAGGAGCAGTAGTGCACACCGAGAATACAGAGCTCTCAGCAGCATCTTGCAGAAAGGTAATTGTCCGCTGAGCTCTTTGTGCTCGACCTGAGCTAACTATGGAGGGGAGTGAGGCAGATATCAATTTTTTGTACATAATGTGGTTTAGAAATTTCATGGTTGCACCACCTTTTCTGATAGGCGAGGATATAATAGAAAAGGTTATTGGAAAGTGGTCACTAGATGTACCTGATTCTTCAGTTGACCATGCAGATACGCCAACCCCACGAGATGCTAATGTTAAATCTATGATTGAACGGGATCCTCCTCGCATAAAGGTTACTGCTCCGGAATTACAGCAGCGCACTGCATTCATTGACATCCAGGACCACAGAAGCTGGCCGCAGGAGTCAGAGCGACTATCCCGGGCACTGTGGTGCGAATTAAAATCTCCTGCGATGATTGTGCTGTTTGCGCCGCTCAGTAAGGTATCCAAACAGTCTGTCCTGTGAACACCGATTGGGAAGTATACGTTAGCAATAGTGACTTTGGCGCACTGTGGAAGGGAGATTTCAACCGCCAACAACTCACATTCAGGGCGCATAACTGTCTGCGAGATTGATGCCCGGTGACATATTTTCGTAGAGATCATAGTTATTAACCCACCACCCCTGCCATTAACGCGATCTACCCTGAAAACACGAAATTTTTTAAATGTGAATGATTTAAGTGGAGAGAGCCACGTTTCTTGTAAAATCACAATATCTGGATTATGTTTATGAAGAAGTAATTCAAGATCCGGTAAAGAAGAAAGTACGGAGCGACAATTCCACTGCATAACTTTTAGACCCGCCATGATTATCGACTGGTTAAAGAGGCATCAACAGCCTCCTTCAGCACATCAGTCTGGGGAATTAATTTGGGGGGTCCTTTCTTTGCTTTGACTTGCGGAACAGCTGACTTCGAGGGTGAGGAAGAAGCTCGACGCTTCTGGGAAGTGGTGAGCATTTCAACGTCCATGCTACAAGTATCTACGTGAGCGACACTGTCAGGAGCGCTGTTGGCAGGCGGTACTTGGGGCACGGTAGGAGGCGACATGGAATGACTCTTACTAGCAGCACTTGGGAGTGATGCCGGCGTAGCCGCCGAAACATGTGATTCAGTAGGCAGAGATTGGCCAGCAACAAGTTGAGATAGAGCCTCGGTGAAACTGCCCAGCATTCGCTCGACCACCACAGAAAGAGCCTGTTCTACTGAGGACACTTTTGAAGTAGTCAAACTTGACGGTATATCAGCAACAGAGCTTCGCGCACGGCTGGCATATGTATTATCCCTCCGATCCAGAAGTGCATAAGCATCTGCTCTCGAACATCGTTTCGCTTGAATGATATCGAGCAGGCTTTGTTCGTCGGCTCGTTTCGAGCAGTTGACATCATCAGCTGAGTGGTTGCCCTTGCATAGGCAACACTGGGGCTGATCAGAGGCGCAGCTATCATCTGAATGCCCTTCTCCACAAACCCGGCAGCGGGTCGCCGACTTACACGCTTTACCACTGTGACCGAAACGCCAACAGTTGTTGCACTGAAGAGGACGGGGCTGCAGAGGGTCCACACGATACACTATCGGCCAAACCTTGAGTTCAGAAGGACAGGAGGAACCAGCAAACGTAGTGATAACTGACTCTGTCGCAACACGCACACCATTGAATTCTCTACTGCACCGGTAGACAGAAAGAACCCCCACACCTGCATCCTGAAACTCCTTCAGTATATCCTGCGGGGAAGATGCTGGGTCCACGCCACGAACAGTACCTTTGGAACATGCGAGCTGTTCCGGGATGAAGGCTTTAACCGCTAAGGACTGAAAAATTTTGCACTGGAGCAGGTCTGTGACACAATCAATGTCAGCGGACCTGCAAACAATGCCTCTCCGGCCGAACGGTCGCACCTCAGAGATCTGGAGGTAGTGGGTAGTGAGAGATCTTAGCTCCTGCTGAAGGACCTTGGGGCTTTTCATCTTGATCGTTCCCTCACCGATCGGCACGAGAGCCACAGGGATGATGTCAATTCCATTTTTATGAAAATTTTCTAGCGGCAAGCTTTGGGTGGGCAAGCTGGCAAACCAGGTTGCCGTCCCTTCACCCGGGGAGGTCAGCGACATACCTTAGCCAAACGGACCCTCAAATGCACATTAACCTGGCCTACAGACCTAATCTGAGACCTGGCCAAACCCCCACACAGAACGGCCTCACCAGGACCCAGGCAAGGACGTGGAGGCACTTTTCAAGGTATTTTCTGAAAACTTAGGAAAATTTGAATTGACAAAAGAACTGCCTGATGAAGGCCAACTTCAGTACCTTGACCTGCGGTTGTTTCCAAGTGAGGACCATCTGTGCTGGTGCTATGCTCCGAGGTCAAAGAAAAGCCTTTTGCCGTACTCTTCCTCGCATACGAAGCTCGTCAAACGAGCAATAGCCTTGGGCGCCTTGAAGAATGCCCTCAAAAGATCGTGCCATCACCGTCAGCAAGCTAGCACAGAGTCCCAGCTGAAACGTCTACGCGAAGCGGGCTTTCCGGATGCCCTCATTTCAGGGATCGGATTCAAGCTCCTGAAAGATCTCCGCCAATCTGGCCACCTGAAGAAGCCACGGAAAGAAAAAGAGAAGAGGGCTGTTATGCCGTATCTACACGGGATCAGCCACTCGTTGAAGAAGATAGCAGGGCGTGCTGGAGTGGATCTGATTCTAACTGCACCCAGAAAGCTCAAGATTGGTGAACGAAGATGCCCGAAAACCAGCGCGGTGCAGTAAGAAGCATGAACGAATGTTCACCACCTGTGACACGCAGGTAATTTACGAGATCCCGCTGTCATGCGGTGCATCTTATGTGAGTCAAAGTGGACGTTGCATAAACGACCGTTAACGAGAGCACGCCATTAACATCTGCACGGGATACGGCAGCACACTGGCAAAACATGTGTCTGGCTGTCACTGCACACCTAACTTTGGACGAAGCCAGATTTTGAGGCGATATAATCACCAGCACAAGCGCGAGCTGTATGAAGCTTTCATCATAGATAGGAAAGCCGCGTCATGCGTTAGCACACCATCGATGGCATTGACAAGAAAAGAGATTCAATATCTTGAATAACTATGACGACATGATGCGACAGAAGGAATTCTTCCTCGCTTTCCACTGTTTTTGTTTTTTCCTTTCTAGTATTTATTGTGAGCAATCTAATAAAACCTGCGGTTGTAAGTCAGCGCTGTGTGTGTGCGTGTCTCCTTTCTCGTGTCCCGTGTAAGCGCGCTGTTTTTCGGTGAGATCATGTACCAACTGGCCCGGCAACTGTCCTTAATGCAATATTTTTGTAGTTTGATTTCACATCATTCCTGCCGAATTAAGTGAAACCATGGTCTGCCAACATTTTAAGTCGGGGTTGGGAGCGCTTCGCTCATAATGATGGCTACAGCAGCGAAACTGTATCACTAGCCCAATTACATCTTACAACCTCCGCAACGTCTGCTTGCTGTACAACGGACTCGCTAAAGCCCTGTTAAACGTTAAGGACAAGAATAAACGGAAAAGCTATGAGCGAATTCTCGAAGCGAAGTATATTAAAACATCCAGAAAAAATAAATGATCAAAGTTTTCATAAACATAAGAGAGAGAGAGGGAGAGAGAAATGAATTTTAATGTGAGGAAGGAGGAGAGGTTGGCCGGTGGAAACATGACCCTGGCCTGCAACTCCACACTGGTGAAAGGGGTAGAAAGGGAAAGAGCGAATTAAGGTACGGTTAAATGGTGTTGAACATAAGTTTGCTGTCAATACCCACTCTCGCAGAACAGTTATGTATAACATTTTATTCGTGGTGGCTCTGTGGTTAGGGCGCTCGGCTACTGATCCGGAGTTCTTGGGTTCGAACCCGACCGCGGCGGCTGCGTTTCGATGGAGGCGAAACGCTAAGGCGCCCGTGTGCTGTGCGATGTCAGTGCACGTTAAAGATCCCCAGGTGGTCGAAATTATCGCCGGAGCCCTCCGCTACGGCACTTCTTTCTTCATTTCTTCTTTCACTCAGTCCCTCCTTTATCCCTTCCCTTACAGCGCGGTTCAGGTGTCCGCCGATACGAGACGGATACTGCGCCTTTTCCTTTCCCCAAAAAACAATTTTCATTTTTCCAATTTTCGTTTCTTTCGGCCACCAGCTCAACCCGACGTTTCCAAAGAAGCCCTGTCCCCTCCTCTCCTTCGTCTCCCCTTTTCTACTCCGTCTTTCTAAATATAAAAAAGGAAATGTTTCGGTTTGCAACGCAATAATAATAATAATAATAATAATAATAATAATAATAATAATAATATTAATAATAATAATAATAATAATAATAATAATAATAATAATAATAATAATAATAATAATAATAATAATAATTTGTTTTGGGGGGAAAAGAAATGGCGCAGTATCTGTCTCATATATCGTTGGACACCTGAACCGCGCCGTAAGGGAAGGGATAAAGGAGGGAGTGAAAGAAGAAAGGAAGAAGAGGTGCCGTAGTGGAGGGCTCCGGAATAATTTCGACCACCTGGGGATCTTTAACGTGCACTGACATCGCACAGCACACGGGCGCCTTAGCGTTTTTCCTCCATAAAAACGCAGCCGCCGCGGTCGGGTTCGAGCCCGGGAACTCCGGATCAGTAGTCGTGCGCCCTAACCACTGAGCCACCGCGGCGGGGCCAAACACAAGAATACGTTTGAAAAAAAAAATCATCAGTGGCTTAGCAAAAACAAGTATACATGTTGATGAAAACGTGGGCACATTTTAAAAACCCTGAAAGCGCGAAAAAAAACAGAAAATTAAGCCTGCAAACTGCCCTGGTTCAAAGTTTCGTTTGCTACCCGTTTCATATATAGTGCAAAGTATCGGCACTGATTGTAAATAGTGAAAACGCACGACACAAGGAAAGACTGGCTCGTTCCGGCCCCTGACAACTTCAAATGCTGCGCCATGCCCTAGTGGTCCTTACGCCCCCGAAATGTGCGCCGACGAGCTCAGCATCTTCGCCGTCAGAGCAGCTTCGTGTCCAGACCGTCTAAAACAGCCTCAAGAGATAGCCACTGCCTAGTAAACACCTTGAAAATGTGCCGCTTACAGAATTCCTGATTGCAGCCTGCACATGGTCGTGATAGAAGTGCGAAAGATGAAAAAGTTCACAATAAGTAGTGTTACGACTGCGATTCATATTTCACTGGTGTTTTAGTTTCTCCATTTCCTATTCTTCGACATGCCTGGCTCTCTAACCGTTCTGTTTCAAGGGGCTGTTTATATTCTCACCAGATAATGTCTCGGTTGCCTTGCAACTTTTATGCATTTTGCTATTAAGAAGTATATAGCACTGGTTCTTGCTTTTACCGGCTCCAGAGTTGCCTGACGCTGTTCGCTCACTTCATGGTTGCTTACGTGATCGAGTTACAGCCAAAACAAGCATTTCTCTGAGGACTACAAAGGTCGTCCTTCCTTCATCTTTGGTCACGCAGAAGTTAAAATAGGGAGCAAATGGAATAAGGTCAACTCACTCGACTTATTAACACGCTGGGGCAGATGCCCCATGCTTCTCTTCGCAACTATAGCGCAAAATTTACGCTAGGAAAGTAAAATAAATGAAATTAGGTCCATGGCTCCGTATACGTCAGGAGGAAATCCTTTCACGGAGCGTGTTAGTTTCCTGTAATCGAGAAAAGCTTGAAAGTGTCTCGTTACACCTGCGGTCTTTTTTAGTGCGTTGGCACTTATGCCACCACTGAACAGTTTCCGGTCGCATTAGTTTTCTTTTATTTTTGCCGCAACTTCCACCTTATAGTGATGTCATTCCGTTAGCAAAGCCAGTATGCAGTTTTGAGCTGGTATGGTACCTTTTTAGTTCGTGCGCTAGTGATGCTGTCTTTCTGTGCATTCTCTCTTCATGAATAGCTTCGTGGTAGCCATTACTCATTCTTTTATATTTGCTAGCGTTTCTTCATCAGCAGGAATGGACGGCGGAGCCGTCTTCCAGAATTGCTGCGCGGCCTTCGAATTCACCCACGTCGTGCGCCATCGATTACGCAAGCATCCTAGGGCTCATCGTGACCTTTGCGACTATTTATCCGCACCGCTTCGGTCCCCTTGAGACTTATTAAAAAAGTGCAAAAAGCATTCAGCAAGACGTGGGTCTAGTCTCTTGAGGACTTGGCAAAAATAGTTTCCTCGTCCAGGTCCACCTGGATGGGTGAGTGTGATCGCCGCCAATTCAAGGGCGTCTCCAGTTACGAAGGGCTACCCTGATAACAAAACGAGCAGCAAGAAAAGCGCAGACTTGTTCTTCCTCTGGCATCGCGTCCGCCCGTAAACACTGCAGCACTATAGTGTTTTCTTCCTCGCGCCGAAGCGCGCTAACAAAGTGACGCATACTTGGGCCGGATATAGCACCGTAAGAGGGACGCCCACCCGCTTCCTCCCCAGCCTCCTCAGCCGTATCGCCGCCACGTAGAGCCTTCTCGTCCCTCGCATGCGTTTCTTTGCGGTTCACTGTACTGTCGCCGTGGGTGCGAACGTATACTGCAATCTCACGTTTCCATTTGCTTTCCTTTTTTTTCTTTCCCGTAATGTGACCGTCTTTGCGGCACTTAAATAAACCCTGGGTCAGCGGCCCTATGTGGGAGACACTTCTACGGAGCAGACTAGGTTAGAGCATGGGGTGGCTTTGTTTCTCCTTTCGTAAGAGCCAGGGCGTCCCTTATATCCTGCGCGGCGTGAGAATATCACTGTTTGCCGTCAGTAAACGTCATAAGCTGCCATCCGAGCAAATGCTTAATTATACGGAGTAGACACTGTTATTCCCAGCCTTAGGCAGGAAATCATGCCCGGAGACACACCCTACGCCTTTTGCCTGGAAGACAAGGTCGTGCGGCGAGTCGATCCACAGGCGCAACGCAAGACTGCTAAGTTACCAGGGTAAAGATGAGGCGAGGAGGCTACGAAAGGCAGCGACCACGGTTCATTATAGCTCGGGAAATGCGTTCTTTGCCTCCACGCAATGGACGCTGTTTGCATTTACAACCCCAACAACAGCGCTCAAAGGAAACGAAAACTTCCAGACATTGAGCCCATTCGAGGAGCGAAGGAGTTGTACAGACGTTTGGGCCTCCCTCTGCTTCGTCTTGCGTCTCCTTCACATCACACCAAGACACCTTTAACTCCCGTTTACATGCCACTACGGTGTGCCCTAAGGGGTTTGTTCTTATATGCACCGTCCTTGCCAAATGCAACCATGCAACGACGTTTACTTCTCATCCGCTAGTGGAGCCAATACGGCGCCTCTGAAAACCGAAATGTCTTGAAAGTTGAGGACAAGGGTTCTCCTTAGTTTTACGCAGATTCAGAGCTTAAGGGGTGCCACAAGTTCTGCGCTACACGACTAAGAAACAAAGCCCGTTGCTCGGTAACTTGGGTAAAAACCGTACAGTCTTGGTCAGAAATGTACCGACCAGAGGCTTCTAATCCGCACAGTAGAGCCTTCTGGCCCCTCGGAGGTATTGTGCTCCGTGCGGGGCAGAACTTCAGCTCTCACCACCGAGATAAGTGTAAGGTTGGTGACCCAAAGCGAGATCTACTGCGTGGCTCAGAAGCAAACTTTGTGGGCTCCACATTTTTGAAAAAGGCTGTATACGTACGTTACGCGAAATTGGCGAGCACAAAAGGAGGAACACGAAAGACATGCCTTGCGCGAAATGCCGGTGATTGGTTAGCTTGAACCCAGATAAAAGCCCTCAGTTTAGAGAAATATGTTCGATTACTTCTTAGGTGTAGACTATTTGGTTCAATCTTGAAAGTACGAGTCTTGCACGAAAGGAACCAGCACAAAATATATAGTGTGTATTCCCTACATTGACCGCGTTCTGTTAATGCAAGATACAGTACACTGCAGTCCGCATAGCAGGCATGGCCGTGTAGTGAAATGTTCGGAACTGCTTGTCTTCATTTTATAGGAATCTACGACATGAAACGGCTGAAGCGCTCGTATTGAACACCGCACTGCGCGGCGACTCGTTGGGACGGCGGGAGCCGCGCGCGCAGGAGCCTCCACGGAGCGATGTGTACTCGTTCGATACTGCTGGAAGAGTGGTTTATTTACAGACGTTTTAAGAGGAGGATACGAAAACACACAGAACGAATGGGGGGGGGGGGGGGGAAGCGGTTAGCGCGTCTCCTGAGATAGAGAGTAGCAAAGAGCACCACCCTTGACCTTGGCACCTCCCGCTGAACGGCCGGGCGTCGTGTTGTCGCCTCCGTCTCCACGGCGTGGTGGGAGGCCCGTTTCGTCCGCTTCATTTCTCTCCCCTCAGGGCCGTCTCCTATTTTCTACCTCTCGTTTTCATTCGCCAGTATTGTCAAAAGAAAGACACAGCACGGACCTGTGTCACGTTTATTGGTCATGGCTGATTGGTGGGGAGCTCGGGACCTGTACTGCGCTCCCTCACAGTTGCTACCGACCCTGCAAAGCGATCCCCACACAGCTTTCACAGAAAATCATTTTCAATATTCTGAGCTGCCATTGACAATAAATCCAAACTTCGTAAAAAAAGTATTAATATTTGATACACTAGGCTTAATGAGAGTCTCTACGTTCACATTAAACTTCGCTGATCTGCTAAAATTGTGGCTATAGAGCGAGCCACAGAAATACGAAAGCAGACAGACGGTTTATTTCTCACATTTCGGGAATTAATTATGAGAATTTTTTGTTTAAATTCTTTAACTGAAAAGCATGCGTATTCCAGCATGCATTCATCTGCATTTACATGTTTGTGCAAAAAAGAAAGGCAGGTATTGCTGTCGCGAAACTAAGTAAACTTACTGCGTAAGTGCAAACCTTTCATACACACACACATAGGCTATTGCGTTAGGAGTATTAGAGCTAATAAAGGCAACGAAAACACGTCGCACAGTTTGGGCAGATTTGCTGATAGCGAGGGCAGGAAAGCGACGGACGAGAATTCATTTCTGCCCAGCGGCGGGGCTTCACCGTTGCGCCACGCCTTGACGGGCGGCCACCTTATCGCTGTCTGTCGGAACTTCGTTTTCGCGCTGGCTCTGCGGGTCTAGCCCACCGCCCTAACCACCGTTCACAAAAGAAAGGGGGGCGAAAGGACGTCCGGTGTTATCTCCGCGGCCTGCTCGTGGCTTTGAAATGTGTCCACCAAAGGGAAGAGGCGGCGTTAGATAGAGCTTGTGTCTTTCTCACAAAGCAGCCCAGGGCTTCCTCTGACAACAGCGAATGGGAGGGTGGGGAGAAAGAGGGAGCATGGATATTCAGCAGTGTCCCCGTTTAGCAGCACTCTGGTGACAGCTGTCACATTCCTAGTTAGCATGTCTGACGGGATAGTTTCTTTCCCAACCGTTAATCTACTTTTCCCCACCACGTGCAATCTGTTACCTTATCTGTTCCTCTCCGCCCTTCCTATATACAGCCTGAGCCTTAATAATAATAATAATAATATAATAATAATAATAATAATAATAATAATAATAATAATAATAATAATAATAATAATAATAATAATAATTGGTTTTTGGGGGAAAGGAAATGGCGCAGTATCTGTCTCATATATCGTTGGACACCTGAACCGCGCCGTAAGGGAAGGGATAAGAGAGGGAGTGAAAGAAGAAAGGAAGAAGACGTGCCGTAGTGGAGGGCTCCGGAATAATTTCGACCACCTGGGTACCTTTATAACGTGCACTGACATCGCACAGCACACGGGCGCCTTAGCGTTTTTCCTCCATAAAAACGCAGCCGCCACGGTCGGGTTCGAACCCGGGAACTCCGGATCAGTAGTCGAGCGCCCTAACCACTGAGCCACCGCGGCGGTTTTTTTCTTTATTGCATGGAAGAACTTCTGTAGAAAGGAGGAAACTTCAATCAGACTAGTTCGCGTCTCAAGTTACCGGGCTGCTTAATATGAGCCCCCCATAGCCCTAACTCACCACTGCATCCCCATCAAAACATCAAAATTCAGGGAGGCACACACAAGCATCTAGGCACGGCAGCCAGCTTGGAGGTTCGTCGCGAGCAGCATATACACTCCTCACCAACGCACACTGTTCCCGAAACACAGATTTGGACGATCTTGGTGGCTCGGCATGTCTGTCCATCATACGGCTTTTCCAAAGACTGAATAGTCCCCATCAACACAAACACGTCATAAGGCACAACAGAGTTTTTGTCAACAGGCAGAAATCTAATAGTGTATGGTGTAATTTCAATGTCCTTCTTAAGAGTTCGTTGTAGTATGTCCCAAAAGAACATGGCATCACGGCACAGGATGAAGCAATGATCAATTGTCTCAGGCACGTTACACAGACGACAATTCACATTCCAGGGTACAAACATCCCCTTGTCATTAAGAAATGTCTTGACAGGCAGCGTCGCTGTGTGTAGTTTGAAAAAGAACGTTTTAGCGGCTGCCTGAATGCACATCCGCCTAACACGCTTTAGAACACTGATGTCCAAAGACCTCAGATAAGGCTGCCGATACAATGGTGTAGGGAACAAAGACTCAGTGAGAGCCTGGGTCATCTGCTTTCTCGAGAGGCTATACAGGTAATCTAAAGAGAAGCGCACAGTGAGAAAATTGAAAGTGTCAGCAACCTCCTTAAGAAATCCCCATAAAGTCCCCTCACGAGCCTGCACAGTCGGTGCGAATAAGTAAGGCAAATGAAAACTAAGCCGCCTAATGAGCACAGCTACCAGAAACGGGTCGTTTGCCGATTTGAAAAAGAAAAAACGGGAAACGAGTTGATGCACGAACAGGTGAACAAGGCCCACTCCACCACCCTCTAAGGGAAGGAACAAGTTGTCACGCCTCATCGGCTCCCATTGAGAGCGCCAAACGAATGCTGCAAATATTCTATGTATTGCTTGCACCTTCCTCCTCGCACAATGCAGGACTTGAAGAACATACGCGAGCTTTGCAAACAAAAAAATGTTACAGACCTGTGCCCTCGCAAACACTGAGAGTTCCCTACCCATCCAAGCCTGTGTTTGCCGCCGTAGAGTTACAGTTTGTGAATCACTGAGCCACCGCAGCAGCTGCCTGAGCCTTACCGCGAACACTTTTAGCAAGCTATCTACTCCTTGGGTACTTTTTTTGTGGTTTGAAAAATTTGTGGTTGGAAAAATTTACACTTATAGGAACTGGTCCGTCGTTTCAACGTTTTCAATGAAGTAAGAGCCTCTGTATACGTATAGTCAAAGCTTTTGGCTTTAGCCGGGTTGTTTCTCATAAAGCACAGGATCTTCGGCTCAGATGGTAAACTGATTTTGGTGCAGTTGTTAAAGGGAAGTGAATGACTTGAAAAAATGCACAAGTGACCCACCTGTCTCACAAGTGACCTATCAAGTGACGCTAGTGAAAGCCCTGTTTTACACGATACGAGTGAGAAACTCCATGAATCTGTGCGTACGGAGTAATGCCTTAGATGGCGCGGTCTCGGGAGTGTCCGTGTTACCAGAAGGAAGCAAAATCGGAGCGATGTTTGCTTGGAATACATAGTCGGCTGTCATTCTTAAAACGACGTCCTTTAATGCAGAGCAAAACGAAAATGTCGAATAGGTGGGATATGCACTCGCCTCTGTTGTTTTGCACGTGCTCAGTCAAGCAAAAAAAAAGTTTGCAGCGCGAGTACCAGCACTGGTTTGCATTTTACTGTCCGCGAACGCTCATGAAGTTCATTTCATTACGCACCGTCATTGCCTTATAGCTTTTACATTAACAAAAACATCAAATCTGTAGACTGTCTGTGGGCTGTCCAAACAAAATTCTGCAGGGATGCAGTGCTCAACTGGTTTTTTTTTTTGTGAGCGGTCGTAGGCGTGGCCTCGGAATCCCCAAGATACCTCCCACTGATGTTTTCTCTCTCACCCAATTCAATGCCTTTGAACAATAAACAGATGCTTTCTCATACCCACTCACCCTGGAAAAAAGCATTTTTGAGCGCGAAACCGTCCAAGAAAGAATTTTTTTCATATAATGTAAGATTTCACTTTAACAATCAATACATCCGGAGATCAACCGACGGCAGTCTTGTATCTTTTTTTTTTCTATTCACGTTTTTGCTATCGTCAAAAGCGTTCCCCATTGGTTTTCTATGGCAGTCTTAACTGTTCGATGCGATCGACGGAAAGATTTTAAAAGAAAGATTTTGCTACATATCAGAATAATAGACCATTACGTTCAATTTTTCCATAAGAGTGTACTACAATTTTCTAATTTTAAAAATGTTTTCCCAAGAAAGCTGGACATGTGACAAGTCCTTGTTTATCTAGAGGTGCCAATTTACACTTGCTTCGAGAAAGAAACTCTATCAAAAGCCCTGCTTTGTTGCTCCATACCAACGACCCATAAATGGCGTGCTGTAGCGAAATATGGTCACAAGTTCGAAGTAATGAGCCCAAAACAACAGGTGCCACAGCATTGAAAGTTGAGGCTGGCACATCGCCGGACGAGCTAAGTGAAGCGATGTCCTTCAAAGGGGCGCCAACTAAAGCACGCCATTTAAGCTCATAATCGAGAGAATAGAGACATTCCAGGAACCTTCCTTAAGCGCGTCCGACATTCTAAGAAGAACCAGCATGGACATCCGTCATTTCGGGGCTTCACTTTGTTCCCTTCTGGTTTCTGCTGCGATGCTGCTCTAATGTACGAAAACTCGTCCATTAAATTTACGACGGCCACAGCAAGTATCCCGCGTCGTGCATTAACCGCCATTAGCGCCTTGTGAGTATGGCACCATCGCGAACTGAAATGCGCCAGCACTGCCTGCTGTACTTAAACATATATAGGCATTTACTATCGTGAAGGGAGTGACTGTGGAATGTCTTTCAGTGTCTCCGTTGCGAATACTGTTCGAGCAATCAGCCCGAAAAGCCAGAAGAAAAAATGATTGCGCGTTTAAACATAACGGACGGGAACAACTAACCATTACGAGCGCCTAATGCACTTTCACTTTCTGCGTGCACAATTGCATCGAAGGTGGACGGTGGAAGTGCGCGTTAGTCCTCCAATTGTGTTCAAGCTCGGTGGTGCAGCGTGGTGTTTTCAATAGAAAGAGCGTCAATGGTCAAAGTTATAACTTCTCAATGGGGTAGAGAGAGAGAGAGAGAGAGAGTAAACTTCATTGGTTGTTGCTTGTTGCCCGTTTTCTTCCTGGAGAGAGTGAAGGGGAAAAAACGAAAATAAATGCGCACGGCCATTGAATATGTTTGGTAGTTACATTCATATTATAAACGAAAACGTAGCATATGGACGGGACGTAGATCTACGTCCCGTCCATATGCTACGTTTTCGTTTATAATATGTCTGACCAACTGGCCCCTCAGTATACTCTGTTTAGTTACATTCAACTATATGAAACCCGCTCAATAGGCTCATCTTTCTCCGGGCTGAAATGCGCTTTCTTCTTTAAAATTGATAACTGTCACAATTATTTCTTAACATCTCAACCGCGTCGTGAGAGAAGGGATGAAGGAAGAAGTGAAAAATGTCACAGAAATAAGGAGTGACGTAGTGGAACACTCTGGAGTAATTACGGCCACCTGGGTATCTGGGCGCATTTAGCGTTTCGCCTCCATCGAAATGCGGCCGCCTCAACGTGGATTGAACCCGCGTCCTCGGGATAAGCAGTCGCACCCCAACCACTCAGCCACAGCGGCGGGCCACTGTGTGAGATGAATTAGGCCTTGCCGCTATAACTCACGCAACAATAATTGATTCGAAGTTGTTTACTGTTTCTCTGTTACTCTATTCTCCATGTTTCCATACATGTTTTTTTCACGACAGTCAGCTCACCTTTATTTCGCACGCGAGTTCAAAAGGAGCTCAAAACACGACATGCTCACGAAGCACATGAATGTACAAAAACACAATATAACGCTAACCCTATTTCGGAAAATAGAAAACCCAGAAAGATCGAGCCACCTTCTAAAGAATTCATGAACGAACAAATTTATCTCTTCCTTCGGGCCTCCTATTTGTATTTTAGGCTTCTAAATTAACTTCAATATGGAAACCCGCAATGAAAAGAAGGAATTCAAAAATGAAAATAGCTCGTTCGTCACAGCATATAACCTGCACTTTTGTCCCATTCTTTTACATGGCGTAACTTACTTGCAAACTCCAGATTATATCCGCCTGCCGGGTAAGAACTTGCACGTTCCTCGCCTTCGTTACATTGCATAACCAAATCGAAAAGGACTCATTATCAGTCGCGCCCAGTGGTGACAAAGCTGTGCAAAGTGTTGCAATTAAGTGCTTCCTTATTCCGACGTCATGGGGTAGCGCGCTGTGTTAAGAGCCCCGAGAGCCCTCAGAGAGTCGTCAAAGCAGCGCAGTTTCTTTTCCAGCGAGAAACTAACAAAGCACGCACCGCACACGTTTCGCCTCCCTCGGCACTTCACTCCTTCCTTCGATTCAGCGTCCTAACGAGACTCAGGCCCAGAGCAAAGGTGGCCAAGGCGAAACGTGATTAGCGTGCGTAGCCGGTGCAATTTCGCACCGACACCTGCACACTGACTATCGTTTTTGTTTTAGGTTTCTCTTCTCACTAGTATGACTAAGGTGAAGTGCCGGATGAGGGTGCTTCAGAATTGCTTGAGGGCGCGCGCGGGATTCCCTTGAGGCGTATGACAGTGCAAAGGTCGATGGGATGCAACAGCCGGTTGGGTTTACTCAACGTCCTTAGGCCTGCTGTGTGAGAAACCCATTGTTTCCGCCCATTTGTGCGTGAGCGGTCTTGCAGTAAGTGGCGTCGCATAGCGTCTCATTTCCTTCTTTCTTCTCGTTTTCAACACCCTTTCTCTTCCCTCGCCCATGTGAAGCAGGCATCGTTTTTTATTTATTTGTTCTTTTTTCTGAGAGTTCAGCGCTTAGCGCGTTCGTCTGCCGAGCCAGAGGACGTGGGTTGAAATGTCGGCCGCAGCGGCCGTATTCAGACGGAGGCGAAATCCGAAATATTCTCGTGGGCTGTGCGACATCGGTGCACGTTAAAGGTCCTCAGGTGCTCTAAATTATTCCGTGGCCCTCCCTAAAGGTGCCTCTTTATCTCTTCCTGCTTTCGCTCTTTTCTTTAGCCCTTCATCCATGGCTGCATGCGCTCTCCTACAGGTGAAAAATGTTCACACCGGTAATGCACTGCTACAAACTGAGACGTCGCGCAAAATCCGAATACTCTCTGATTCACATGAAGCCGCGCATGAACTCCACAATCCACTATCGACGCACCCAATCGCACAGCAGATTGATTCTATAATCAGAGCCCTCTGAACTCGCAACGTGCGCGTCCGCCTCGCGTGGATCCCTGGTCACACGGCCGAAGACGGCGGGAACCAGTCCGCTCACAACGCGGCTCAGGAGAGTATCTCGTTCCTTACCCCGCTGGCACGCCCCGCCGTTACTGACGACCGTACTTATACGTCCAACACTTGGGTGTCCTAACGTGCCGACTAGAGCGTGCCAAACAGAGGAGCCGTGCTCGACTTAGGGCAGTTACACCACCGGGTTACCTTGCTACCTCAGCTGCTCTCACATGGCATGAGTAGACCTCCATTATTAAGATAATCGCCGATGCCGCCCACACACCAACCATCATCCGTAAATGGCTGGTCAGCCCTCACTGGCATCATGGAGGTAATGTAGATGTCATCAAGTGCCCGTGCTACCGATGTATGTGCCGTGCTGATCTGTACCACGTAGTTTGGCATTGCTCGGACTTCCACGAGGAACGCGACACCCTCGTCGCCGAGCATGGCTTTCCGCCCGAGCCTTCCTTCCCCCGGTTTCCACTCAATGCCCCGGCTCTGCCGCGGCAGTCATACCAATCGCGCTAATATCTCACGCGGATATTACAAACCATCTACGCCTCTGCAGGAGGGTACTCCCGGGACTCGCCAAGGAGCTAGGCAGAACCGAGGAGTGCCACCTTAGACGGCTCCGAACTGCGTCTTTCTTTAAACACGTGGACCCTACATACACGGGAAGGGGCAAATCCTGCGGGCAGTTGACCTATACTACACGGTGTTGGCCTGCCAGTACAGTACACATATAGCCGTTATAAGTCCACCAACTAGGGAGGGCTGGTAGGCGGCCCTGTCCAACTCGGACCTGGAGGCCCAGCGGGCCCTGGTCCAGAGAGCACGGGCAGTAGCGGCGGCCAATGGCGTCCCGGAATAGGGACTGCCACCCAGAGCAAAAATCATCCCCACTTCCCATTCCCAATTTAGAACAGTGAAGCAATAAATGTTTTTTCATCCTCCCCTCCAATGGCGAGGATTTCGTGGGTTAACCTGATCCGGAGCTAAGGGAGTCTGGGAAGGTAATGGCAAATATCCTGAGTTAAGTGGCCTTTACAAATCAGTGTAGGACGTGGCTTGACAACATGAGCCGTTCACCCCCCTCCCCCCCCCTCCCTCCCCAATGTATCTAAGGTTCCTACTTTTTCCTTCCTTAACGACCCAGCTTTCCAACAAACGGCCTCGAGCCTCCCTTTCTAAATAAACAACTCATTGTTAAAAAACTAATTTATTTATTAACGGCTCTGTTGAGGCGTCCACCGAGAAGTGAGGGAGTTACTGCGACTTTCCTTTCCCCAATAACCCCTTTTTTGTGGTGGTAACTGCCGAACTCTTTGTTTTCCATGTCACTTTCTTTTTTCGGTATTAATGAAACCAAATGAAAATAGATCGGCCCAGCACTGTGCGATGTAGGGTTCGCGATCGAAGCTTGATAACGAATCAAACAGGACAACGCGAACGCACGACTCTTGATGTCGGGTGCTCCACGCGAGGTGATATGCGTCGGAAAACTTGTCGCGTACAGGTTCGACAGTTCGCACTTTGCAAACTATTACTATTTACTTGACCTGCCGAAAAGAAGCACGCTCGCTTCACCCATGCGTGCCATGGAAAGAAACCAACACGCGTATACTATCCGCGCCTTGTTCATCGACGGCGATGATAGAGCTGCGCGAGCAAAAGCAAAGCTCTTCGCCGGTAGTCCTTGACACGAGCCGCCAACGGGTCTTTCTAGTGTTTACGCGCGAAGATTCGGATCCGCGCCTCTCGTGTCGTGATTGGTGCTCGAGTCAGACTCGACCACGTGTAAACAGGCCAATGCCTCGAGCGAACACGAGTCGCCCGAGGTCCAGCTTCAAGGAAGCAAGCGAGAACAACATATCTGCTACTGCGGATATCCAGGAGACGCGTTTAGCTTTGCGGCCTCACGTGCTTGAGACGGTGAAGTGTGCGCTTGTCTTCACATGTCGCTGTCCGCCCCGTGCGCATCTCCTGTGGCGATTGTAGTGGCGCGATCACCTTTGCTGTCAGCGCTTGTGGCCTAGCGAACACAAGAGCTCGCACACACGCATACCTCACTGAATGCGCCATCACTTCAGATTATAAGCATGCCGGACTGACTGACTGATGTTGCTGAAAGGAAGAAGGAAAAGGAAAGAGCACGGGCCTGCCTACCCGCTCAGGCCTAGCCACGCTCGCTGCCGCGTGCTGAAAGTAGGAGTCTTAAAGGACCCGCCGCGGTGGTACCCGCCGCGGTGGCTCAGTGGTTAGGGCGCTCGACTACTGATCCGGAGTTCCCGGGTTCGAACCCGACCGCGGCGGTTGTGCTTTTATGGAGGAAAAACGCTAAGGCGCCCGTGTGCTGTGCGATGTCAGTGCACGTTAAAGATCCCCAGGTGGTCGAAATTATTCCGGAGCCTTCCACTACGGCACCTCTCTCTTCCTTTCTTCATTCACTCCCCCTTTATCCCTTCCCTTACGACGCGGTTCAGGTGTCCAACGATATATGAGACAGATACTGCGCCATTTCCTTTCCCCGCACATGAGCTATGAATGTTTCATTCTTTCCAGATGCAATAGCCCGATGGAATGCCCTACCTGATAATATTGCTTCTTGCACCGATCGAGCAATTTTCCGCACTGAATTAGCGAATCACCTGTGTCTTACGTGATGTATTCGGCTTCATCAAATAATCTGATCCTGTGTTACTATCTCCTTTAATGTTTTTAATTTTAATTTATCGTTTCATTGCTTTTTGTTTTTTTTCTTGTTGAGCTGGTACCATATGTTGTACACACTCTTCTTGCCCCCGCCTTATGTAATGCCCACGGGCCCTTAAGGCTTCAATAAATGAAATGAAAAACAATTATTATTATTAAAGGATAGGAGGGCAAGATAAATAGAAAAGGCGCCGCGCGCTAATATACCCGTAGGCCCCGGGACAATCCCGGAGGCAGTGCAATACCGGGCCGATCCGTGCCAGAGTGCGTCTAGCACTCCGCCATATTCCAAAAATAAGCTTAATACCTTGGGTCCAAGGACCAGCAGCAGATATTAAATCAGGTATCAGGTATTGGTACTGCCGGAAGAAGCATACCGGAAGCGATTCCGAAATAGGTCACATGCTAAGCGCTATGAATGGTGCATAGGATGCAGCAAGAAAATGCTCTACCAACCGATTGTGAACCAGCTGACAGTGCACTCCTGCAGTGCGTCGGAAAAAAAGGCATTATGCAGTCCTGCTGCGCGGATTTGGTGAAGAGGTGCTGACTGATGCGCTTTCTCTTTCAGTTTTTCTTTGTTTTTGCGCTTACTCTGCTGGGCACGGCAACGCCTCTGGCAACGACGAAACATTTCGATGACTCGAATAATAGCCGACGTTTTCTTTCAGCTGCTCGTCAAGTGGAGCCCGATTTCGATGTTGCCACTCGAGCCGTAAATCTCAAATCGGTCGTCAGCAGCGCACGGATGCGGCGCGCTTCTTTCGCTCATGAAATGTAAAAACTCGTAGCGAAGTTCTTTCCGGGCGCCTCTGAGAAAAACAAAAACAAACGAAAACAGGGATTCGACGAAACGCAAGTACCTTTCCCGTCAACAGGGCCGAGCCCCAATCATTGGGAAGCGCAGCTTGCGGGTCCTTCGAGAGGGCGATGCGTGCGAGGTTGTCGGCTGTGGTGCAAGCGCCTCTCACCTTGGGCGCCGCCGCCCGAAATAAGCATCGGCGGACCTGACAGAGCCCTTCAAAGTCGACCTCTCTTTCTGTTTTCATTCTTTTCATCCTCGCTCGTTTTTTTTCGCTCGCACCAAGGAACGTCGGCCTCGTCTGTGTGCCCATGCGCGCAGCGCATCCGGTCTGCTGGTATAGAGGTGATCTCAAAGGGGCTCCCGCAGTGATTGCTGATACGGAAGTTTCTTCGCTGGGCGGTTCAGACTGAGCTGCTTAACGACCAGTTTCAAGCCGCCGTGGTGCCTCAGCAGGGTTACGGCGTTCGGCTGCTGACCAGAAAGATGCTGGTTCGACCCCGGCCGCCGCGGAGGTCGAATTTCTAAGGAGCCGAAATTCTAGAGGCTCTTGTACTGTGAGATGTCAGTGCCCTTTAAAGAACCCCAGGTGGTCGAAATTCCCGGAGCCCTTCACTACGGCGTCCCTCATAGCCCGAGTCGCTTTGGGACGTTAAACCCCCATAAACCAAACGAAACCAGTTTGAACACGTTTCATAATACGGTCTATCCTTTAAAGTGGCACTGCCGTATGAACGCGTAAAACACACCCGCAGTACACGACGCGCGAAGCGTTCTGGTCGCCCTCGTTTTCAAGTGGAGGTAAACGCGGCTAATCTATACTCTCTCCAAATATTTGTCGCCGCAGAAGGCCTCGCCTGCATCGCATTAGCGCGGCTTACTGCAGCGAAATACGGGTGAAAAAATCCTATGTTGGGGCTCGGAAAACATAACTGACAAGGCCATGCTGCACTGACACTGTGTAACGTAAACAGTGAGTTCCCCATTCGTAGTTAAATTTTTATTTGCAGAATACATGCATCGGCATGGGGGCACTGCCACAGGGGAGCTTTATATGAATACACGGCGAATATTACCCAGAAGTAAGCAATCAATACATAAAACCGAGGTAACTTGCAGTTCAAACAAAACAAGAACAACACAATAGGTCAACATTGTCAAACAGTACTAATACGGTTCAAACAAAACTGAAACAACAAGTATAGATTGTCACAGATATAGTTGAGAATTATTGCAGAGAAAGGCACATTGCCATGGCTGTTAGATAAGGAGGAAGAGGAACGATTAGATCAAGTAATAGTGCAGTTCCAGGCCATACGACTTCAAGTTGGAAAGCGGGAATGAGCAACCCACTAAGCGAGGCGAGATGTCCCGAGTCACTCCTCTCGTATATGGCCATATCGTCTTCCACAGGCAGCAAAGTCCTCGTTAGTGCTGCAGAGGCTGAGAGAAAGGAGTTGAGCATATAATTCACAACTATTTGATTTATCGTATAAGGCCCCAAGAGCTGCGCTAGTTTACACAGCGGAGTGATAACGCGCCCTCGTTAGGCAGCTGCGACCGCTTCGCGGTATCGCTTCCTCCATGCTTGTCATACCGCGCGCTGCTCGCCTGTTCTATAGCGAACCGATGGGTGCGGCAGTACGTGCAGGCAGCGGTCCAAAAAGCTGCACGACGTTTTGCAGGGTAGCGCTTCTAGCGGGAGCAACACCGCACAGTACACGGGCCTCTAGAATTTCGCCTCCATAGAAATTCGACCGCAGCGGCCAGGATCGAACCCGCGTCTTTTGGATCAGCAGCCGAGCGCCTTAAACACTGAGCCACCACGGCGGCGGAGAGCACACTTCAATATGCAAGTCGTTCCGTTTAGCGAAAGCATAGCCACGGAACGTTGCCATCAAGCTCAGCGCCAGTCACGCTGGCGCTCAATGAAAACTAGCGGTGTTGATCTTCTGAAAACGCTCACTAAGTGATCATGCTATCCGCTCCTTTCCTCGCCGAATGGATGGCGCCCCAAGTGCAGAGGTGACGGCTCCTCGGCGACAGCTGACGCGTCTTTGCTTTCACGCGGCCGCGGCTGAAACTGCATTGGTCGTTGAATACCCAGTGCATGCAGTTTTGCCTTTACACTTTGAACAATGAATTATAGCGCGTTACAAATTTATTCGGATGTCACATGTTGTATTTTTGTTTTGTGACTTCACTGTTTGTGTATTGGTCTATTGCCTGTAACCCCCCCCCCCCCCCCCCTAAATTTAATACCCTCTGGCGTGAGGGCCTTTAGTGGTAATTTGTATAAATAAATAGAAGAATAAATAAATAACTGCAGCACAGCAGTGAATATTGCAGAACTTGCCCTATAGATACTTGCGATTTATGTTAAAGCGCTCTGAACAAGAAACATGTCTAATTTTAAGTCAGTGGGGACTTTCGCAGCCTACAGAATCCGAGACAGCGGCGGCGGAATATGTTTTTTTTTTTTTTCATCTAAAGAACGCGGCCGTTTAAGCCACGTCTATTTCCGAAATGTCCACAAAGTGTGGACACTTCCAAGACATACGCTTACGTAACCATTATAAATTAATCCGCAGCGGTTCCATACAGCATCCCTCATATCCTTCAGGCAACTTCGAGATGTTAAACCCCACATATCGCCCTGGCATATCTGATGCTAATCAAATAGGTATTGTATTCCTGGGTATTTTGGGCTAAGGAGAAAGGTTATCTTGTATCTGCAAAGAGCGCATACAGAAGAGACCAGCGACTGATCCGGAGGTATTTTTATCGCTTCTACTTTTCCTTTATGTAATTTCTCAAGAACTGCGAGGACAAAGAAAAATTCTTCAGACACAAAGGGGGGATTTGCAGCCTTACACTTTACAGAATCGTGTGTCTGGCTTCCACGAGTATTTCGTAACGCAATAAAGACCGCTTTAGAAAAAGCTGTGTAATGAAAAAAATGCGTTTAGGCGATGCAGGCCAAGCTTAGAAAAAACTAATTGCTTTTGACAGATACTGCGCCATTTCCTTTCCCCCCAAAACCAATTATTATTATTATTTTTATTCAAGGAACAGCCTCTTATTACCGTGACTTGCACATGGTGGAATAAAAACCAAGTGGCAATTGTTTAATTGGAAACAATATAGCACGCATTAATCGCGACTTTTAAAAGGAAAGAGGGAAGGTGAGGCACTTGGGTACGGGCCAGCACTTGATCAACTTGGAATGTGGACAGTGCTCCGTTTTAAAGGCAAATTTTTTATTGCTCCACGTGCCCACTTTTTTTACATCGTATATGTGCGATGTCAGTGCACGTTAAAGATCCCCAGGTGTTCGAAATTATTCTGGAGCCCTCCACTACGGCACCTCTTCTTCCTTTCTTCTTTCACTCCCTCCTTTATCCCTTCCCTTACGGCGCGGTTCAGGTGTCCAACGATATATGAGACAGGTACTGCGCCATTTCCTTTCCCCCCAAAACCAATTATTATTATTATATGAAAGAGGGCAAAAATAAATATAAAAAAGAATATTATCGAATTTCTATTCCCACGAAGAGCTTTCAGAATAATATATTTATTTTATTTATTTGTACAATACTGCAAGCCGTATAGGCCCAAGCAGGGGTGGGATATTATCTCAGCAATCCATGAATTATTTTACTGGAATGCAAGACTTGTCAGTTTTACTCATGGCAGTCCTTTCTCATCGGGGAAAACAGCACGTGCTGAAGGTTACATTCATTTGCTTGCTGCTTGCGGACGTTCTGCAGGAACAAAAGGGCACTCGAGGTCAGCTTACTACATGCTTATTGTTTTCTGTGGAAATGAATGCATGCATTCACCGGGATACATTAGGCCTTCTGTTGTATCTTTCTGACCTTTATGCCGCCTTGAAATAGGAAAAGCCTTTTAAGGCGAAGAAATTACGTCATCAGTGCACCGTGCCTGGTGCCGCTATAAAAACATATCATTTGAGACGGTTTGTAGACTTCGTGTTTAATGTTTAGCGGTGGTAAAATTTGTTTTGAACCGCAGTAAGATACTTTCACATAGGCCGCTTACTAAAACAGAGACATAATATTATTCGTTCATTTTCACGAATATTTTCCACCCGCCTTTGAAAATTACATAACGTAGGATTATGGGGACATTTAGAACAATTTATTGTGGTTTTCAGATATCAAGCGGTTCTCGTTGGCATTTGGTCTTTTAAGGTACGCGAGGCTACGCTAATCGAATTTCGGGGTTTTTATCGCATATATAGCTTTCTTTTTTTTAATACGTACATAAATCAGTCAAGTTGCTTTGGTTTTGGGGGAAAGATAATGGCGCAGTATCTGTCTCACATATCGGCGGACACCTGAACCACGCCATAAGGGAAGGGACCCGCCGCGGTGGCTCAGTGGTTAGGGCGCTCGACTACTGAGCCGGAGTTACCGGGTTCGAACCCGACCGCGGCGGCTGCGTTTTTATGGAAGAAAAACGCTAAGGCACCCGTGTGCTGTGCGATGTAAGCGCACGTTAAAGATCCCCAGGTGGTCGAAATTATTCCGGAGCCCTCCACTACGGCACCTATTTCTTCCTTTCTTCTTTCACTCCCTCCCTTATTCCTTCCCATACGGTGCGGTTCAGGTGTCCAACGTTATATGAGACAGATACTGCGCCATTTCCTTTCTTCAAAAACCAATTATTATTATATATCATAAGGGAAGGGATAAAGAAGGGAGTGAAAGAAGAAAGGAAGACAGAAGTGTCGTAGTGGAGGGCTCCGGAATGATTTCGACCACCTGGGGATCTTTAATGTGCACTGACATCGCACAGCACACGGGCGACTTAGCGTTTCGCCTCCATCGAAACGCGGCCGCCGCGGCCAGGTTCGAACCCATGTACTCAGGATCAGTAGCCGATCGCCCTAACTACTGAGCCACCGCGGCGGGTTCAGTCAAGTTCTCAGTCAAGTTCTCCACTTCTCTGGTTGGTCGTGGGCTGGCTACACTCATGTTGCCTGAGTAATAGTCTTCCTCTCCTCTTCCATATACTACGATGTCGGCTGTCTTCTGTATAGTGCACGTAATCTGAATCTTATCAGTTATAACCTGCATAACCAAGGCACCTAACTTGGTTTCGCAGTTTGTGACACTGTTCACAAACATTTTGCGTTTTCTGCTTCGAGAACAGCGATTCGCGCAATGCAGCTTCAGAATAACTAGCTCGTGTCCCACTTCCCTCTGCCTTTTTTCATCGCCTAAGCACCTTCCGAACTGCCCCTCCCTCAAAGCTATAAATATCTTTTTTTAAGCAGTCGCACCTCTTCCATCTCTTTCACTTCCTCCCCGAAATGCAGCAAAAGCGCCCGTTTATAAACAAACACTCCCTCAACTAGAGCGTGTCCCACAGATGACTTCTAATGACGTCACCGCAAAATGCATGGCAAGGCTGTTTGTGCGAACAGTGCAGCAATAAAGAGAACAAGAACGAAAGACTTTCGCTGGCTTGAGCTCTTGTTTGCGACCTTGCTGTTTCGCTTAGTGCGGTGGGGGCGGCGGCGTCACCCCAAGAAGCGAAATGCGAAAACCGACCAGTTGAGAAAAGAAGCCCGCCGCCCTCCCTCCCTGTCTTCCCTCCCTTTCATTTTCTGTCACTTCCCTCTTTTGTTTTACTCAAAATAATCATCGGTCAGATGCTCTCGACTGCGCTAACTTGGCTGGAACGAGTTTAGTGTTGCGAAAACAGAAGCGCTCCCTGGTGAGCGAAAACAAAACACCCGAATTCTCACATGGGAGAATAATAATAATAATTGGTTTTTGGGGAAAGGAAATGGCGCAGTATCTGTCTCATATATCGTTGGACACCTGAACCGCGCCGTAAGGGAAGCGATAAATGAGGGAGTGAAGGAAGAAAGAAAGAAGAGGTGCCGTAGTGGAGGGCTCCGGTAATAATTTCCACCACCTGGGGATCTTTAACGTGCACTGACATCGCACAGCACATGGGCGCCTTAGCGTTTTTCCTCCATAAAAACGCAGCCGCCGCGGTCGGGTTCGAACCCGGGAACTCCGGATCAGTAGTCGAGCGCCCAAATCTCATATGGCATATGGCATATGAAGTCATGACTCGTAGCCATAGTTATGACCCTGCCATTCTGCAACGTGCCACGACTAAGCACTTTACAATTAGCCTAAATCTAGAGAGTTAGTACAAAGTATGCATAGTCATGACGCGTACTCAAAGTCATGACCCATAATCATTGTGCAACCTAGCATGACTCAGAACTTCACAAGGTAAGGTGTATAAAGTTCTTATAAAGTATCCGTAGTCGTAGTCATGAGACATGACTCATAATCATTCTGCAAGGTATCGTAAGCATCCCAAGGAATATTTAGCTCGTATATTATACGAATGCTATGAGGACCTAGCTCCCACGGGCCTCTCTGACCAAGCAAAGGGAGTGGGACGATACGGCGAAAAATCTTGTACCCTGAAACCCAAAAGAGGGCCGTGCTGGCTTTGGAAACCTCAACATGCCACTTCATGGATCCTCAAGGTCGAGGTGAAGAAAGAGATTTGACACCGCTCGAAGATCTGACAATCTACTGGTCGTTGACGAAATAAATTTCATCATCATCATCATGCCGAAATGTCAAACCTTCGGCGTCAATCTGCCATGTGAAGTTTTGGGACGTTCAGGCGCATATAAAATGCATACTATGCCATACCTATCGACAAGGGTTTTGGGTCATCGAACTTCTCGCCATATTGACTATATTTAGCGCAGTGCTATCAGAAAGCTTCACATGCTGTCCGCACTGACCGCGCTGTGGCTTCTCATCGACTAGAAGGCACTGCCTGTTACTTCAATAATTCGAACAATTAGAAAGACGTATACAACATATGCATAACCGCAAAGATCGCAAACTTCTTGCTATCCTGCGGAACACGTTCAAATGCACTGTAGGAAAGCGTAGGACTTGCGAATAAATTTCGCCTCTGAGTTTTGGATAATAACTGTATTGCAAACTACTATTTCACTCTGCGCTCTATTTTCCATAGAAACACTTCGTTTATGAGGTTAACTTTCTTTCCACGTGCGAAGATTTCCTCATGGCAGAACGGAACCCAGCAGCCCTAAAATGGACGCTCGCATCTATCCTAGCAGCTGATTCCGCCCCTGTGGAAAACTTCGGGGCAAGTTTCACCAGTACAGATATCAAGAAAGTCTGGTGGCACGCGGGATGCCACCACGTATCGGACAAGGTGGTCATCGCTGAAAGCAGCGATAACTAATCATGTGGTCGCCGAAGACGCCCGCCACTATAAGGGGCATTGGGAGTGTCATATGGGCAGGCTTAAGCGACAGGCTTCCCATGGCTTCTTCACATGGTTATACACTTTTCAGAATTATTTCGAAGGCCAATGCCACGTTCGACACTGAACTGTGAACAAACGCGCGCTTTAATTTTGCCACAGTTCAGTAGCAACCAAAGGCCAAGAAAACGGAGTCCAGTGGTTTAAGATTTTGCCTTTGCAGCTATGTCCCACTGCGGCTGTCGAAGTGCATTTACGTAGTAGTCATTAGGATCTGCTCAGCTTCTTTTACGTGACATACTGGCTACAAATACAGCGGTTCTGTTTATTCTCTCTCGACGGCATCAACATATTATGCCTTTCAGCGGCAACTGAAAAGCCGAGATTAAGAGTCTGCGAAGCAGGTGTGCAGTCGTGGCATTGCGATTGGCTTACGCTCCGCAAATGGCGTTCCTTTCTTAAAGCCTAACGAAAGCCTGTCGTTTCCAATGACCCGTCGCGGCTGTCTCGTTTCTAATAACACAGCTTGCTCAGTTCGACGAAAAACTTTTCACAAATGCCCAAGCCTAAACGGCTGTCAAGAATGGCCAGCATGGCTACGACGACTGTGACTGTTCACGTTACCAAAATTACCCATGCTTAGAGCGAAAGAACTGCACTCACACGAAGTCGTGTTGGCCACAGGCAGGCAAGCCCACCAAACAATCCTGCGGCAGAAGAGCCGATCTGGCAGCGAGAATTCAGGTAAATGAGACCGTGGTGACGCAAGACAACCAGGGGAGCCGGCCGAGAATGTAATGAGGTGCCAAACGCAGAACCCGTCTCAAGAACACTGCGTGCCCGAGGAGAACTCGTCGTCCCGAAAGCAGCACGACCCTTTATGATCAGCCACAAAAGGTGGGCGCCACATGCGTCTCTGAACAAAGGCAGCCCACCAGTACGTTGATTGCGTCCTACACGCCATCTGCGCAAGCGTTCGCGGTAGGCTGGAGTATGTCTGTGCGCTTAAGCCCAGGCCCGCTTCGTAGCAATAATATCGTGAGTGCGTAGACCTTTGGTCAGTCAATGCCGCGCGACGGAACTCGGCACAGCATTGAACAATATCGCATACGCATATTAAAGCGAAAGCTTTACTGTCCGCGAACGTGCGATTTCGCCGTGGCGTTGCTCCGAGAAGGCACATGACGTGACAACACGCGCCTCGCCGCGGATATTTATATCTCTCTTTCTCTCGCTCCCTAGTCACTACTGCGCCTGCGCCACTAGTAGCACCATGCCACAGGTGTTCCGCCACTGCGCAGCACCGCACCTTTCCTCAAAATCCAACTTTCAATTTTCAGATTTCTCTTTCTTCTTTCCCTCCCTCTTTTCACCTTCCTTTACGGCGCGGTTCGGGTGTCCACCGATATAGGCGAGACAGTTAGCGTATAATTTCCTTTTCTCAAAAACCAAACGAAACAAGTGAGCCGACGGCGTTCATAGAGTTTATTCGGTTTGACAACTTTGCAAAGGGCGTCCATTTTCACGAAAGGAAAGGCGCACAACCGGCTCCGCGGGTCAGTGGAGACCTCAGTCTCGTTTCATGTACGTGTGGCGTTGGTGTCCAACTGCAAAACCCCGTTTTGATTGCGTTCGGCACACTGGATAGGAAGCGCGCCCTCCCTGCCACCCTGCGAGGTGGCATGCAGTTAATGGTTGGTCGCGAGAGATGAACCAAATGAACGCTGCGGCCAAGCTATTGCTGAAGTGCCGCATGTCAGCCACAGCGCTGTCAGCGCTAATGCATTCAGGCCACATCTTTCACCACCGCCACATGTGTCAAAGCACGAATGAGGCGTCCGCATATCCAGGGAACCAGTTATGCGCCCTTCCTTTCCTCAATGTCATCGCCGTCTGGAACATTGTCAACGCCCACGCCAACGGACACAGTGAACGCCGACATCTCTCGCTTTGTATATCCTGGATTAGCTGAGCTAATCCACATTAATTTTTAACGCGACATCGTTAAGGAGCTCGCGTAGCAGAAAAGCCGGTGTCGGCGTCGGCGGCGTTGGCCGTGAGCGAAAAATCCTCCTCCTCGCAATGTACCCCACTGCCCCAGCAGCACGCGACGGCATTACGCCGCCATTGCCCGAGTAGAGTTGGGCCCGGCTGCGAGGCTAGCGCGGGAGCGCTGCCGAAGGCTGCGCCCGACTAGAGTTGAGCCCTGCTGGGAGGCTAGTCCGGCCACTGCGTAGAGGGAGGCTAGCCGGCGCTCCCCCTCCTGCGCGCGCGCTCACTCCCCCTCGTGCTCTGCGCTACGTGGTTTGCTGCTCCGCGCGTCCAATTCACTGTACGTAGCAGAGCGATTTGTCTAACGGGCAAGGCGTCGCGCCGAACGGACGATGACGTTCCGTGGTATCTGTCTCACATATCGGCGGACACCTGAACCCCGCCGTAAGGGAAGGAATAAAGGAGGGAGTGAAAGATCAAAGGAAGGAAGGAAGAGGTGTCGTAGTAGAGGGCTCCGGAATAATGCAGACGTTAAATGGATTGCTCCATTAAAAAAAATTTCTGAGCTTGCAGAATGCGACAAGTAAGCCATATCGGTTACTCTGATATGATTAATATTAGGAAAATTTTTAAACAAGCTGAAAAGAGAACGTTCCGTGTCCTCTTAAAAAGAGAACGTTCCGTGTCCTCTTCGGAGTTCCCTGGTTCGAACCCGACCGCGGCGGCTGCGTTTTTATGGAGGAAAAACGCTAAGGCGCCCGTGTGCTGTGCGATGTCAGTGCACGTTAAAGATCCCCAGGTGGTCGAAATTATTCCGGAGCCCTCCACTACGGACCTATTTGTTCCTCTCTTCTTTCACTCCCTCCTTTATCCCTTCCCCTACGGCGCGGTTCAGGTGTCCAACGATATATGAGACAGATACTGCGCCATTTCCTTTCCACCAAAAACCAATTATTATTATTATTATTCCGTGTCCTCTTGTGTAGGAACATTACCTTTTCACCTTGTTTAAAACTATTTTTATTGCGAAAGCAACACTGCTCGAGGTTTTTGCTCTTGGCCGTCGTTCCGGAGAATCCACCATTGACCTTTAACGTGACCTATGTGTGACGTCATGCCAGCTGTGGAAAAGCGCCCCCCCCCCCCCCCCCCCCCCAACTCGGCTCGTCGCGATCGTCCCAGCGAATCCTCCACGCGCCGCTGCCGTGGGGGAGGCGCTCGCTCTACGTGACGTCATGTCAGCTGTGAAAAAGCGGCCCCCAAACTCGGCTCGTCGCAGTCGTCCCAACGAATCTTCCACGGTAGGTCGGATGATGTGTATAAGGTGAAGCTGCAACGATGTGCTGCAGCTAAGAAGCGGCGGCGTGCGGAAGAAACGGATGAAGAGCGGGAACAACGTTTAGCTAAACGGCGTGCATATTGTAGTCGTTATGGCGAGCGCAAAAGAGACGCAACAACGAGAGAACGAAGCGAGCAAGAGACAACGCGCTCAAGGGACGCCAGAAGAACGCGCCGCAAGACTCGAGAAGCGTCGTAACGCAGATGCGGTTAGAAGAAGTGACACCTCCCTTAGTGACTCTTCAACTGCGGGAGAGACCTCTTTGAATTCTCGAGAGCGTCGGAATAAGACGCTGCGTAGACGACGTGCCGAGGAAACGAAGCTTTCGCAATTTGACTTGGGTTAACCAGTGCTAAACCACAGACAATTTTTTATATTCATCATATCAGATTAACCGATATTGTTTACTCGTCGCATTCTGTAAGCTCAGTAATTTTTTTAATGCAGTGATGCATTTAACGTCTGCATTTTCACCTTTCTTTGTACGCGGATTTTGGTCCGTTCACACACCGCGGAACATGCTAGTACATAAGTGATTCAGACCTACGCGTTTTTGTTGCCAATATGGCCAATGGCGGCACACCGCGTTCAGACTGCTTGCGCTGACTGAAGATGCCGCTGTTGAGGTCGAAGTTAAAAGAGGAAAGTGTACCGGCCTGAAAATTGGAAAATGAAAATTGGTTTTTGGGGAAAGGAAATGGCGCAGTATCTTCCTCACCTATCGGCGGGCACCTGATCCGCGCCGTAAGGAGGGACTAAGAGAAGAAAGGAAGAAAGGTTCCGTAGTGGTGGGCTCGTGAATAATTTCGACGATGAGGTCAGTAGAAAAGACAGTGGCGAATGAAAGGCATGGAGGTAAATCGGTGGAGAGTTCCGGAAAGTTTTCCCTCATGTCTGTTTTCTCCCACCCTTTAATATGCCCTCTTCCGTTCCCCTAGTGCAGGGCGGCCTAAACAGTACCAAAATAATTTGAGTTTCTTGCTGCAGAAAACGTCATCACGACGGGTAACCTTTGACCAGTTTTTGCACCGCCAATTCTTCTTCTTGTAATTTATAGCATAATATCCACGCTATTTAATACCCGATGACGTTTGCATAGACAGGAAACTTCACACAACTAAGGAAATTATATTTGTTGTTCATTTACTTGTGCGGCTAACTCTCTCAAAATGATTAATGTATATATACACACACAAACACTGTAGACATTTGGACTCTGTAGTATGGGCTCAACGCAACGTTCTTCTGGGTTCTCCTTGTGGCGTCATGAATATAAACATGTAGGGCGCGACATGTACATGGCTTCAGTAGGCCTCTAAATCAAACCGCTTTGTCGCCTTCGTAGGCCACAGGCAACCGCGCAAATACATTCACCTCGGGCGGTGGGTGAATGTCGCTTTAACGTTTGCGAATGGCTCCAGAGGAAAGCCGGGAGAACGCACGCAAGCGGCTCTCGCTGGAGTGCTCCCTCCTGGAGTGCTTTTTTCTCTTTCTCGCTATCGCGTCCTGCCTTCAAGTGGCACCAGTCAAGAAACGCGCCGTCAAACGTGACAAGACGACTGCGTCGAGTGTCTCTTGCGGCCCTATCTAAACGAGCGTGGGCGGAGCTAATCTGGTTTTGTCGGCGGAAATTCGGTGCAGACCGAGTACGACTCCTGTCCTCAACCTCCCGTAGGGGATGCCCGGGGCGCTCGCGCGATTGCTGGCGCATTTGCAAGTCTAATCTCGGTCTGCGGCTGCTGCTGCCATGCTGGGCCGCGGGACAGCCTTGTCTCGGACGCTCGTCCACGGGCGTACTATCGTCCAGAGAAAATAAATGACAAAATGAACGGGAACTGCTTCCGAATCCCTTTTCCCGCCGTTGCCCAACGGAAAATTGCATTGGGGCGTGGCAAAAAAGCGAAGGCTCCGTTCAAAGTAAACAATAAATAAGTAAAGAAAACGTTACGCAGTTGTTAGGAGCTATCGTTATAACCTTTCGGAGGGTTTCGTAACCTTAAAAGACGGTTGCGAGAGCAGGCCTCGGTAGGTTGAAGCTTGTGCGCTCCTTATGAAAACATAAAATGGCGCCTCGTTCCATGGGACGCTTATATAGTTTCCTGGCTATGCGTGCTCGTGTTCTTTGGCGTGCAGTGACAAGTGTACCGCTTACGATGCACTCAGTTTGGCAGTACATTCAGGCCCTGTGTTCCTCATACGCGCGGGTGTTCCTACAGTTAGGTGGGGTAAGTGTTTCTCTGCGACTGGTCGTTGTTTCTATTTTTTTTCTAGGGTATGTTACTAAGGCGGGTGCTAGGGTAGGGTAGGGTGCTAGATGGCTGCTGTGAGGGTTCTAGATGGAAAATTCTTAACTAAACACTTGCGAGACCTAAGTAGCCAGACATGGCTTGAAGGAAAGCTGTTTGAGTGAGTGAGCGAGTGAGAGAGTGATTTAGTGAGAGAGTGATTGAGTGAGCGAGTGATTAATTGAGTGAGCGAGTGAGTTTGTGAGTGAGTTTTTGAGTGAGTGAGTGAGTGAGTGAGTGAGTGAGTGAGTGAGTGAGTGAGTGAGTGAGTGAGTGAGTGAGTGAGTGAGTGAGTGAGTGAGTGAGTGAGTGAGTGAGAGAGGGCTGCACATACTATCACCGCAACCTAGAGGCTGGTAACGGATATGAAAATGGCTAAAGGCCAGTGACTGATATGAAAATGGGAGTTCTCGCGTAACTCTCATATCCCGCGAATGACGCCGAGAGAGTTGGAGATTTATACAACTTCACCAAGGTGCTCCATAATTCCATAGAGACGAACTCGTGTACACTTTTATCACAGAAATACTTCTGCCGAACCAGTTAATGCGGAAAGGTGTGAAAAACCTTCTCCCACTGAACTCATCAGGAGCCTAGCACTTTAGTTGCTAGGCCCGTTACTCGTGTGTGCACCTAACGAAAGAGCCATGAGTGCTCAGAAAATTTTAGTCATCGCTGCTACATGAAGTCGACGGTCCGGTCCAACGACGGATAGCCACGAGACAGAACAGACGCATACGCTCGCACCGTCGGTCGTTAGCTAGGGTGCGCAAAGTGCACTGAGTGCCATGCACTCCGTCGTTGCCGCTCCCCGTAATAGGTGTTTTTGGGCGTCATTTTCTCTGCTGAGCCGAGAAGGCCTGACACAAGGTGGCAAGAAAAGTAAGGTTAAAATAAGACACCCGGCTAGTGCAGACATGTCCGCTCTCACTGCATTTTTTTTTTCTTATACGTAATATAACATTATTTTTGGTACTGGACAAGTGCTCCACCAGCGAGTGTAACGTAAACCACTTCTTCTTATCTCGTCTCTCCCCATTTCGAAGGAGTTGCGAAAGTCGTTGCAGGTTTCGCTGCCTAAAGCAACGAGAGCAAACAACTATAGCAATGGGCGGTGCAATGACAAAAACGATAGAAATGGGTTCGTCTTTAGAACGTTCTGACCCAAATTCTCGGAAGAATTCAATGAGGCGTCGTCGCAAAGAAGATAAACGGGAGGGGAGCTCCGTTGATGGCAAGGTGACCATATACACATTGTTCTGTCCTCTCCGATGTCTGCCGAGGCACAACAGCCATTCAGGTCGGTCCTCATTCACTGGTTCTTGACCCTCGTTTCTGCCTCACAATACCATGAATGCCAAGTACACTGTTCCTAGTGGCTCACATACTCTAGGCAAATTTTCAATTTTCCTCTTATCGTCTCTCTGGATAGAATGTCTTCTCTACCAGGTTTTTGCCCAGGAAAAACGAAACTACGCAGTGAGGCTTTATTTTCGCCCCTCTCCTGCTTAGGTCAGACAAATGTGTTCTGTTTCTTCTTTGTTTTATTACTGTTACTTTTTAGACAGCATAGTTTGTCTTACGGCATACAAAGGCAGTCTGATGAAGATGTGCTCCTCTCGCGTTCGTTATTTGGGTTCACGCGCGCCCAGTGATGTAGCGTATAAAGCAGCAGCAAACGACCATTAATGCTTCACACTTCGTATGCGTCCTAACGTGTTCTGAAATGACGTGAGGCCAAATGCTGCTACACATAAACGTCAGTAGAAACTTAGTGATCCGCTAAACAAGCGTGGCTTACAACCGCGCACAAGGCATAAAAGATAAGTGAGGTCAGACTGAACTGTAAAACCTTAACTGAACCCTGAATGCATTGACTAACTGCGCTGGTTCTCCACTAAGCACTCATTAATGAGCTAGTTAGACACTTTCCTTGCCACCGTTTACGGCAGAGCATGGACGCTGGTTGCGAAAGAACCTGTTGACGGGGTTGTTCCGTCAATAGAACTGTCCATAGACCTATTTGCACTTAACGATGGAGCTAATAATCAGAGATAATAATCAATGAACTGGCGGAGCATTGTATTCTAGGCTGGTGTCCCTGTTGGACCTGACTATCGCGATATATTTAAATTTAGAAAGCGCGTTGCATGGTTGAACTACATGTACCATCTGTGCCAAAAGTAACCAAGCTGCAACGTTTGCTTTTCATTCCCTTAGGGAAGACCTTTTGGCTTCTCTAAAGATTAAAAGCTCTTCAAGGGAGAGGACAAGGCTGCTTATCTCACTGGGATTTAGAGCTTCCAGAGTGGTACAAGTGCTCCGCTTATGACCGAGAACCAAAACATGCAGCCTGGTTACCTTTTTCCAAGGTGGTCCGTACTAGCAGGGTAGTTAAGTTTACAGAAACACCAGCACAAGCAAGGGTTGGCCCCAGAAATTGCCGGTGAGAGGATATTTGAAGAAATTTTGGTTATCCGAAAATAATTAATGCATTCGACGCAAGTTGGACCAATGACTTGAAAGTGAAAGCATTAAAGATTGTCGCAGCTGGAAGATTTTCGCCAAAGGTCAGGACTTTTAAAAAAAATGACGAAGATGGAACAGCCCACAAAATATACAGAAGTAGTTGCCTTCCGTTTACTACATCAAATCCAGTTTCTATCGGCGTTATAGATTTAGTGGTTTTTACATGCGAAAGCAACTTTCGAGCTGATAAGTGGTGCGGAACTCGAGATCTGTGGATTATTTTTAATGACGTATTTATTTATTGCGAAACCACCTTATTTTTCTACCTTGAGTGGACAAGCACTCCTATATTTAACCTATATCGAAGTACCGCGAAAACCTATATCGAAGTACCGCGAATATCGAACCCTGGAATTCATGCCCATTAGTAGAACGCTACATTCAGGAAGGGAGACCGGCGGATCTCTGCTCACGTTCAAATTCATTTTGAAAAGTTGTGAGGATTTCTGGGGCGTGTGCACAACACACTGCATTTTATTGTTCCGGCTGACGAAATCCGCGAGACATAGGGGGCTTGAAAGTTTAACCCTTCCTGCAACCCTTAGCCGGTAGCTTCAAGGCGAAAGGCACACAATGTCTGTCATTATGGCACGTACATAGCAACTTATTCAAGTCTTATCTCCGTGAGCAGGGCGCGAAAAATAAAAAAGTAACGATTTATTTTCACAGCTTCTCGCTATCGCAGACTCTGAAGTAGCGAGCTGCACACGGGTTCGCTGACGCCAAGCGGTGCGTCCTTTACAAGCGGCTGGCCACGCGCACTTTAAATAAGCCTCGATAATGCCATCAAAATGTGTTCACGACTTCACTTCACTTTATTACCTTAAAGGCCCCCGGGATTGAAGGTATTACATAAGGGGTAGGTTACATCTATAAAGCATGTTGAATAAACAAAGAAAACAAGTAAGGTACATAAATCATTCGCTGCTAAATATAGTAGCTAAACATTTCGTAAGTATTGATGGACAGGTGATTGAGGCGATGTCGTGTGTAAGGCTGTTCCAGTCCGTTGCTGAGCGTGGAAAGAATGACGATGGAAATGTAGTAGTGCGCGCACATGGAAGACGATGTGTAAACCGACGTACCTGTTTATCTACGGCACAACCTCATGAAGTTCCCCAGTCAAAGCAGTCGTCTCTGTCGTTCGGCAACTTTCACCGCAAGTCAAGTCCACAAACGCGTGCACGCTTTACACGAGAAGGAGGCAAGCGCTCGAGACAGGAGGGCAGTGAACAACGAAAAAGATAAAGAGGCTCGTGTGGAATCTGACAGCCTCCTCGGAGGCCCGTATCTTTTGGCTTTGTTCTTTCCCTGTTTCCGCCGACGCTTGCAACGGAGCCACGGGCCTGGCGTTCTAAATTTGGGCACCCGACCCCAAGCGCACTCGGTGCAACATGATCCGAAAAGGAAACAGCAAGGCGCCCCTGGCGGCGAAACGGAGAGACAGGCGTCACGTGGCCGTGCGAGAATTCGTCTGCATTCGTTTTTGTTGTTCGCGCCGCCTGCCTTCTAAAGGGCTTGAGAGTGAAATGTGTGCCCCCTCGACAGACGTTGGTCGCTCAGGCTTTGGAGCTCTTTCGACGCCAAAACCACGCCGGCGGGGCTTTGCATAACAGTGCTGGCGGAGTGGACGCGACTTTGACGTAACGTGCCGCGCCAGCTGTCGGGACTGCGCCCGTTTCGGCTTGTGTACCCTTTAATAACGTGTTTTGAAACCCGGGATGGAAACCTGGGGAGCTGTAGAGGCCAATTTTCAGACAAAGCAGACGCATATGCAGTCTGTGTGGTGTAGCCTCCGTACAATACCACGATTATTCTTAAAAATGGGAGAAATTAAAGATTGACGTCCCAATGGTGACACCAGAATGTGGAAGCCTCCAAAATTCCGGCCAGTCCTTTCGGTATGCTCTGCCACACATTAGTAAAACCTTCTCGTACACGCTGACAAGATGACAGGAGACTGCCGTTTTGCATTCGCTAACGAGGTTGACTGCCGGTAGTATAATCCTTAATCGCCATTTGAATATCGATCCTTCAAGAACTCCCATTTTGCCTTCGTCGCATGACGACCACAAAGAGAATGATGATCACCAAGATAATGATTTTTTAATAATAATATTAGCAGGTAACGAAACAAATACAGGCAGCAAAGAAAACTCGAATAATGTTATAGAATTGTTGTATGAGTTGCAGTAACACCTATGAGTTGCAGTCTCATCTATCAAGAACAGTTAATCATAACTGGGAATTATACAGAACAACAATGATGAACTTCAGAATCAAATACATCCCAAAAATAAATATTAGATCCGATCATGACAACGAGTGGTTTACCATAAGCCTGAAACGTCTTAACAGGAAAAAGCACCTCTATCGATCAGCAAAGAAATCTAACTCCCCTAGTACATAGGACCGATATTATCAGTGTACAAAACATTCATTAAAAGCCTAGCTGCTGCAAAAAAAATAAATTCTTCCCCATCGATCTACTTAGAATCCTACAGTCGAACCCCAACAAATTCTGGCGCATCCTGTCCCCTAGGTCTCGCCCGAACCAAATAGCGCTTGTGGGAACTTATGGAGAACCAATCGAACCAGGTCAGTGTGCCAGCGTTTTGAGCCGCTATTTCGTCTCGGTGTTTGCTCCAGCAAACAACTCTACCGCCTTAACATCACCGGAATGCTCACCAGTTACATGCATATAATGCAGGTCGACGCCAATGGTATCAGTAACCTTATTGCTTCTCTAAAATTGTCTTCGTCAGCAGGCTGTGACCATATCAGTAGTAAACTACTAAAAAAACACATCAACGACCTGGCTCAGATACTACAATTAATCGTTACCCAGTCTTTACAATTGGAGGAAGTTGCGGATGATTGGGAAATTGCCCAAATTTTCCCAGTCTTTAAATCCGGTGACCGCAAATCAACCTCCAACCACCATCCTATTTCTCTAACCAGTGTGCCATGAAAACTATTCGAAGACATTATATCCACAAGCCTAATGACACATCTTGAATCTAACGACTTCTTTTATCCGAACCAGCATGGTTTTAGAAAACACCTTTCTTGTGAAACCCAGCTTGCCGAGTTCAGACACGATTTGCTCGAATCCATGGACGACAGCCTTCAGGTAGATGCTGTATTCCTCGAATACTCCAAAGCATGTGATCGGGTCCCCCACAATCATTTACTTCGAAAACTTTCATCACTAGGAATTCCCGCCAACCTAATCCATTGGATCGAAAATTTTCTTTCAGGGCGCAAGCAGTTCACTTCTACAAATTATAGCCACTCTCCTCTTTCCAATGTAACATCCGGAGTACCTCAAGGCGCAGGCCTGTCACCACTATTATTCCAAATTTACATTAATGATCTCCATTGCAATATGAAATCAAAATTACGACTTTTTGCCGATGATTGCGTCATATCCAGGGTGATTAGGGCGACCAACGATTCGTCTTTGCTTCAGTCCTATCTTCACACTCTCTCCTCTTGGTGTGATAAATACCTCCTCTCCTTAACCATCAACAAATGAAAATCCATGTAGTTCACCAGAAAGCGTACCGTGAATCGGCGTCAATACAATATTGACTCACTTTCCATTGACCCCGCATTATCCTACAGATATCTTGGCCTCCATCTAATACCATGCATCGCTATCATGGGCAACTCACGATCAAAAACATCTGCGCGGAAGCCTCAAGCACAGTCGGATACCTGCACCGTAATCTGAAGGCCGCATCCCCTGACAGAAAAAACTAGCATATATAACATTAATTCGCCCAAAACTAGAATATTCGCCATCCATTTGGCACCCATCACAAGCGTACCTCGCCGCTGACATTGAAGCCGTACAGAATCCCGCCATCCGCTTTATAACATCTTGCTATTCAAGGAAAACCAGTAACACCGCGCTGAAACGGTCTCTTGCCATTCCATCACTCGAGTCGTTGTTGTTGTTGTTATTAGCCTATCAAAAAATGGCACATACCCACACTGGGGGATCGGCCAAGAATCGGGTGGCTATTCAACTGAACTCAGTTAACAAAAAGGAAAAGCACGTGGGAGCATAACACCGGTGAATTTTTCGTCAAGAACAGAAAAGGGATGAGTGTTTTGATTTTAAAAATTTAAGAATAATAATAAAGAGAGTGATTAAAGAATAATGATTTAGTCAAAATGTAATAATTGATAGAAAAGAAAAGGTTGAAACACTTAGCAAGGCAGGCGGTGAGATTCTATCAGGAAATTTTGAACAGCGGTGCAAACAGATCTGTGGCTAAACCCAAACGTGGTGGCGCCAAATGATAGCAAGAGCGGGCTGCTCAAACTAAGGCCAAGATGCTGCAAGGGCTCCTCCAGCAACCTTTTTCTCAGAGAGTTGAATCGGCGACAATACAGCCAAAAATGTTCAATGGATTCTGGCTCACGGCAAAATGCACAAAGGGGAGAGAGCGCCAAACCCGACTTGTGTAAATAGAAATTTAGAGGGGGGATGCGGCAGCGTAGCCTCGTCAGTGATACTTCAAGCTGCCGAGAGCAACAAATTTTCCTGTTCCAATAATATTTAAGGTGCTCATAATCCGCCGATGTTAAAAGTGATGTGTTCTGCGTGCTTAAAAACGCACGTCGCCGAAATCTAGATGCTGTAATGTAGGCTGTAGCCGGGATGATTGGCAACACGGGGCCGCTGAGGGAAGCCTTTGCGAGATTATCAGCAATCTCATTTACTGTCACACTGCTGTGGCCGGGAACCCATACTAAATGAACAAGGCTCAAATGCGGAGGAAGTAGGGATAAGAAAGTTGATAAAATGGGACCGTCAACCTGTGCAGCGAGTGACGAACACAAAGATAAAGAATCAGTAATTACTGCAACTGCTGTAATGCCGCATCATATCTCGCCTCTGTCTTCTTCATCATTTCTATTATCACCCACGCACGAGACACGAAAATCTACAACCTCCGCACAGGACGTCTAGCCACCTAAGTCATGACCATAACATTGCACGCATCAACTGTCGCACCTTAGGACTAAAGTCTTCATTTTTTCAGGACGCGATAGCACTATAGAATAGCCTACCAAATACCATCGCATCATGCACTAACCGGAAATCATTCCGGGAAAAACTAAATCACCATTTTTCCTGAGGGCAAAAAGTTTCCGCCATATTCACCTCGGCACTTTGAACAGCTGTTCAAACAAGATCATTTAGTTGTTACATAGTTTTTTGTTATTGTTCTCTATTATCCAATTATTATTTCTCTGTTTTGATAGGTTCTTGTCACAAAAATCTTGATTTTGCTCCCTCCTTATGTAATGACTTCAGGCCTTTAAGGGAAAAAGTAAAGGAAATGAAATTACATGTCACAGTAAAACGTTACGCTAATGATAGACAATAACCGATAGTATTACATATTGCACTGAAAACATTATTAGTGTGACGTTAAAACTACCGAGTAATTAATTAAGTAGAAACCTAAGTAATTTGCGATTCGCTGGTGACATTGCCTTGCTAAGTCACTCAGGAGATGAACTGCAAAGCATGATCAATGAGTTAGACGGGCAGAGCGAACGATTGGTCTAAAAATTAACATGCAGAAAATCAAATATTCAACAGTCTTGCAAGAAAACAGCAGTTCACAAATGGTGCCGAGGGGCTGGAAGTGGTAAGGGAATATATCTACTTAGGGCAGGTAGTGACCGTTTTCCGCATCTTGAGGGGGAAATAACTAGAAGAAGAATAATAGGGTGGAGCGCATATGGCAGGTTCTTTCAGATCATCAATGGCGATTTTCCAATATCCCCCAAAAGAAAAGTATACAACAGCTGTACCTTATCGGCACTCACCTACGGAGAAGAAACGCGGAAGCTAACGAAAGGGGTTCAGCTTAAGTTAAGGACAACGCAGCGAGCTATGGTAAGAAAACTGATAGATGTAACATTAGGAGACAGGAAGAGGGCAGAAGGGGTGAGGGAACAAACACGGGTTAATTACATCCTAGTGAAAATCGAGAGGAAGAAATTGGTTTGAGGAGGGCATGTAATGCGAAGGCAAGATAACCACCGGTCCTTAAGGGTAATGGAGTGAATTCCAAGAGAAGGCAAGCGTAGCAGGGGGCGGCCGAAAGTTAGGTTGGCGGATCGGAATAAGAACTTTGGGGGTACGGTGGATGCAGCTGGCAAAGGACGGGGTTAATTGGACAGACACGGAAGAGGCCTTTACTCTGCAGAAGGCGTAGTCAGGCTGATGATGATGATGAAAACTACTCGCATTTTTTTTACTTTACCACTGTTCGTACAGTAATGCTGCTTTTCAAATAGGGGAATTTTTCCTTTAAATGCCTCAGTTGATGCCTGCCAAAGACTGCATTCACAGCCTAAAATTTAATGCGAAAGCTCTACTAATTATCCAGCCACCGCTATCCGTTACCGGACCTCCTTCATGACTGGAGAGATTGAGGGCCTGGTGGTATCTGCTAGACGGTGTATGTGTGAGTTTCACCTATTGGTTGTCCTGTATTACAGTGCTCAAATGTGACCTTTTTTAACTCTTGCTCGTCGCAGAGATTAGGTTTGAATTTTTCACATATTTGGCGGGTCTCGTCTTGCAGAGGAACTTCAACATTTTATCCAGTTTGCATAAATGTTGCTGAAATGCTTTATTAAGTTTAGGAAAAAAGATGCTATTCTAACGTTCAGTTGTAACGTTCCTGGAGCTTAATAGAAAACGACTTTGGGAGCAACGTATTAATGAAAAGAAAAAAACCGAGGGGACACTTCTGTTTGGATTATAGCTTATGCGGTTTTAACGTTCCAAAGCGGCTCAGGATATGAGGGGCGCCGTAGTGAAGGGTTCCAGAAATTTCGACCAGTTGGGGTTCTTTAACGTGTAATGACATCGCACAGCACACAGGCTCCTAGCATCTCGCCTCCATCGAAATGCGACCGCCGAGGCCGGGATCGAACCCGTGTCTATAGCGTCAGCAGCCGAGCGCCGCAACCACTGAGCCACCGCGGCGGCGGCGGGGAACACTTAAGCTCCCCTTCAAGGGCATGGCGCGAGCGTTAATGGGTTAATATTCATAAACGCCGAATTGATCATTCTCTACATTCATAGATCCCTCGGAGTCCTCATGCCGCTCCTGGTGCAGAGGTGAAGCGGTTAAGCGGCACGCCACTGCCGTGTGATGGCATGTGCCGCCATCGGTGGGGATTTTGGGACCCTCGTTGTTCTTGCCGAGCAACCTATCGCGACCAATCGTTTATTTAACTGTCACCTGCCACAGTGGGGCATTTTCTCAAAATCTGGGGAGTGGGGGGGGGTTAATGACGTCACAAGGTCACGTGGCCTACTGGCACACCTGCTCTCTATGTTACTTCTCTAGGGATTTTTCGCGGATTTTGCGCTCTCGCTCAAAGACGCCGGCATCGACGACGACTCCGGCTTTCGCTTAATGCTTTCTCTTTAAAAGTTACCATCGTTGTAAGGTTTCGGTGCATTGTGCGAGACGGACGGACGGACGGACGGACGGACGGACGGACGGACGGACGGACGGACGGACAGACAGACAGACAGACAGACAGACAGACAGACAGACAGACAGACAGACAGACAGACAGACAGACAGACAGACAGACAGACAGACAGACAGACAGACAGACAGACAGACAGACAGACAGACAGACAGACAGACAGACAGACAGACAGACAGACAGACTGACTGACTGACTGACTGACTGACTGACTGACTGACTGACTGACTGACTGACTGACTGACTGACTGACTGACTGACTGACTGACTGACTGACCGACCGACCGACCGACCGACCGACCGACCGACCGACCGACCGACTGACTGACTGACTGACTGACTGACTGACTGACCGACGGACGGACAGATAGCCAGGAAGAAAGTCTGTCTGTCTGTCTGTCGGTTAGTCCGTAGGTCCGTCCATCCATCCGTCCGTCGGTCAGTCCATAGGTCAGTCCGTACGTCTATCTGTCTGTCTGTCTGCCCATCTAATATTTCGGGACCGCAGCGAGGAGGTGACATAGGACGCAGCGTCTTTATTCAGAAAACTGATTTACAAGAAACTCGACAGCTCTGCCCCAGACAGCTGTCTCCAGCGTCCGCTGTTAGAAGGAACAGATGACGATGATGGGAATGGTAAAAGGAGGAGGGATGAGTTTGCACGCACACGGCAAAGTGGCACTGCCAAGTCTTCGGTCCCGCTCCACTGACGGACAGTAGCTGACACGGTCCTGGCGGCGTGCATAATGTGGGTCAGGCCAAGGGTGACAGTTTGACGGCAATGGTGGATGTCGATGAGTTCGGTGAAGGAACCCGAGTCTCTCGCATATTACGCAGTGCATCTCGTCTTGCCCTTGGTATATTCAGATAGCAAAGGGCAGTTGCTCTTGATGTCCGGCACGCGGAGCAATACAGCGTATTTCCTGCGTGTCTATGGCAGAGTTTCTGAACGAAGACTTGTACATCCAGATTTGAACGAACTCTGCCTCTGTCCACGGATGCATGTAGCAGTTTAACGATCCGAGCGTATTACGAGGACCTACGCACTGCAGTCCGTACCAGGGCCGCCGTCCACTGAACCTCCCACAAGCGCTCTTACCCGTGATCTGTGCGCGACCTCATTTACTTGTCTTCTCATCACGTGACGTAAATCTCTCGAGGCTTAGCGGTGCTCAGGTCTGGAGGGTTTCAGAAGTAGCAGTTCCGCTCCCACTTGACAGCTGGGTGTTCGTGCAGTGGAGCCACGATGGAGGAGAGAGTCTCCACCTGGACTTCGGAGTAGCGGCGAGCGGGTCCCAGCGTCTTGCGCAGGGGCACCACCTTGTGTCCACCGTGCGGTTGCAGCTCGGGCGCCAGCGAGCTCGCATCGCCGTAGGCCGAGTAGCTCTGCGACAGGCCTCGACCGCGCGAGTGGCGGTTAGGGTTGCGCCTGATCATGGCCTGCACGTACGCGTTGCGCACCGCAGTCTGCACCTGTGCATGTGGGCGGGACAAGAGGACAGAGGGAATGCAGAAAGGTGATGAAGGTCGAAAATGTTCAGTACATGTTACTATGTATCAACTGGCCGAAAAGCAAAGCGGAAAGAGGGAAGTGGTCTGGACCTGCTGAGAAAGCGCGTATAACGTATCGTTGAAAGAAATATTGTTACGCTGTCCAGAAACGTCACGCTGAAAGATCTAGATTTGTCTCAATTCTGAACATCTTGTTGGCTTTATTCAACTGGAGGGATAAAATCAGTACGGACTGTCACTGTCATAAGAGAACATAGAGCTTAGAGCAGCGACTAGATAGAGTTACGCTTTTCGGTTTAAACACCATCTGAAGGAGATTATTCTTTGTAAAAGAGCTCTAAGTAGGCGAAGAAAGAACCACAGGGACAAGAGGACAAGTGCACACCTTTTTTACCTTTGTTCCGTATTTCGCCCTTTTAGCTTACTTTTGTTACAAATAATTTGCACCAACTGGCCCAACTAGGCATACCTTAATTTAGGCCCCTAAAGAAATGAGTCCACGTCAGAGCGTGGAGTTGGGCTAGTTCGTTTTTCATGCCTTACCGAAGTTAGCGCCAAAAACGGGACCTTGAGGAGAAGCAACACAAGCGCTCATGTTGCGCCCTCCCTACGTTAAATTTTTAGCGCTAACTTCTGTAAGGAATGAATGTGCCTTTAGTGGAATCTCAACTGCCGGCATTCGCAGGATCCAGATGAACAGGTGAACATCACTGCTAACTGACAAGATGACTTCTAGACGGAAACAGAAATGCTAAGAACAACACCGCGGCATATGAGGCGTTTTTGTGGAGGAAAAACGCTAAGGCGCCCGTGTGCTGTGCGATGTCAGTGCACGTTAAAGATCCCCAGGTGGTCGAAATTATTCCGGAGCCCTCCACTACGGCACCTCTTCTTCCTTTCTTCTTTCACTCCTTCCTTTATCCCTTCCCTTGCGGCGCGGTTCAGGTGTCCAACGAATATATGAGACAGATATTGCGCCATTTCCTTCCCCCCCCCCCAAAAAAAAACAATCATTATTATATGAGGCTTTTAAAAGAAACGATACAAAGACGATTCATAGCTTGCCACGGGCACGCCTATGTTTTTTTCCGAACACGTAATGGCAGCTAACGTATACGATGTCGGGTAGCGTTGTGCAATGTTACGGCAACGGCACTCGAACAGCTGTGGAGAACTCGCCTGTCAGGACTGGCCTGTTTCCCGAGCGTATAGAAAGATGAGCAATGCCAATCAGAAAATGGCAACAACGGAAGGCTCTCGGTAGGATTTTCCTGCGCCTTCGTCGTCGATTGCGCTAAGGCAGGGGCAGAAGAGGGGCACCCGCAATCCCAGGCAAGTAAGACTCGACAACTGCAACGTTTCCCGGGCGCGACCTGGCGGCGCACAATGTCGCTCGCCCTCATCGACACAATGCACGGCGCCACCAGATTCTGCGATTGCGTAACAGTCAGAGAAACCAAGCGCATGCAAGAGGTCAACAAGACACGTTGGAGATGCCGAAACAGGTGCTTAAGGCTACCGGCGGTGCATCTCCCTTGCAAAAATTTCTTTACACAGTCTATAGATTATTTATAGACTTCTGTATATAAAGTCTATAGACTCTCTATAGACAAACGCTAGAGAATAGTCTATAGGCAATACAAATTCTATAGACAGTCTGTAGACAATCTATAGATTTTTGGCCACACACTTTTGTATATAGATAGTCTATAGACTACTAATGGACAAAAGAAATAACTAATGGAAGGCAATAAAGTCTATAAAATCTATAGACAGTCTATAGACCATTTTTGCAAGGGTTGGATCCTTCAGGTGATGACGTTACACTAGTCGACTGCACTCGTGTTCGTGGCAATCGCAAAAAATAGGGGCGGGGTAGCGAACTGAGTGACAACGACCTGCCCATGGCTCCCGACAATGGGGCATCTTCTGCCGCCTGGTCCCTCCCTGTGGGACCGACGTACGGCACGGCATAAATGCAAAGGGGTCCCGAGAGCGGCGCCGAGTGCATCTGAGAAATAAAAACGGGGGACGAGTGGCGAAGGATCGCGTCCCGCTAAGGGAGTGGCGGCTTACGGCTCCGCTGATGCTGCAGAGGCTTTGGATTTCGGGGTCTTCGACCAGATGCGGCAGGATCGTCGTTGCCCTGAGCTCACTCACTCTTTGCTTCTTGGCAGGGACATAGGGCACGCATGGGCCGCGTGGGTGGATGGGGGCGAGGGGAATTCCGGCGGGGTTAGTGAACTGGGACGTGCAGCTCCGACCGCAATCTGTGTGCACGCGGATTTACGTTTTAGTTTTTTTTCTACAGCTTGTTTCGGAGCAGCCAATCCTCGAGCGTACGATGCGTAGCAGCATTTATTCATAATGAAAGCTGCAGCGTAAGAAACATGGTAGATGAATACGGTGGCAGATGTGCTTTGCGCTTATTTCGCCGGTTTCTTTTTTTTTCTGAAATAATCTAGCGAACTAATGCACTGATGTGATGGACTTGCATGGGAGGATTTGCGCGTCTCGCGGCTTGTACGGGAGTGGAAAGAATGAGCAAGGAAATACTTTCTTCCGACAGAGTGAAACCAGGCCATTAAATGTGAAGTACAGTGAGTGCTTTGCACAATGCCTGTTGCTGTGAAGAAATACGCGAACATGCTTTGCTGAATATGTCCGGAAAGGTTCTTTAGAGATTTGAGTGCTTTGATATGCAATAATGCATGGTGCACGCTGGTGACATAATGGAAATGCTTTTCAACCTTGCAATTCTCGTTCCACTTGCGACATCAAGACAAAAGTGATGAGGCATATTGCAAATGATGGAGGGAAGATTGAAAAGAAGGTTGCTTCACTTGTGAACAGGTACGAGCTCTGCGTTGCACAAATGCACGGAACTTGTTTTTCGCTAATTGCAGCTCTCGGCAAGTAACAGCTCTCGCGTCGCAGTTTGCAGCACATTATACAGCATGGACACAAGAACCCCAAGATCACCCTATCCCGGGCCTCATTCTTTCGTCAAATGCGTTCGCTATCATGTAACTATTTACTTTTCTGTCTTCATCGTCACCCTCTTTGTCCCCCCTTTCAATCGCCTAGCGCAGAGTAGCACCAAAGATCCTTTTACGCTTTGATGAAGGATGATGTTAAAAGCCGTTTTAATCAAGGCTGCTTTTGAACGCCGATCCTTTGCACTAACTTGAATTTCGTACAATTTTATATAGGGTACTACGAAAACTATATACTTTGCAAGTAAATTATAAGGGCTGAGAGTTGGACAACTATTTTGCAAGGTTTTGTTTCTTTCCTGACTTCGCCATTGGTAAGCGTCGTCTTTTATACGGGAGTCTGCAGATGACATTTCGTACAACGTATGATCCTTGATGCGAAAAGCGTTCGATCTCAACTGGTGAAGTGACAAAGCACGAATCAAAGAAGGAAGCATGGAAATACTTTTTGAGGCGCTAAATTTTGAACACATTCTCTCTGTTGTTCATAATTTGCCCTCCCCGTCCAATACGGCGCCGTGTTTTGGACCAGCGAATCGCCGTCCAGCAATAGTAGACTGGCGAGCACAAACTACTACTTCCAAAGAAGTCTATTTATTTTATTCCTCGAGACCTAAAAGCTATTTCTGCAAGCAGCACGAATGAGGTCTGTTAAAAACATTGTAAGCTTGAAGTAGTATCTGAGAAATTGAAGAAAACGCCGAAAATTGACTCCTTATATGCTACTATAGCGACTTGTAACATGAAACCTTGGTCGGCTTTCTGCGAAGTTTGGTACGCTAGCAACGAATACTGCTCTAAGGATGAAAAAACTTCGTAACCATCTAAAAAAAAAAAGGAGGCCCAGCGGGGGGGGGGGGGGGGGGGGGTGCGGATGAGGTTGCTACTACGAGCCGGCAGCGTCAAGCGACGAGGCACAAAGGAAAGCAGCGGACATGATTAAAATAAAAGTATTCACAGCATTTTCGGCGAAAACGCTAATGCCTTCAAAAGCGGGCGTAAAAGCGAAAGTACCCCGCATTAGAGTAAGTGCTACATGGAACTAAGCGAAAGTGAACACTAGAACTCAGTGCTTCATAAAGTTAAGTTAAACACCGCGGCAATCTCAGCAATGTGCTGTCCCGCGCTAATGGTGCGCCAGTGTAGATATCAGGAGCGAATTCTCATGATCTTAGAGCTTCGTCCTTCAGTTTAGTAGACTTACTGTGCGGCCCGTATCAGGCGGCGACGAGACATTTTCTGCCGTTTTCGGGATCGGGACCTACGTCGCGACAGCAGTGGCAAATGGGCTTCCATTAAGTCTCATACGCTCATGCGCGTTACTTAGCACACGAAGATTGGCGATGTTGTGCTCTTCCTCGGCGCTGTGTGAATACAAAAGCAGCGGCGACCTCCTCCTCCCAAGCAGCACAGGTAGTCGGCCTAATAGTGGAAGTGTATTGGCAAAGGCTGGTCCTACAGATGACCAGTGTGAAACCATCCTTTACCAATATTGGGACAATTGCCTGTGCTGCTTGGGCTTTCAACTCTTCTTCACAAACGCATAGACCGTCTTTTCTACTTTGGATTTTCTTGAGAAGACAAAACGTGCGGCATGACGAGGCCTCTCGACGAATCTAAACCTGCTGCGTATTATTCGTGCCGAAAATGCTACCGAAAATGATGTCGCCTTTAAAAGGTATCCAGTACCACCGTGATGGCTGCGCAATTAGAATCCACCGTCTTCAGAGCTTCTGATCAATTCTGAGAAAATGGTGCGAAGGTGTGTCTCGGCCAATGTTTTCTTTTTTTTTTTGGCAGCTTACAGCGGTGTGGTACTTCAGACATTTGTTTCTGCGAGCCGAACGCTTAAAGACGAATGTCGACCGTTGCAAAGCAGAGAGTTGGACAAAGCATGTGCAAATAAACTCTACCCGTCGGCCACCAGCGTGCACTTATTTGAATCGCGCGGGTGGCGGGGATGTTATGACGTCACATTGCAGCTTGGAGTTGGGGGGGGGGGGGGGAGGGCGACATAAGTTGCAGTAGTACAATAAAAAGACCACAGAAATAATCTCTTTAATACATTTGGTCATATAAAAGCTCATCGTGTAGTGCTTGGTTTTTGGAACTCACCTCTTGTGTTTATGAAAAATTGCACTGTTCTTTCACCATTACTTTAGGTAAACTAAGCAGAACGCTGCTTCTACAGTTTTCCACTATCATGAATACCGTCAGAATTATGTGTGCACACTGAATTTGCTTGCAACGGGACCTAATGTTTTCAGCACGAACTAAATTCATGCAAACAACTAAGTCAACATACATTGTTTTCGAAAGAATTTGTATTAATATTTGCATCCTGTAACTGCTGAAAGCAGAACTGAGGTCGATTATAGTCGCGAAAAGTAAGGTTAACTCCTCTTATGATTGCGGAAAACTATATTTTGCCGCGTATATATGATGCATATATATATATATATATATATATATATATATATATATATATATATATATATATATATATATATATATATATATATATATATATATATATATATATATATATATATATATATATATAGTGGAAACCCTTGCTCACCTCCGTGTTGACGAAGCAGTAAAGAACCGAGACGGAGAGGCCCTGCGAGCAAAAGGAAATGCGGGTGAGCACCAACATAAAGCTAATCATGCAAAAAACACACGTCCGTCTGAGGCTAATTTGATGTCCCAGGTTGTTTTGTTTAAAGTACCTGCGAGTTCAGTTAGTACTCGAAGCACTCGGGTCCAGTTAGAAAGCAGACACACACACATGTGCAAATACACAAGCGTAAAACACTTGTACGGCTGTTCCATTCAGAACAGATACATGGTCGCATTTACCTCTCGTTGTAAGGCGTATAATAAAACGGTCTGGATGGCATTTGCGATAAAGATGGTAGCAAGTACAGAAGGACCGTGACGTTTGCTAACAAATCACAGCGCGTCTGCGTGAAATTTGAATAGATGGATGTATGAATCTGCGCAACTGGTCAAAGAATTGACATGAGCATGCAAACTAGAAGCATCAGCATGGCAACGGCTGTAGCACTACACTACTGTGACACGTCACCTTGCGTCTCCAGGGGCATGCAAGTGTGTAAAACGCGCGGACAACAAACAACCCATCCCGTTACTGCGGGGGCCGTTGCGCTGGGTCCTCATCACCAGGCTTGTCTCGCTTATCATCTTCACTTCGCAATGTCGACGCAAAAGAAAAAATAAGCAGATGGAATGAAAAATGAAAATGAAAATTGGCTTTTGAGGAAAGGAAATGACGCAGTAATTGTCTACACATATACCGGTGGACACCAAAACCGCACCGTAAAGGAAGGGAGGAAGGTGGAAGTGAAAGAAGAAAGGAAGAAAAGGGTGGCGTTGTGGGTGGATGGATGGAAAAACTTTATTTTCGTCAGAACGCATGTGCAGACGATTCCGTGCTAGATTGCCATCAATCCTCGGAATCTCCGGATTAATTTCGACCACCTGGAGATCTTTAACATTCACTGACATCGCACAACACCGAGCACGGGTACTCCAGCTCAGTAGCCGAGCACACCAACCAGTGACTTGAATAAGAAGGTAGCGCTAAAAATTACGACCACAGGAGGAAGACACCGCAAACACGAAGCGTTCGTGTCTGTGGTGTCTTCCGCCTGTGATCGTCTTTTTTTGCGCTACCTTTTTATTCAAGTGTGGGTCACCAACTAGCCCAGCAACAAGTTTTATTGAACCTAATCACTGAGCCACCTCGGCGTGAAATGGAATGTTGCGCAGCTGACAAAGTCCAATGTATTTAGAACTTGTTAGAGACCATAGACCTGGTTATTCTTTTGATGCGGCCGACTCGCAACCACATTTAAATTTCGAAGATGAAGCAAAGCGTTTCGTTAGCTAGTCCTAAGTTACCGTTTACCGTTGCCCCATTAGAACAAGAACAGGTATTTCCAGAGCAATAGTGTATTACGGTATTGCGAAGTGTGTCGCCCACGGCGCAGAGCAATGGGGCGGGGTGGTAGCAGGAGCGATGGAAGAGCGCGCTGGCAGTAAGAGGAATGCGCCCTCAATGCTCGCGGCGCAGAGACAGCATGTGCGGTGTGTGTTTCTGTGCGTCTCCTCCTTCGTTGGTTTCTGCCAAAGCGCTTTGTTTTAATGTCTTTGTTGTTGTCCAATGTGAACTGAACGGATGGCGGAAAGACGGGACCTGCTCTGTAGCGCGCTGCTACAGCTGTCGCTGCTCGTGCAAAGATGCCGATCAACGTTTAGCCTCTCGGCGGAACACCAAGCGCAATCGCGGTGCATCAGAAGTGGGGATTGACAGTTTTTCTGGATATCGCTGAAGACAGTCTATTATCACTAAAGATCTTACACCGCTCTAGTTCTTAGTGACACTAATGCCTGGACAGCATTCTGCAATATAGCCCAACCTCAAGGAGAGGGAGGTATAGATCGGAATTTATCAGTTCACTACTTGCGCATACAAGCGTCCAGCGCAGCAAAGTCCTATACTGATTCATTCGATCGTGACGAAGCGAAGATGACGCTTAATCTACTTTGAATGTTGCCGAGTGTCCTTCAGATCACGGCAAGAACACTCGGCGTAGCTGAATGCATCAAGCCTCATGTACAGAGACTGAGTTCATTAGTTTAATTGACATAGGGAACAAGGGTGAGGTTGACTGAAGAAGTACGCGAGCGATGAGGAACGTCGCATAAGAGGGTTTGATTTTCGCCATCTAGGGGTTCTTTAAAGTGCACAGACATATAACAACACCGGGCCGTCTAGGGCATTTCGCCTCCATAGAAATGCGGACGCCGTGCCCGGCACACGAAGGATATAGCGACCTTGGTCTGAGCAGTCGAGCGCCAAAACCACTAATCCAATCACAGGCCGGTGTTCGGTTATTTGACTGTGCAGGTCTTCTCTGTCCGTCTGCTGGACTCGGAAAGATTGTAGGTGTGTTGGCGTAATGTATCACTAGCATTTTTAACTGAAAAAAAAAATTGATGCGACTAGCATGCACAACTTGTGATCTTCGTTTCCTGATTTGCGGGCTGCGGTTATGACAGATGCCTCTTAATTGAAGTTACGTATGTCATTCCGCAGTGTTTGCTCTTTTATGTCAAATGTGCGAATTAAAGCCAGGGCTCTAGGACAGAACATCGCAGTAACCTGAAGATAACGAGGATTAAATAATTTATGTGGCCGCACAAAGTTGTAATTTGCGCTATTGTTAGCTTCCATCGTGTTCATACACGTTCCTTTGGCGCCATGCTTACATGCTTTGCCCGGGATTATTAAAGTGCTATTTTGGTCAGTGTTTGTTTTATGCTTCAATCTTCACGCGTATGCACTCACTTTTTCTTTACTTCAGGTTTCTTACAACATGCTTCTACAGTTCTCTTTGCATTAAAACTAGGCTGAATGCGCTTCGTACTATACAGCACCTGGAAGATCATACGACCTCGTGGCTAAATTGAGGCGATGACAGGAATTGCGTACGTTTGCATTGTCAACGCCCGAAAATTTCTCCGTGCACAGTTCGTTCTCGAGAAGACTTGCACGGTAGCAGGCGCTCTCACTCGCATTCATTCTCCTGACTTCACCGGACGAAGCATTCTGGTCGCGCACAACATTGCTTCGCCGCAGCGGCGAATATCCCACTACTATGGCCATTAGGCCCGAAGAAGCACGAACCTGTGTATGAGTGAAATATATAACAGTTGAAGAAGCAAACTTACACCCTTGTCACACGGCGTTCATCGAAGGCCTTTCCAGCAAAGGTATTTCTTTTCATCAAAGGAGCGGAAGCTCGAAGTAACAGCGACGCAGCTACACGGAGCAGCGCAAGGTTTATCAGTCGTTGAGGCTTAGCACCCGCTGCTGTGGACCACTGAAGGGAGTGCTTTAAAATTGAAGTGGGGTATTTTGTTCATTCGTTTAGCTCAGACAATTTTTTATTCTAACTGCTTCCTCTAAAAAGCTGCAACAGCTACCCTCATTAGCAGCAGCTGGTTTTGTGTAATGCGTTGGCCAACAGGGGCAGTCGGTGTTGCTGCAACACATTTACTGTCTTGAAATAGGGGCATAAAATATAAACACCCGCACCAAAAGCGAAGTCAGACACACCTTTCGTAATTTTTGAAGATGTTTCAGAACATACTGTTGGCTGCATCTATATATTTTTTTCACTGCTTTTATTTTTTGTTGTTTGACGGCACTGTGATTGCAGGTTCTAGAAGGCCGCGTCTTTGGGCTGTAAAGGTCTCGGGCGGGCGCCTTCGCTTCCAAGACCCTTAGCGGCAAAGGCACAACATTTGTGCCGTGCAGCTGCACTCCTTACGCCTTTGGATATAAGGACCTGATTCTCAAAGGCCTTTTTGGTGCCCGTGTGACAGGGGTATGATATATTTGTGACATCGACGATAGCGGACAAACTGCCGCTTGATGATCAGCCCTTCGGAAACAATGGCGACGCAGGCGGCTGTAAACGCTGTTTGTTCCGTGCTCAAAGCCCTCTGTCTGAGGCAGCTCCTTCTCTTGCTATCGGACCGGTCATCCGCCGACGCATGGCACATTTCTCAGTATTCTAGCGCACTTTGCCATAATTACTGTCAGGCTTCAGCAAGTCTGTTAGACAAAGTTGTTGAAGGCTCCCAAGTTCACCATTCTTCTGACCACTGCCATCTTCCCTTCCCCACACGCCACATATACTAGATTAAACACTCGTGCACGAGCAAAATTACCAACTTCGTCATTAGTACGGCTTCTGTTAGATTCTGATAGGTTTCAGGGCCCTTAAAGCTAAATATCTGTTTAACAACATGCCATCTACGAGTACGTACTTCACTGCCGATTTCCGCGATATTTCTACCGTAATTTTTCAAGCAGATGCTTTTTATTGTTTATTTCTGCATCAACTTACAAACACAAGCAGTTGTTTGTTTAGGCTCATATACTCCCGGAGTTGGCCCAGTACGTTACAAAGCTCGAGGTCAGCCGGCCACTGTCATGTCAGCTAATTAGGCATGCAAATTAAGAGAGTCAATGTGCCGCCGTGATTAAAAGTTGAGCGCCCATGTGTGCCGACCGAAAACACCGCAGCGTGGGGGACCTTGCGACGATGCTGGACTGGGGACGCCTATTGTCTGTGCTGCACTCTCGGAGCGGAATCATTGAGCTATGCAAATCAATGTTCGCGACAGCAAAAAGCGCCGAACGCTATGTATTTGCGTCCGCCGCCCTCCCTAATGAACAGACGCACAGTGGATGTTGGTCGCCAACGTGGACAGCTTCAGGTTGAGAAGTTAACCCTTCCACGCCGTAGTTTATGCGCTCAAATCCGAATATGCTTAAATAGAGTCAGAAACTTAGTCACCCCATCCCACCCACCCACCCAGCAACTCACCGGCAAAATTTAAAAGAAAGTGTCCAAAAAAGTGTAAAAAGAAATATCTGTGCTGTTGCAAATAGAATTACTTGGAGAGAAAATTGGGCTCCGGAAATGCCTCTTGTTTGTACAGACAAGAAAATGGGTTATGATAACAGTGCGTCATAAAAAGATACGCTAAATTTCTTTTAACCAGTTTCTTTTCTTCTTTTCAGCAAGGGTTTGCAAACTTAGGTGGCTGCTGTTCAATCAGCCTATCGAGAAGACTTATGCTATTTCTAGGTTCTCGATGTCTAGAACATATTGTCGTTATCTGCGTTGATTTCTGCAAAGTCATTTGACTTAGAGGGTAACCGCCTTTTTGAGATTGGAAACGCCAGATATGACCGCATAATTTGAGATTACTGTGATTTCCGTCATAAAGTCCGCACCTAGGGTATCGTTCGCTGGGGTCAATTTTGGGCGACCCACATATAAAAATTGATATGTGTGCACAGCGTATCACCAAACCTCGTAATAAAATAAGCGTCGGGAATTGCATTCAGTGTTTGGTGATACCGAAAAAAGATACTTCACCTATAGACACCCCACGAAGAGCAAAATTTCAGCTTTTAAACATGCATAACCAGCGGATCGTATACTGCAAATTACGGTACCTCAGTAGATGCGTGCAAATAACGCATTCACGGACTTGCGTGTTCAGTACATTTTTCGCGGTGTTCTACAGGAGAGAGCTCTGGGGCCTGCATTGCTTTCATTTAATAAAAATGATGTTCATGACGTTGCAGAATGACCTCTTAGGTAAAGTTTTTCACCTGCGACTATTTCACTTTTTCACTTACTCCCGTGTACATGATTTTTGTGGCCACAATAAAATAAACCATTGCGTACAGGGTTGTTATCGCTGATTTGTACAGCGTCCCAACGTAGCCGATAAATTTTCGAAGCATACTCTATAAAGAAAGAATTTGGCTTGTGCGTCAGGAAAACATCAGTCTCGGTAACTAAAAATAAAGTTATCATGTCTAGATGGAGATCTGTGCCACACACGCCAGCATGACAGTGTTTTCTGATGGTTGTTCGTTAGTTTCCTGGTGTGATTACGACGAATGTATAAATGTGACCTGTCTATGAATAAACCCCGGTTGAAATCCGCGCTCCGCTCTGCCTGTTTCTTTTTTCGTTATGCATGCAATTACTTTCCATCCTCAGTCGGCTTGGAAGAAAATTGCCAAAAAGTGATTTTTCGTGGTGGTTTGATACGACGAAGCCGGCAAAGGTGCCAAAAAAAGAAAGTAATGATTTTTAAGCCTTGCATTAACATAAATGAATGAAACACGCCGCGATTGAGTGCCCCAGTTTGATGTTGGCTGCCCGGAATTGTTTACTGTGCAGCTAAATTTCAGTACACGGCCGCTTCTGCATTATTTTTCCGTCCAAGTTGTGTTGTGTTTTGTTGTGTTTTATGGCACATAGGCAACTAAGACCACCAGGAGCCAAGCTCATGAACTCGTCGAAGTGGATTTGCCTTAGTCGGACAGCATGTTCACCCTTTCGTGCTAATTAGCAGAGCGCTATGGGCCCTGGCGAGTGCCGAAGGTAAAAAAAAGAAGTAAAGAAGTACAGCGGCTCTTACTGTAGTTGTTTAGGCCTTATTTCAGCCTTAATATGATTTGGAACCTAAATTTTGAATTCTTGCCTTTGCCGAGGCACCCTAAATAAGCTGGATTTCAAAGTTAAGACGAAAAATCGAGAAGGAAAAAAAAAAAACTTCTTCAGGGGAGCTGGATGCAATTATTGCACACAAAACACCCGTGTTCAACAGATGATCAAAACAACTTGCGCTCGCCGACAAAGCACTCATCGCAGATGATTGTGTTTTCCTAACCAACATATGAAGGAAGCCAACAGTCACCGAAATCGATGTATATAGGGACATGTTTCCATCTTGTTTCGTTATTTAAATTTGTAGTGTTCGTCAGCGGCAAATTAATAGTGTACTTGTATTAAAGCTGGAACACGACTGAATATTCTAACGCGGGAATTAATAATGCTTGACATCATGCACGAGGGCACTAATTGATCACTGAAGTTTTAACGAGGACCTTGTCAGGTTTTCACTTGGTGTAAGGAGCACGCATGAAGGACAAAAAAGAAAGTAAACGAGCAGAATGGGAACGAAAAAGCTGACTATAATCAACAAAATTTCACTACTCGTAGCTTAGAAGACTATTTGCATTACTGAAATACATACCTGAAAGGAAAAATGACGTCTTCATTTTTGCAACAAGTGTTAATTAAATGTACAGAAGAATACACCATGAAAAAAGGCGAAGAAAGGATATAGCATTTGCATAAAGACACTATGTTTGCGTGATGCAAATAGAGGAGTCGTGCATAAATGATTATATCTAAAATCTCCGAAAAGCCCTTTGATGTTGAAAATCGGCGTAAGGACACTATTTGAGCCGTGTGCAGAGGAAAAAGAACTTTTCAGAGTTCTTTGTCGTACTGCAACTTATTTTTAAACACGTGTTGCATGGTATAGAAAAGGCAGTCAACTTAAAAATAGAGAGTGGCTTTGGTTAGGATCGTTATAGAGGCATTGAAGAAACTTATTTGTCTTTTTTATGAGACACAATAAAATACTTTAAAGAAAAGAAGCCTCAATGAGGGCCGCTTACTCCATTCCCATAGCAAGTGATTCGCACTAGATGGTTGGCGAAATGATTGAAGAAAATGACTGACGATACAGTGCATAACGAGTTTGGTAGTGGTGGTGGAAACAATTATGTAATTTGAGAGAGGTGTTGGGGTTGTGACCTGATAGGTCACGCCCTTACAACCACTAGGAAGGATGCCTAGTCAGGCACCCCCTTGGCGGTTGCCGTAGCCTGGGCGCGCTGCGTTGAGGCCCTTTGGGCCTCGAGGGTGCAGCAGTAAACTGGTGTCACTCTCCAATACTGTTGAACATTACTTTTATTAATTTTTAGACCAACTGTTCTACTCTTCTAACTCATTGACCATGTTTTGCAGCACATCTCCTGAATTACTTAGCAAGGAAAATATGTTCTCAGCAGATCACAGGTTACTGAGATATTCTCCGTTAACTACTATGCTCAACTGTTCCCAATCCAGGCCTCTGAATACCTCCTGTAAACAGGCTGTGAATAGCATTCGCAAGATCGCGTCTCTCTGACTGACACATTTTCTTAATAGAATTTTATTTCTGAATTTATGGAGGACTATGGTAGCTTTTCACCCGCTATAGATATCTTCCAGTATTTTACATAAGGCTCTTCTGCACTCTGATTCCGCATTTCCTTCATGACTGCTGAAGTTTCGACTGAGTCAAATGACTTCTCGTAAACTATAAAAGCCTATTAAACGAGGTGTTTCAGCGAAGGCATTATGTAATAAAAAAGAACAGACCTTTTAGGGTAAAAATAAAACTTTTGCGGCATAGTATTACCAGTGCTGGTGGACTCCAAGAAAGCGGTGAATCGTTTTAAGTGGTAAGCAAGTGAACTAATTTTTAATAATTAACTTGTTAACAATTAGAGTTAGGCCCCAATAAGTTGCTATTAGAGATTTGTAGCCGGTAATTAGTAATAGCCACATCAGTTATTGCGATTTCGAAAACGCAGTTTTCCTCGGCGCTGTGGCTCGACAAAGTTTGGCTATATCGTGCCGAAATACACGCGCTTTCAAAATTCATGCAGGCAAAGCAACCTTTCCAGTATCCAGATTTTGTCAAGCCACAGAATCATCGGTAATCGCGTTTTCGAAAAAATAAATACTGATATGGCTATTACCAACGATCGGCTACAAATTTCTAATTGCAACTAGGCGCCCAGGTCTAATAGTTAAAAATTTAATTATAAAAATTAGTTCACCAGCTTCCTACATAGAGCGATTCACTGGTTTTCTGGCGTTCGCAAACACTGGTAGTACTATGCAGATAAAGCCATATTTTTACCTCAAGAAACCTATTTTTGAGAATAACTTAGTCTTCCCAGAGACACCTGGTATAGGGGTTGATTATACTCTGCGCATTTCTCTATCACCTGATTGATAATGTGAATATGGTATAATATCGAGCACCCATTACGAAAGCCTGCCTGATCATTTGGTTGATTGAGGTCTAATGTTTTACTGAGTCTATTACCTACTATCTTAGTAGATATCTTGTAGGCAACGAGGAGTAAGCTGATTAGTCTGTGATTTTTCAAGTTATTTATGCCCTGTCTCTTATTTGCTTAAGATGATACCAGCGTTCTTCAAAGATTCCGGTGCTCTCGCGGTAATAAGTTCTTCAAAGATTCCGGTGCTCTCGCGGTAATAAGGCCAATGCCTTATTGCTGCGAGAGCACCGGAATCTTTGAAGAACGCTGGTATCATCTGAAGCAAATAAGAGACAGGGCATAAAAAACTTGATAAATCACAGACTAATCAGCTTACTCCCCGTTGCCTACAAGATATCTACCAAGATAATCGCTAATAGACTCAGTAATAGTATACAGTGTGACTACTTTATTTAGCCCAATCTCCGCACTGTCCTCGAACAGATCTGATCTTACCTTTATTTGACATTCTTCCCCTTTTAGTTTTTCCGCATTTAAATTAGCCCCTTTATCACTCCTTGGACCCTTTACTGGCTTTTACAAATTGGTGCTGCATCGCAATACATGCAACAGAACCTATCTTATCAAAGTAAAAAAGCATATCCCACGCGTGCCAATCTGAGCATCCGGAATTGTGTACACGTGGGCATCACTGCACGACGCCTGCCTGGCTAGCCGGTCCAGGATTCCGTTAGTAAACTATTCCGTGGCAAAAAGCTCTGCGCTGATTTGAACAGCGTTAAATCAACCTTTCCAACTACAATGCTTCGTACCCACACTCGTCTGTGGGATCGTATCAAATGCTGCAATAATCTTTCACTTGAAAAAAGTGGTTTTGTTGTGAACATTGAGATTATCTGACATAAATAGTTAAACAACGTTGTTTGGCAGTGTGACTCTCGTTAACATCAACTCAACTAGACCTTCCTCGGATCCCAGTTTTTATCACCACTAATGCGGAATAATTACGATAATTTCACTCAGGGTACAGCCGTATCGATGGAGAACAACAGCCCGGCTTATATTGAACAATCATGACGCTTAAATATACCTGTTTTTTTTGTTGCTGGGATTTTAAGTATGTACATTGTGTAAAATGTTAGTAAACGCATTATTCTGTCAATTTTTAAAGCGAAAGCTTTACTGGCCACGAACTTGCCATTTCGCCGTGGCGGTGTTGCGAGGAGACACAGAGACAGACCTTGAGCCGTTGCCTAGCAACCGCTGCAGCTGGGCGGACGCCGCGCGCTCGCTGCGCCATCTGGCATGACGTCACACCGCGCGCCTCGCCGTCCTCACCCGCCTTACCCGCCCTTACGCGCTTAACCGCTAACCAACGTATTGGGTGGCGGCGTCTAGGTAGCCACTGAAACCCCCACACACTCACTGAATGATAATTTAAAAAAAACCGTGTCGAGGCTGGCAATCGAACCAGGGCCTTTGGAGGCGGACTCCGCCACGACGCATCAAGGTTTAATCATGAATAAAGGCGCATCTAGTGAAAGGCGCTGCGCTTTCGCTACGTATATCCTGGTCTAACAGAGCTAGGCCATCAGCAATTTCTCTTCTTGCTGCGTGCTGAGACTCGTGTAAGCGGTTTTTGTATACCACTTGCCGGAGGTTTCGTATTAGGTTCTTGCTCTCAGGCCTTCTACTGCGTTAAGTATTTTGTATGACAGAGGCTAATAGTTGCGTCAAAGACTGAATCAAAAATAGCAATTCTTGCTGTGGACGTGCCCGTGCTCATTTGTCTGTATGCGTGCCTATGTACTTTGTTATAAGACGGCGCATGAAAAGTGAACAAGGAAAGTTATTGCCATACATTTCTGCCTCTTTAATGGGGATCGCTTTAGTGTCAAAATATGAGCCTTTACCTGGGACTAAATTAGAGGATGAAATACGAATGAGGCGAGTATGTTGCGAAGTGGCTTCTATCATATTCGAAAAAAGATGAAGAAACATTGGTTTCTTCCTGCAAAAAGATTGAGGAAATAACGAGTTATTACAAGAGACAGATACTAAGGAGAAGGAGTACTGGTGAAAGATGAAACAAGCATTTAAACTCTTGTGCTGAACCACTAATTATGAAGAAACGAAAGGAACACTAGAATTGAAGCTGTCAGTTTAAACGATGCACCTACATAGTTACCCGCCCTCGTGTTTGTTGTTTTAACAGCTGTGAACACTTTACGTTAAATCAGAATTTGATTCCTTCACCGCCAATCACACGCCTAGCTTCAGTACAAAAGCGTTTTCTTTACTGCTGCTAGGTTACGCCACAGAAATTGTCCTTGCCGCCTTGAGATGAGCAATACATTGTGAAAGAAAATATTTTCAGAAAGGTAAGCGTTGGTTAAGAGAGATGAGCCTTTTCATAGCTCAAGAAAGTAAGCGTGGTGCGCACAGACTCTGATCCGGGCTTGGCGGTGCGGCTGTCGTCAGGTGGCACTGACGTCGTGTTTGTTTAGGGTATACGAAAAGAAAAAAAAGACAGGCGCATCAAAGACGCGTGTTCAGACGCACAGCGAGTGCAATGCACCCCTTCTCTACTATCGTTAAAAATGAAAGCAGGACAGACATAACGCCACGCGCATCGCTAAGTTATTTGCAAAGAGCTAGACAAACATACGAAGATGCAAGCCATGTTGAAATTTAGAGATACCGTGGCTGATCGACCAAAGTGTGCGTGTTTTAAAACCTAGTAGGAAGTGTTGCAAATCCACTATGGTAGCGGTACGCCGTTTTTCCATTTTTGGTCAACAACAGAACGTGCAAGAACTGGACACAAAAGGAGACGTTGGCACAGACATGGCGCTGGCGTTGTAGCAGTAATAGATAGTTGGGGTTTAGTGACGCAAAGACAACTTGGCCGTATAATGTTGCGAAGAGAAACGCCGCTACGCTTGCGTCAGACTCCGACGGCGCTGGGTTAGAGCTGTGTTTGTGTCAACGTCTCCCTGCGCGGTGGACTCTTCACGTGATGTTGGTTTACAAAGATGAAATATCAACCCGGCCAAACTTACAGCTCGCTTTTTAGGACTGCGCGGAACCGGGGGCCACTACTGCAATCAGTGAATTATGACGTATTGCGTTCCATGTAATAAAACTGTACAAAATAATTTCGTCTTTCTCGGATGTCGAAGCTTTTGAAATCATAGAATATCTTAAATATAGCTTCTCTCAAGACTGACATAAACAAGCTTCTATCTTTCCTTTTTTGCACTTATGTGGCGCATGCGAATAAGTGCAAGTAGAAGAGGCGTAGATTTCACAGTTTCGCGCGTGTATTTTACGAAGTAATGAAATACGAGGCAACACATGAACAAAATCATAACTAAAAAAAAAGATAACAGATGCGCGGGAAGTTGTTCAGTTTTGCGATGACCTAGCTTCACGTTCACCGAAAAATACTTCTGCCAAGACCAGCGTGAGGAAAGAGTAATAATTGCAATTCGTTCGTCTTTATCCTTCATGGACGTAACAAGTGGCATTTGAATAAAGATGACAGATGGCCTAATAAATAAAATTTGCGCATTTTTGAAAACATGGCGGACAAAGGAAGGTTTACTGTGAGATTCAATGCTCTATTGTATTTCTGTTGAGAAAAATGAAAACGAAAGCTCATTATCTCTCATGGGAGCGTACAACGAAACATGATATGCACATTGCAGTAACACACCTAATGCGTAGTACATCGCCATGAGTAACTGGGGGAGGGCATAAATATATTTCAGTGCAGCGACGATTCGCTAAAGCTTTCCCGCTTTTCCTTGTTGCAAAAGGGGATAATCACGACGGTCTGTGGCCTCCAGAAACAGACTTTTAGTCTTCTTTCTTGGTTTCGACGTCTTCAGGCCATTGCGTCGCCTAATACTAGAAGAGCGGCGGTGGTCCACACGAAGTACCCAAAGTAGCAACGTGAAAGAATCGTGCATGCTGTACTTGTTACGGTCTAAAAATACGCTTCGAAGTTGAACTTCGGATAGTTAGCGTTACCGTTATCGCTAAAACAAAACGGTGCACTGCGCATGCGTTACATCATAACAAGACGTAGTAAGCCTTTAACTCTGGGATTGTGTTATATCTCACTTTAGATCAAAGGAGAACGCCCATTACTGGAGCTTTCGGCGCAGCTCAAGAAGCACAGCTCACGGCGCGAGTTCTTTGTTAGGGTGCCGGCACTTCGACGATATGCTGTAAAAAAAAACGCTAAAAGGCAGCCAGCAGTTAACACAACAGCACGTCGCAAGCAAGGCGTGTTCTTCATAAATCATGTTACGCGGTCTGGGCCCTCCACGCAACCAACGCACAGAAAAAAGGCCGGCTGAAGATAATCGACCTAAACATAAGCGAAAAGCAAGGTTAACAAAGGAGGGGGGAGCCTCAGGGTGCACAGCAACGTTTCGACACGAGGCCTTGTCGGCAGGGGTTAAATAGAGCCTTCACTCCGAGGAAGCCCTGGTGAGCGGGAGGAGGTTGTGATGTGGGAAGGATGTTAGGAAGGGGAGTAAGGTATGTTGCAGGGCTAATTCGTTCTACATTTTAACTTGTAACACAAGGCGCTACATTGACATGCCGGTGTAGCGCCTTGTTTTATTTATTTATTATTTATTTATTGATACTGTCAGCAGTAAGGTCGCTACAGGGTGGATGCATGCAACTCAACAAGTACACACAGCCACAAGTACAAAATTTATACAAACTTATATGAAATCATCAATCACTTACAGACATCTTGCAGCAGATACAGCCACAAGTGTGCCAGATAGGCAAGTGTTCATAATAATAAGCTAACGTAGGATCAGGAGCGTGAACATGAAAATCTTGTCCAGGAAGGATGGCTGCTAAAGCGTATTCGACCGTCTGACCTCCAAATCTACTGTAAAAACACCTGATCAGCAGAACGAAATCCGGGGGGGAGGGGTGGTGGGTGGAAAGATAATGAACGTACATTTCAATGTTTATGTGTCCGGGCGTGGGGAACTATGAACAGAGACACGGTAGGCGCGAATTGGGTTGAGCTAGAAAAGCTAGGATTACAATGGAGCACACTGCGGAAGGAAATACCAGGAAACAATACAGTTTCTGCATGAATTTCGCAAAAAGCTACTGTAGCAAGAGCTACACTTGGCTACCAGTCGAGCATTTTACCGTGGTCAGGAGAGGCCAGCTGTGCGCATGCGCGGAGGCCGAAGAGGAGCAGCAGGTGCGCCGCGCGTGACGTCAGAACTTCGCCGCCGCCGCGCGCCGACTCCACCGCCGGCGCTGCGCGTGACGTCACGTGGAAGAGCGGTTTTGAGCATGCGCGGCAACCAGAGAGGAGCAGCTGGCCGGCCTTCGCCGCTGGGGCCGCTCATGACACACGTGGATGCCACGTGCTAGCTATGCTCATAACTTCGCATGCACAGCTGCGTATATCAAATGCGGAGGTGACACGGCGGCCGTATAACAGTCGTTTAGCATGGGTGACGAGAAGGAGAGTCCGGCCGTTGTTCAGCGGCAGTATCGACAGAAGATCAATTTCTCGCTACGTGTAACCTGGCACAGCTGAGCTGAGCCACTGCTAATTTTTTAACCGTCACTCAATTAGCCGAACTAATACATGACGTTTCACTAAGCATCCACCACCAAAAGCAAACCGCCCTCATATTAATATACCTTTCTAAAGCATTCAATTTTTGTATCACATAAAAAAACTGTTTCTAATCTTGGAATCTACACTAGGCGAAGGATCATTCATTAAGTGAATCAAAAGCTACTTATCTAATCGACAACAGTTTGTAGAATTTAACCGTGAAGAGTACATCATCACTAAAATTACGTCCGGTGTACTTCAGGGCAGTGTTCTCGGTCCTATTTTGTTCATTATTTTCGTCCATTATTTACCTGTTATCATTCCTATCAATATCAGACTTTTTGCTGTTGATTGCATACTGTATCGTACAATTAATTCGCCAGAGGACCAGGTAACGCTTAACAATGCATTACAACAATGCATTACAATAGCAAATGAGTCTTAATATCGAAGAATCAGCCCTCTTACGAATTGTCAGGAAACAATGTGTCCGACTTCTCACACACACTAAACAATATCCCGCTCCGCGCAGTTACACAGAGTAAATACATTGGTTTAATTGTATCGTTTGATCTTAAGTGGGACTGTCACGTGAAATGCATTACGTCATCAGCATTAAAACGACTTTTCTTTCTCAAGAGGCGCCTCCGAGACGAGCCCTCAGACATTAAATTACGTTCCTACAATAGTTTTGTCAGACACGTACTTGAACATATTGTTGGGATTCAGGTAGCGTGACTGGGCTGGAGAAGAGACGAAGACGATCGGAGGAAGAAAACTTGGAAAACTTTATACAAAGACTATTTACCTAATGTACAAGTAAGGGCAACTGAGAGTGTCTCTCAGTAAAGGGAGCTTCTTAGCAGTCGGGAGTCTCTCCCAGCAAAGGGTATTTCTCAAGAGGTGGGGGGGGGGGGCTCTCTTCTGGTACCAAACCAGCAGCTCGTTAAATTATCTACGTATCCCCCACGTCCCTAGCTGGGGTATACGTAGAGTCCAATCACACGATGGCACTGATGGAACCACCCACGGCAGGGCGGTCCTGATGCTTCTTAGCAGCTCGGTCGAGGGAAAGGGAACAGGACCCGGTCACGTTGTCATCCACGCGGCCTCCAGGTGGGCGCGCACGTGGGTCCGGACTGCGCCCATGTGGAACAGGAAGGCGCCTGCGTGACACAGGGATGCGGGCTGTCTCCCAGCAGGGGTTGAAAGATCTTGTACTGATGACCGGAACGCGGAAGCTCTGTCGAAGGCGCAGCTCTCGGGCAATTGTTCAACCCCAGCGCGACTGAAGAGGGCAACACTGATCTTGTACTTCGTCGTCTGATTACCGGAACGTGGAACCTCTGTCGAAGGCGCAGCTCTAGGGCAATTGCTCAACCCCAGCGTGACCGAAAAGGACAACACTGATCTTGTATTTCGTCGTCTGATAACCTGTTCGAACACGTGGGGACGCCATTATCGTTGCTGCTTCCGACATTCCTGCAGCCACGTTTCTTCCAGAGGGCTCATTCACCTTCGCGGTGTTTTTCAGGGAATCCTCCCCCATGTCCAAATTCACCGAATTCAACAGCAGGAAGGGAGCGCGAGCACAACAATATGCGAATGTAGCCTGGTTTCCGCATACAGATAAGCTAATAAAGAAACTAGACGGAGTTCAAAGGAAATCTGTAAGATTTATCTATAACAAATACAGACACACTGACTCACCCACAAAACTTATTAACAACGCTGAAATACTCACGTTGCAAAAACCCGCCAGGCTTGCACAACAGAAACTACTTTAAGAGCTAATGCATACAATGGTGAGAATATATTGTACACGGTATATTTCGAAATGAGAAACAAGAATACCGATTCAACTCAGACTGCTTTAGAGAATTATTTTTTTCTGTTAGCCACTAGAAAACAGAATAACCTGCCATAATGTTTAACCAGCTCATCTTTAGAAAAATTTTCAGAGAAATATGAAGCGCACCTACTAGTACTACAATGGTAATTATAAACCCCATCTCCTCCGCACGAGCGCTCTATCTTAACTAATGAAATTTATGCTTTCTAGTGTATAATGCATTATGCTGCTTTTGTTCTTTGACATTTTTTGCTTGTTTCTCCCATGTTATTCGTCACCGGTTATTATTGTTGCTATTAACTGAACAGCCTCTGTTCACATGCTGTTGCACTACTGTATATTATGCATTTTCCATGTTGTATTTTGCCCTTCCTGCGATGGTCCCTATTGGGATTGGCAGTATTTTAAAAAATAAATAAATAAAAAAGAAAGAAAGATAACGACACTAAAGCCTATCTAGATGCATGTGTCTGCCTGCAAGAATTTTTGTGCTTGGGATGGGGGTGAAGAGATGGGGTATGGCGGGCTCGTATTATGCGGCCCTGTGATTTGAGGCATGAGTATGTTCGGGTTTATTCTTTTTAGACTGCTTTCCCACGCAGTAGCGAAAGAAAGCGCCTCCATGACCTGAGGGTAGCGTGTTTGACTCGATAATAACCTCATCTTAATTTTCTTTTCAAAGGAATTAATTTACATTCTTACATGACATAACGATGATAATAATGATGATGAATTTTCATGGCGCAAGGAAATCAGTGGCCAAGGAGCAGCAAGGCAAAGGTGTTTTTCGTCTTCTTCGTTGAAAGGGAGCCTTAACGTTGTAGGGGGAGAGAGAGAGTGCTCTTGAATGAAAAAAAATTTTTAGCTGGCGTGAATATTCGCTGACATGCTACTCTGGTTATGGGAGGGGACTTACGGGAGTAAAGATGGAAGAAGGGTTAACATATAGTCGATAAGTTTGTAGTGTATCCCCTTAATGAATGGTGTACCGCCTAATCTGTGAGCCTAATTATTGGAAGACGTCTCTTACTTGGCGTCACGAATTAAGAGCAACCTATTCTGTTTTCTTATAGCATCAAGAATACGCAAACAAAGGAAGTCCCGGAATATAAATAGCCAGACGTAGCAACAACAAACATTATTTCATGATCCAAACACGTTGCGAGCATGTGCGCATCCGCCTCACCTAAACTTAGCCTTTTGAGTCATAAATTGAGAACAGCATCTCCGGATTTAAAACTTGGTTCGGTTTTTGCGATTTGACGTCCCAAATCGACTCGGGATATGAGGGACGTCGTAGTAGAGGTCTCCGCATAATTTCGACCATGCACCTGGGGTTATTTAACGTGCACTGACATCGCACAGCACACGGACCTCTAAAATTTCGCCTCCATCGAAATTCTACCACCCCGGCCGGGATCAAGCCCACGTCTTTGGGGTCAGCAGCCAAGCACCATGATCACTTAACCACCGCGGCGGCTTGATTAAAAAATTCCAGCTACAAGACTTTCATATAGCCAAAATTAGAAAACGCAGCAAAAGCATGGGATCGCTTTTAACTGACGGATAAATATAAACTTGAAATCGTTCAGAGAGGAGAAGCGCGCTTAATGTTTGACAAGTTTAAGTCCACCGATTTGCTGCCAAAACTAATGGTAGACAACCAATCCGTACTCCTGAATCGCGAAGGGGTGCAGCACGACCGAAATTTCTTTGCAGTGTACAACAAGTGACTGGAACTTGACGCACAAATACGTATCGAACTTTACTTGTCACACGGATTCAGGCAGGGTCAGGTTTTGCAACTTGTTGAGTAACCACCTGCGCTGTTATATATATATATATATATATATTTTTAAGAGAAGTGGGCACTTCTACAAAGACACTTTTATTTATCAACGTTTCGACCGCGGTGCGGTCTTCTTCAGGACTGTCCTGAAGAAGACCGCACCGCGGTCGAAACGTTGATAAATAAAAGTGTCTTTGTAGAAGTGCCCACTTCTCTTAAATCTTTATTCTGCGGAGCCAACGCAACCTACGTTCGTAATATATATATATATATATATATATATATATATATATATATATATATATATATATATATATATATATATAGCGTGTTAGTGAGCGGTGCGCGTGAATTCTTAAAGTCTTTGAGCCATTCATGTTATTTTGGGGAAGTAGGGAGTTCCAAATATTCTCGCACAAATTTTCGCAATTATGTTGAGAGTAGAACATTCTGCGCGTCTGCGAGAAATTTCCTTGTCTTCCTCGAACGGTTAATCAGTGCAATGGTCTTCCCTCAACCATTTTTTTCCGGTGATAATTTTCAGCAGGTGCTGCTCCCACATTTTCGCTCATAATATTATCCTAAGTCCTTTTGTTCCTTTTATGCTTATATCGTTTCTGCTTGAAGTAGGCTGCGCAAGGGCATTTTTGTTTTGCTTATTAGTCAAGGTTATGTTTTTTAGGCGCTGAAAGGTCAGTTTGTTCGTCTCTGTTTTTCTTTTTCTTTTTCCTTTTCCGTCAACATGTCTAGCGCAAGAGCACAGACATTTTCTCCGCTATTGAAACGCAAACCATTTGTACAAACAAGCCCACCTGCTTGTTCTCTATGAGACGGTAGTACGTACTAACCAAAACAACTAAGCTTCAGCTACACGGCTGTCAACACAGCGGTTCACGATAAAGAAGTCATGCATCGTAGATACTCGTGAAGGAATCCTCAATACTGATCGCGAATGCCTTTCAATTTTGTTTGAAAATCATCTTTTCCCTCTCAGAGGATCTCACCATCAACTTCCCTGTTTCACGTCACGCTCAAGTCATAAAACTGCCCATTTCGAGCAATTTGTGACTGGAGGTCATGCGTTACGAGGAGAGAGAAAGCCCATTATTGAGCGACTCTGGGCTCGTCGCCGAAGAGAAAACGGGCTAGGTCCATCAGTTTGTCCTGCAACTGGTCCGAGGTCAGCCAAGTAGACCATAAAGGAGGCCATAGGAAGCCCTCCGCGCTCGACGACACCAAAGGCAGCTTTGTCACTTATGACATCGGAGATAACGAGGTAACTGCCGTAGCATGAGATGCTGCATTCTTGAGAATACTGCACAACTATGGAGGAACGCTGGCTAGTGCATAGCACACCACCACTCTACGGATTAAGCCCCACCAAGACTACGCATCTCGCGACAGCCAACTCCAAAGGGAAGATTTACAGCCCTTTTCAGATATGCTGGAGAGATGAATATCTTCCCTATAACCTGACATTATTCTCACAATCTAGGTCGTACACCATCACTCTCAAAGTCTTACTGCTACGACTGCTACCCTATCCACGAAGTATGACACCGTTGCCCTCATGGTCGACGTGGCCTTGCTTTGTATTGCACGCTTTAATTCACTACCGTGACAGAACTGTGCGAGATGAGTTTGTCATATACTATTCAGAGTTGTCCGCAGTCTGCTAGCTAACATAATAAGACAGCAATAAATGGCTGCACACTGACAGATGAAATATATGCAGCGACCAAGTAGTATAGGGAAAGGATGAGAAAATACCTAGAAGAAGGAGTGTTAGGCAAGGGGACACAATAGACCCGCTGTTATTCACTGCACGCTGACAAGGGGTATTCAGAAGGTTGGATTAAGAAGAACTAGGCGTAATAATGTAAATAGAAAATCAAATAAATTAAATTGCAACATCTAAGTAGCTGGTCACATAGCACTGCTAAGAAATTCTTGTGATGGATTGCAGCGCATGCCTGAGGGTTTATAGACACAAAGTTAACAACACAAACTGATGGGCGAGTTGGTCTGAGGTGGAACAGTGCATCAGAAATCTTTCCTGTCAAGCTGAAAGCGTTGTCGCATCAGAATATCCAGTTCATGTTCTGTCATCAGTGGCAGAGATTTGTTAAAACTTGAAATATAACGCAACATTTTCGCCTAATCAAGCTTATAGTAGATAAAAGAATGTGTGTGTCATACCGTATCTTCGTGTACTTTCTCATAATTTAGAAACAATGAAAAAAGCTGGAAAAAAGTCGTTTTCTTTTGCTCCTGTACGGCTGGCAAGCTTCTGCGAGCGTGCAAAAAACATGCTATAAACATTGGTCTAATGCTCAAAAGCACACAAAAAAAGGCCTCTGAGAAGAACCTGGTTTACTCGATCATTTTGTTTTGTGGAAATTTTTGTATTGGCAAATCGGACGTTGTTCAAGCGACAGGCTCAGGGATCACTGCTGCATTAGAGACTTCTAGCTGAGCAGATTTACTTCACGTTCCGCGGAGAGCCCCCCAGCGGAGCGCCATCGGAACACTGCGCAAGAAGTGTTTTAGGCGTTGAATGAGCGTAGTGGAGCGCAGCGCTGTGCTGCCCCACCTACTGATAAAAAGCGTAGTTGCGCTGAAAGGAATATAAATCACGCTTGCTTTTATCGTACAAAATTGTTAAAGACATTATTTGTGTTTCTAGTATATGGTCAGTATACGATGTATCTTCGGTATAGTATGCTCAATGAAGCCAACGCACCAACTCGCTGGACGCTCTCTGCTGGGATGACCAGACGAGCGGGCGAGCGCGCAGTGCCGTAATCCCGCTGGCCGCCTGAGCGACCTGCGCATGCGCGCCGGCGTCCCCCCTCGTCTGCTCCGTTGGCCGCTGGCACGCTCTGCTAAAGGTCTCTAATGTTACCAAAGCTGCCCGCAACGTTGGAATTCACTACCGTGATTGCCGTTGAGTCCCGTTGTTTCATAAATGACGGTTGATCAATGGAATTAATGCGGAGGGGTATGAATTAGCAAGTGGGCTCCAGTTTTTTGAGGCCCTCTTTGCGCAGTCACGCAAACTAACGCGTGCGCAAGGGACTTGTGGCCCCCGCTGTGCGCCACAAGCCATCGAGCCTGTGTGCCATCAAGCCTGCGCTTAATGACACTTGATCAAAATCTTAATCCAACTTTACATCTCGTCTGAAAAAAATGAATAATATCCAGAATGATTTCAAAGAATTTGAACATATAACAGGCAGGCTTCCTCCACGCGCGTTCAACTGCCAGCATTTCACACTGTGGTGCTAGTTGGCACACCTGCACACAGAGGGCGCCCCATAGTCCGAGTGGATGCGTTATTGCAGTCCTGGACTCACTACTCCGTCCACGAGGACTGGTCTCTCATTCACCCTTTCTGAATGAAGTTTTGACCACCGCCACCGCCTCGGTATAAATCAGGGGGGTAAAGCGCGGAGAGGAGGTTGTCATACACTCGGGCAGCGCCATCTTGCTACTCCCATAGTTGCCTGTACTTATCAGTTGTTTGCGCTACTGAAAATTAAGCGAATATTTTCAATATAGCTACATTAAATATAGACTTCTAGAACTTTAAACATCCAAGAAGATGTTTGAGCATTACACCAAACTCTTTTTGTTGTTTCAAAATTTGAAATATGCAAACGTGTACAAGAAAACTTGGGAAAGTTTCGTTTTCGTTTCGTCTGCTGTAGCAGCTGTAGGTTACCTACGTATGCTAGTTTATTACTACTTACGGCGTAGACTGCAGGACAGAATAGGGATACGGCAGTTTCATACGCCCAATATGCGCTGCATTACACACCTCTCCACCACATGTGTCTGCTCAAGGCACTCCCTTGCATAGTCCACTGAGAGCGGTCTCCCTCTTTTTCCACCGTGCGTTCTAGCCACTCTTCGCACTTTGGACTCATTCACTCCCGCCGCTCGGTTCGCAGTCTTTCGCACGAACGTTGCTTTCACTGCTGGTGTTGGTTTTGGATGTCTGATTCTGTGCCAGGAAAGCGCTGCACACGCAAGTCGTTTCCCGTGCGCACGTTGGCCGATCGTATCTCTTGCGCGCACGGCGGTCGATCGATCGCACACAAGAATCTGGACTCTGGACCCGTCGGCAGCGTTCAGAGCGACACCCGAAACTACCATAGAAGTCGGCCGGGCGAGTAAGTCCGCCTTCGCTCAAAAGCATAAGAACACAGATAACAAATAAGATAATACAGAGAACAGAACCGTCCGCTTATACACGCTCGCCTGTCAGTTGCTCAGTAGATGCCGTAAGCACGCAGCGCGCTGTGGCTCCGCGCGTCGCGATCTACCGCTTTGTCTCGCTCGTGCACAGAGTTTCCTCAGAATGCCGCCATCGTGTTTTATGTGTGAGTACTGTTCTTCTCTGAAAAATTCATAACGGCACTGTCGCGTTTTTTTTAAGATTTTCCGCTGCAGTGATGAGCAAGGGCACAAAAACGTTGACCGCTTGGTTATACAGTCCTTCCAGCAGTTCTGCCAACGACATGAGCAGAGCTTGAATGAAGTAGAACATTACAAACAGAGCCCAGCACATGTATTTGGAGTGATCAAGTTCGTTTTGAAGAAATATTTGACACTCAGACTGAGAGAGGAGACTAGAAGGATAACAGAGAAGGCAAGAGGGGCACACATCTCCTATTGCACACATCTGCAATCTTATAATGGAACAGGGAGTTTTCCCAGCCAAAATGAAACTTGCTCGTGTGACGGCTATACACAAGGGAGGCTCTTTCGATGACGTGAACAATTACAGGCCGATCTCTGTGCTTTCTGTATTTTCGAAAATAGCTGAGCATTTTATAAACAAAAGGCTTGTTGGATTTCTAACCTCGCAAAATATTATCGTAAGGCAACAGTTCGGCTTCCAGAAAAACAAATCTCCAGAAACAGCACTACTTGGAATAAAAGATGAAATTCTGCACAATATCGAAAACAAGGCATTAACTCTGGGTATATTCCTCGATTTTAGAAAAGCGTTCGACAGTGTCCAACATGATATACTTATAAAAAAGCTTCAGCATTACGGTGTCAGGGGTATAGCTGGTACTCTCCTCATGAGTTATTTAACTTCACGTGAGCAGTATACTGTCATCAATGGTGAATGTTCAGAGACAAACACTCTGTTGTATGGTGTACCACAAGGGTCCATCCTAGGGCCAGTCTTATTTCTCATCTATATTAATGATATTGTAAATATACCGGGTGCCTCGAATTTGGTTTCATATGCGGACGACACCAATGTGTTCTTTTCGGGTAGGGATTTAGATGCGCTGTTCAGAAAGGCGAACAATTGGATGTTGGGCTTAACCTCATGGCTGGGAAGTAACCGGCTCGCATTAAACATAAACAAAACAAAGTATGTACTCTTTCGTTCCAAAGGTACAGAAATGTATACAATTCCGTGTTTAAAATTTAATGGCCTGGACATACAACAGTCTTCTACTACCAGATTTCTAGGTGTGACATTCCACGAAAATCTCTTATGGAATGCTGACATCCACACACTTAGAACTGATCTCTCTCGTGCCTTAGGCATCTTAAACAGACTGAGGTGTTACCTGCCAGCTTCTATCAAACGACTAGTGTACTACTCCCTTATACATTCACGTTTTAGCTATTGTTCTCTTGTGTGGCAAACCACAACGAAAACAAATTTAGATTCCTTACTATCAATACAAAAAAGAGCAATACGCGCTATCAGTAACTTAGAGCTGTCCTCTAGTTGTGCGCCCTACTATAGATCGCATAGAATACTCCAAATGCCTCAGTTCTACAAATATAGACTAAGCCTGGAAGTTTACCGCCAATACCGGTTGGATAAATCTACCTTTGAAACAAAATACCAAGAAAAAAGAAGTGTGTACGATTTAAGAAAAAGCACCATAGTCAAGCCCCGAGCTCGAACAAACTATGGACATCAAAGATTAAGCTGTCAGATAGCAGATTTACTAAACAACTATCCCGTCATTCACGACCTATTAACTGAAAATCTTTCATTAAGCAGGTTTAAGAAAACACTCAAGGGATTATTCTTAACGGAAGACTAGTGTGTTATGTTTTCATGTTTTTCTTCTTGTTTTCAATTTTATGTTCCATGTGCTTCAAGTTCGATAGTTTACATGTATTTTATGTTTGGAAGTGTTTTGTTAACATGTATTGCTAGCAGAAGTTGCTGCACTTATTCTTGTACTCTGTTTCCTGTACATATTCTTGCACTGTAAAAAAATATATATATATATATATAATAAGGGGGTTGGGGGATACAGTTTCATCTAAGACATTTCTCTGCATGTAAACTCTGTTGAAACTCTGCATGAGTGTCAAACCGCTGCTTGCCACAGGGTGGCGTGACCTCGTCAGGCACTTTTCCGCCTTTTGTCACGTCCCCCAAGACAATAGTCTTGTATTATTGTCTTGAATAAAAAATGATTGATTGATTGATTGATGTTAGAGCACTGCTTACAAAGCAAATCTTGTTTCAGCATCAATAACAACCATTTCCAATTGCACTAATCAACTTAGCGGCATATACATGAAGGAGTCCAAAGTTAATGAACTGTCAGTGTATATGTCATAATGAGCCCCTCGATTATCTCCCTTTGTCTGCACCGCAACTTAATGACAATTATTTAGTGCAAAGCAAGGAATGAAGTAAACACGAATAAACTAATAATAATAAAATTTTACAAGCCAAAGTCACACTTGGATTATGCAGCACGCTGCAGAAGAGGATTCTTCAATAATTTTGATACCTGGGGTCTTACACACGCCGAAAATTTATTACAAAATACAGAGTACCAGCTGTTCCAACTAGCCGCATTGCATATTCTCTTAAATACTCCTGATTTTACATTATCACAAGTTGGCGTTCAACAACTGTTGATACAGCGACAGTAGTGGGGTAGCTTCACCAGTGCATTGGAGGAATGAACCTGACCAATGTACATGTATATAGAGTAGTATCGCAGTGTAAAATTCAGGACTGCGTTCCATTACCTTGCAAAGATCTCTTGTCGCGCCTTATGTCAGATAAATGGCAATGATGCATGACACGCAAGGTAAATATGTCTGTTGATTGTAGTAGAAGAAATAAGAATCCTTTTGTTGAAGTTCCTTAAAACACACCTTATATGAGTAATGCAACAACTCTTCACCAGTGCTATGTTCAGTGCAGAAAATGTTTCCGAAGCTAAGATCACTGAAGTGCTCAGCAGGTACTCAAACATTTATTCGCGTTAAAGAAATCTAAATGCAAAGCAGTTGCACATTTCAGCTTTTACACAGATGCTCATGTGCATTTCTGAAGGTTCTATTTTTTTGGTTTTGTGGGGTTTAACATCCCAGAGTGGCACAGGCTATGAGGGATGCTATTTCTGAAGGGATCTGCACCAGATGCACAGTCCTGCTATAGATAACAAGTATGATGAAGAGTGACATCGAACATTTATTCGAACATTGTTCATGGCAAAATCACTGTATTGATACTATGTTGAACATGTGTTTTTTTTTTCCAAGTTTCCCTCAGTACTGCATCAAGGCTGCCCTATTAGGTGTTCAACAAATGAGAGCAGAGGTCTTGGTACTGTTTCTATTTTTTTTTTCATGTGCATTCTTTGAGTGTGTGAAAAGATGTGCAAAGTATTGAATGCTATATTGTGTATGACTGAGACTTTATTTACAAGCTATGATACTTTTGTCTAGTGTGTACAACAGTAACATCAGTGAATTTATGGCAGAAATAAAAAGCAGGCATTCACACACATAACTGCTGAAGTTAAATGACTGCCAACTATGAAACCAGCTGTAACTTTGCAGTGGCAGGTTGCTTAATAATCTCACATGCTTGTAATTGTGCAGATGCACTGATTGTCAATTTTTTGTTTTACAGAATATGGCCTGAATTTTTAATATTTCCAAAGCTGTACGCAAGCAAACCGCATTCCAACGTTTCTCTTTACTATCATCACCTTGCACAATGCTCTGTTAGTGCTCTCCGAGTGGGACTTATCCCACATGTCTCTTGCATAAAGCTCTTCCATGTATGTACGCTTTGGTGCTTTGTTGCAAGCAGATTAAACCTTTCGGAACGGATTCTGTTATAGATCTTCCGTTGTATTCAAACAGAATTCGCATCTACACAGGCAGCGGTACAGAAGGCATGCGCTGCACTCCGCGCGAGTGTCGTCTCCCTTCTGCCTCGTCTCCTGTATGGAACACCAACGAGATCTGACCGCCGGAGAAGACAGGAGGTGGCGATGGTGCACACTTTACTAAAGAGACTCCAGGTTACGCCAAAAGGCATGGGGCATGCATGTTTTATAATACCCCGTACATCAAAACAAACCTTGCTGAACCTCGCCAACCATCCTCGTTGATCTCGGCTCACACAAACACAAATCATACGTAATGAGCGGCACAAGATTCACCGCCACCTGGAAGTATCTTCGTGCGCGCACCATCGCGAACATTTTGCGCATGAACTAGAAAGGAACTCAACACAGTACGTAAGCAAGCCGGAGCACCATTCCTCGTACAACTTTTTGACGCGCACTACAAAGCGTGCGGCCATACTGGGGGAAGTTGTGAGGTTGCCAGATTAGTACGCTGCAAACTGCCGTTAAACCTGGTCTAGGTCGCCTGGACCATGCATGGAACCATGAGCGGAGTAACAAGATGGCTGTCGTCCACGGTTATAAAAAAAGTGGAGAGGGTTTACATGGGAGTGCTGCTGCCGCTTTCGCTCTAGTGTTGGTAGTACTAGCTCTATGGTATAAATCGCATTGATGGCCGGTGAATTTTTCAGGCGACCGAGATTATGAAGCTGGGTACAAGGTGTGTTACAATTCCTTGTGTAGCTCTTTCTAGAAAAAGGTATCATACTTTTATTTCTTCTTTGGTTTGTTTTGTTGATTTTGTTTAGGCATGAGAGAAGTATTTGCTTTGGGGGGCCCACTGTTTTTTTTTCTATTTCGGAGATGCCTGCATCCTCGTAAAAAGGGGGCGCTGCGAGTAAAAATGTCAGTTGTTAGTCAGCGCTGCGGTAGTTGTTACTTTGTGCTTGTGCGGTTGCGCTGCTGCACCGTCAAACGCAAAGTGCAAAGCTAGGCTGAAAAATTATTACGAAGTAACTAAAGTAATGTTCGACTGTACGGGATGTAATAGACAGCTCAAGACTGAAAAGGAGCTGTTGGAAGTACTGAGGAAGTACATCTGCATGGGCCAATCAGTGACAGCTGACGCTGATCAAGACACAAATCACGCGTAGAATAACTTGAGGAGCAACTCCTAGGCTATGAACAGCAGCTTGCAGTTATGTCAAAAACTAAAAATATAAAAATTTTGGTACCCTATCTGTGCTCACTTACGGTGACAAAATATGGAGGAGAAATAAAAGGGTTTAACTTAAATGGAGGGAGGAAAAGGAGAAGAAGGACAGGCGGGGAGATTAACAGGGACTACAACTCGGTTTGCAGCCGTGCATTGGGAGAAAGTATGAGGGGATATAAAGGCGTAGAAGAAAAGGTAGAAACGATGTATTGCGGGCTACAGAGCGTGCTATGGAAAGCAAAGGACCTGGGATAACTTTGACATGCAGACGAATAGCAGATCGAATTGCTGGCGGATGGAATACCTGCGAGGACTGCAGGAGGGCGTTGCAGATGACGTAGGCGCTTTCGAAGTGAGCGTCGTCTCGAGGGTTGATGCAGAAGAAGAGGTGAGTGATGCCCAACAGGGGGAAAAGTAGCGCTGTCGCCTTGGAAACCTTTCTGCGTGAATTGAACGGGGGAAGGAGAAGTGGGAAGGGCGAAAGCACACTCCATGAAACCGAAACCTAATCTATACGAATGTCGTCAACTGTCAGTAAAGAATTTACGCTTCTGCAAATGGCTGGCACTCTTTGACCTTTGCTGTCGAAGTGTGGTGTGGCCGTTACAGCAACGGCGGATGCAGGAAAGCTTGATAAGATACGCTAAAGGAGGGAAACACGACAACGACTAAAACTCGACGAGGCAAAAAAATGAAACGGCACTCCCTTTGTTGCATAAGCGTTGTTTTCTTTGTTCGTTGAGAACTTTAATGACAACCTTTGTAAAGCGGTGCCCGACAGAAGTGAGATTTTCAAACTGAACGAGTGTAGGCGACTCGAGAATACTTTTCCGGTCGCTTTGGAACAAGCACAGGATGCCACGCTGACCACTGCATCAAAAACAGCGAACCTACCGGGCAAATAAGGGGTCATCAAGACCATGCCCACGCTGTACAGCCACAACCTCCCTCGTAATTCGTGGTTTCCTCAAGGTTCGTTATCACAGCATTTCGATCAGTTAGTTATTCTGCTCACTCTACTTTTAACTGAACAAAGTGAGATAGCGAACAGTATTTAAGCAAGTGCATTTCGGCCCCAACTGTTATCAGGGAGCCTTGAAAGCAGAGTGACATACTCAAGGCTTTTGAGGCATTTGCAAATCCTAATGAAACGGAAGAAAATAGAAGCGGCATCCACCACAGATTTCTCGATTTATCCGATTCAGCGGACGCGGCTGCTTGTGGTCTTCAGCCCCGAGTCCTTCATTCTTATTTTAGGCAGTAAGCATTAACTGCCCAAGCAGTGACAGACATATTGCACGATGGCAATCTATGGGGCAAAACAAAAAAAAAAGATTACGGTTTATGTTGATTAACCTCAATTTTGAAACAATCCGGCGCAAGTTTCAAGTACGTGAGTTTTGAAAAGCGTGGGGTGGGTGCGTAACGCCATTTCAAGAGCCTCCGCTGTTTCAAAGCCTACAGCTTAGTTTGTGAAGCTCACGCCAGTTCATTCACAAGTAAGAGAGTGCCATGAGTCGAGCACTCCTTATGTTGTGCAATACAGGCCCATATTGGCCGACTGATCCTTTCTACACTGGTTGCGAGCAGTCGTGCAACCTCTTTAACAACGCTAAGCGCACACGCGCTTGTGCGTGTGCGTACGCGGTCACATCCATAATCGGCTTAAGTGTTTCATCTTTAGAATTCTCGCTAATTACAGAGCGATCACACTGTACAGCGACTACTTCCATTCAACTTCGTTCTATTATGCGCAAGGATTCACTGTATTTGCCTGCACAATCTGCCAGGCAGTCAAGTGACGAGCAACGATAAATTAACTAAGTAGATGGAAAATTGCTGCAATTTGCAGTCCCAGGTAGTTAGCCAGCCTGACATATTCAGTGTCCTTCAGCGCAGGGCTCTTGCATGTATGTCCTAACGCCGAAGCGCAGACAATGGAAGGTAAGGTGCCCTCCCTTTGCATCGCTCCGGCAATCTTCTTTCGCGCTTACGAAGCAGCACACTCATCTTAGCTTCTTTTGTTGACAGCGCTTAAAAACCACGGGCAGAATACATAGAAGACGACGTCACAGGCGCTGATTCTATGCCTTCTGTCCGTGTTTTTTATGCGCTGTCAACAAAAGAATGGATCATCACCAACTAATCCGACCACTTGTCCTATTCACCTTAGCTGCATGGTCTCGATGGAGGTGTTCGACTGGATCTTGGTGAGAAGGATGCGGATGGTGTTGATCAGAAACACGGTGTTCACCTGCGAAAGACGGGAAAAAAATACTTGATAAAACCGCCGGTTTCTTCAGGAGGCATCGACGAAGGAACGACGGCAGTTAGCTCCCAAGACACGAGCAGCAAGACATAGCTAGGAGTCTCTTAATGCCGCACAGGAGGAACTAAACGCCGCTTGCACAATGCGGCCCGATAGGAACGGGAAGCGCGAATATTTCATGTACTGCCAGGCACGGAGAATTCCAATTCAAAATAAAGTGCACATCCGTGGTTCTTGCTTCACGTGTAAGGTGCTCAACTCGTGGAGGCGAGTTCGCTGGTTGGTCCCAGTAGTGGCATTTGGATTTATCTGGAGGACAATTGTAGAAAAGCCCTTTTATTTTGTACAGTTACGAGTGATGGAATACTGATCGCTTGTGCGCTTTTCCTAACTTCGGTGAATATCATTTGATGGTCACTTCAACGTCTCGAAGCTGCCCATGGGTTGTGAGAGACGCCGTACTGGGGGGGCTCCGAATTAACTTCGACCACGTGGGGTTGCTAAACGTGCACTGCCATTGCACACTACACGGGCGTCTTTTGCATTTCGCCTCCATCGAAAAGCAGCCGCCTCGGCCAGTATTCGATCCCACGTCATTTAGCTTCAGCAGCGGAACGCCATACCACTAAGCTTAGCCTCCCGGCTAGAAGCTTAAATAGGCACGCACGATTTGTATAAGGAGGTGTAGAAAAATAACTACAGCTGTAAACAAAACATACATTTTGAGCCGCGCAGAATTAATTGAGGGCTGCAGAAAAAACAAAGCAAACCGCCCTAGCCCCGAAGCGGTTGTATGAAATGAGCTGGATACGACAGAAAAACCAATTGTGGTAAAAATACAAGGCAAAGCGTTCTGTCTTTTCGACTGCACTGGTACACTGCCATCCGAGACATTATTACCTTTCTTATTGCTATCGCCAGTTTGCATTTACGTCTCCTAAATAAATTCTTTATTTAAACAGCTAATGAGAATTGAGAGCACGAAAAAGAAAACGCGCATTTGAAAAATAAAAATAAAAATTAAATAACTTCTTAAATAGACGGAAATTTCGGTGGTCGCTTAACACAGCTAAAGGTTGAGGGGTTGACGCAAAGTAACTGTTGGAACTACCTGGCCTTATTTTGCGCCTTACACACAAGACACAGTCAGGCATTCACCCCAGAGATGCATCGCGGTTCATAACGCTGCATATTTCTGGTAATACACATAGACTGAAATCTATGCTCTGTGAATTAAAGTACCTGCCTAGAATCAAAATATCAGAAGAGACTGCATGTCACTTCGGCGAGCATGAGCTGTAGACGGGGAGAAGAAATGCCGGTGTTTGACCCTATAACTATATATGAGCAATTGTGTTTTGTGCATCAGGTTACTTCACTTTGAATAAAGGCTTTCATACTAAACCGTAATCAAAACATCTTAATGCACATGCTTCGCTGAGCACTGCTACTAAAACGTGCTAAAAAAAAACAGGACGGTTCAGAACACCTGCTTCCTGGTATTTCGAACAATTTCTGGTGCTCCCTACCCGAGAGCCTCTTGACAACTCTGTGAAAACTTGTCTTTGAGCCCGAATAGCGAACGAAATATTGAATTTAGTTTGACTTACGTATTTTTATTTTTGTTGAGTAGTTTTCGCATCATTCTAAACTATTCATTGGATCATATACGCTCTAGAAACGTTCCTGTACGTAGTACAAATTTATGTGTATTTCAGTGTTGGTTTTAACTTATTAGTAAATCACCGCGGAAAAATTAAAAATAAAGAAAATTCATCTGTTAGCAATGCGTTTTAGGAGACAATATGAGCTTTCAAATTCACTTGCTCAACGCGGGTAAAGAAAGCAACAATAAATATTAAATAGGATGGAGCCATTTTTAGACTCTTTATTTAAAATGAGCTTTTGTGCGAGTGCCCATCGCTAACTATTGGCAATGCACTCACTGTCAAAATACAGTGAGGAAACAAGGCCTTCAATGGCAATGTCTCGCTTCAGCACGTGTTCATTACGGGAATAGACGAAGCAGTGCGAGATGGCATTGACGTGTATGTTCAAAGTAGTTCGCAAGAAAACAACGATTTTAGCACACATTCAGTTTAAACAGACAATTGCCTTTCTTGACATTTCATACCTTTCGTGCACCTTATTGCCCCTGGCAGAATTTAGCGCGCAGCACTTCATCCTAACATGAGAAAAAACAATCGAGAAATCTCAGTACAGAAGAGTGGAAATCTCCGTCTTGAAAAGACTCTCTTGTTTCCTCATTCAAATAATGGAGACCGCAGAAAAGCTCTCACCAGGAACCGGTCAGAACGATTCGAATAAACTTTGCAAAATTTAAAAGAAACAGCTATCTAGTGGTTGTCAGCGAGTGTTGAAATCGCAACTGTCAGTAGTGCCGAAATTCATTGTTTCCCTAAAAAATAAGCAAAACATCAGACTTCAAAATTGTAATTTCATATTTAGGACTCCATATGTCTGGAACACAAAAGACCTAACTTTATAATACAATAAAGATTTTAGTCGGGGCTAGTCGGTTTATTGTTTTTCTTCGATAGATTATCACAGCGAACACGGACACAAGAAGACACGCAAAACAGGACGGGCGCTGCAAGACACGCAAGACAGGAAAGCGCCCTTCCTGTCTTGGGTGTCTTCTTTTTTTGTCCGTGTTCCGTAGAGCTGTGGCAATCTGTCGATTTAAAATACAAGTGTTCAAGTTCCTAAAGCAATTAGACTGTGCGTATTAAACTGCAATTCACATTGACTAGTTATGCCTTTTATGAGAGCGCACTCCAAAACTTCTATTTCTGAAAGAAGGTCACATTATACTATAAAATTTAGGTTTTCATGATTTTCTTTCCATACTGTAGCTTCGAACATGAAGTTTTGTCGCAATTTTTCAACGGCTCTGAGAAGAGAAATCAAAATTTTCCTTACGCATTTCATAGCGGTAAAGGTAACTTCCTTCATTTTCTCTACATTTTTGCGTATGTTTAGGAATGGACGGCGCAACAGACAGCTTCTTCGCACGATAGCAAGGCGGGCGAGTTGGTGATACACATTTAAAACTAACAGTGCGGAAAACGGGGACTTCAAGGGTAGAAAACACCGGACAAGCTTCTTCACGCCCGTTGGTGGATGTTTGACGCGCTGCCGTTTCGGAGTACAGAAGGCTGAATTTTATAAGGCTTGTAAAAGAGAGACAGAGGAGACATGCGCACAGAATTTACTAGCAACTGGTCGATGGCGTGCGCTTGTTACATTTAACAAAGCAGCTTGCTTACTACGGTTCCTAGTAGAAGCCAGAGCCTACCTACCTCGCCGAAGGAACCGAACGACTAAAAATTTAATCAGTGGCAAAGCTTGCTTTCATAACGACGACACGCGTGTTGGTCAAGATCCACGTGCACTCACCTATAGACTCTGCCCTTCCCACACTTTCCGACGTCGTGGCGTCACTCTTTAAAGCTCTAGTCGAGGAGCAGTGGGTGTTGAAGGACTGGCTAGTAACTTCTCGATGCGTTGGCACCGCCAAGGTCTCTAAGAGAGAAGGGTTCCGGTATCGACTTCAGTGCACTCGAGTTCTTTCTGGAAACCTCTATTTTCACACCAAGCCCGTCGAGAGCGTGTTGCATTGACTCGAGCAGCCTTAAACAAGGTTTTAATCCGCTCTTTGAAATTCTCTCTCTTTGAGTCTAATTTGTTTAGCTGCTGCGAAGAAAAACTTTCCCTATGTAACTAGATTGGAGTTCCCGAAGAATAGCTTCGTTTCGACAGTGTGCACATATCGTTCATTCGAGGCATTCGGGAGGACTGACACCAAGCATTTTCGAACTCTGGTTACAGAGCTTGTGTTCTCACAGTTTGCTGGCACTGGAGGGGAAGACATTAGGCGTACTACGTACTAAGCTGCTCGAGACTGCACGCGAGGTAAGTGGAGTTGATGACAGCTGCAAAACTTCCGATAGGGTAGTTTGATGCCAAGTACTGAAACCCCTTTGCACCGTTGCAACATTTCCAAGCGCCTGACCGAACGGCTTCAGTCGCTGTGGGTGTTCCGAAAACGTTGTTGAAAAATTAATTACATCATTCAGATATATGAGACACATTTGCCTTTTTAGCACGCTGAACACGGCGCCCATCATTCTCTGGAACTTTGCCGGAGCACAACAAAAAACGACGAAGTGGAGCCCAAGAAATTCCTTGAGATGGTATGGACTTGCAAAGGCAGTTTTTTCGCGGTCCCTCTCGTCAACTTCTGTCTGCCAATAGCTGCTTCGTAGATATACCGAATAAAAGTACTTTGCATAGCGAAGCAGTTAATTTTTTTACTATTGCTGTTAGAATCCTTAATTATTGGGGCCGCCGCGGTGGCTGAGTGGTTATGGCGCTCGGCTGCTGGCCCGAAAGACGCGGGTTCTATCCCGGCCGCGGCGGTCGAATTTCAATGGAGGCTAAATTTTAGAGGCGCGTGTACTGTGCGATGTCAGTGAACGTTAAAGAACCCCAGGCGGTCTAAATTTGCGGAACCCTTCTCTACGGCGTCCCTCATAGCCTGAGTCGCTTTGGGACGTTAAACCCCCATAAAACAAACCAAAAAACCTTAATTACTGAGAGGCGTGTAGCCCACCGTAAGCATCATTCATATAAATATTTAGAATTTAGAAAACGCGGTTAGCCTCGGCGCTGTGCCCCAAGAAATTTTGGCTACATCTGGACAAATACACCCGGTTTCAAGAAGCTTGCAAGGTAAGCAACCATTCCAGTGCACATAACTCGTCGAAATAGCCAACATTTGATGGACCACAGCGCTGAGGGTAACCGCGTTTTCAAAATTCTAAACACTGATGTGGATACTAATTACGGTGAGCTACACTCCTCTCAATAATTAAGGAGCCTGATGGTAATAATTAAAAAATTAATGACTAAATATTAGTTAAGCCGCCTGCTAGATAACACTTTTTAACTGTATGCTGATGTACTCCACCCCTGACAATGCTGTGGCGAAAAAGCGGTCTTCTAACTCAAAAAGCTTATTTTTAAAAATTGTGTAAACGTTTAGGTACAACATCCTGTATGCGGGGTAGCCAATAAACATCTTTCTTTGTCACGCTGTTAAGTTTCCTGTAGTCGGCAGAGAAGAGCAGCGTTCCATCCTTCTTTTTCACGAGACCCACTGGTGACGACCGCGGACTGTTCGATGGATTGATTATGCCATTACTGAGTATCTGTTTGACTTGTACCTGGATAGCCTCTCGCGCTCTGGGAAAGACACGATAAGGCTACTGATGTACCGGGCGTGCACCATCATGAGCGATTATCCGGTGATTAGTGATTGGCGTCTAATGTACCTTAGATGACGAGCACTGCAATCACATCCGTGGTTCCTTGCGCTCCGCCTTCGCAACGTCGTTAATAAAAGCGACATATTATACTTCTGCGTTATTGGCACAGCGAACTTCGGGGATAATGTGAAAGTGAACTCAGAATAAACGGGAAACAATAATTTTCGTAACTAGTTGAAGCAACATCCTGCGCTTGTATGCGGGTCTTAGAGGAAAGCCCAGTTACTTTGTAAGCACGCCACTCTTTGGGAAGTGCCTAAAGTAATGGTACTTGCTGTTTTGGCAACATTGGGCTGCGGCAGCCATATTTGTTCCTCACCTGGCGGCGTGGGGAGAAGGAACGCCGTACTCAGAAAATTTATCCAGTCACTATAGTAAACAATACCAATTAGTGCTACGTGTTGGCCACCAGTGACGAACACTGCTTAGTGAACGGGATATTTTGCTTTGTAGTTGAGAGAAACTAATGAGCGGGGTAAGATGATGCTCGAAGATGTTGATATTGATGGTCCACTCTTCCTACGCGCTGCAAAAAGCTACTTATAAAATGCTTCCTTCACTCGCACAGACTGGTTCGAATGACCGCAGCAAATTATTAGGGTGTTAAAAACAATCGAAATTGCGACGGTAATTTTTTATGTTTAGCGTAATGCATCATGCTGTGGCAGCCACACAAACCAGAAATGTTTTTTCCGTATTTTCTGTGCTTGTGCAACAGGGCAAGGGAAAAGGGAATGTTCCAAATGAGATTGGTTCGGGAATATTGGTCATACAGGGGTGGGATGGAGACAGTTGATGAAAGAACGGGCAGGGGGGGGGGGGGGGTTGAGAGGTCTGTCAGTAGCAGGGATGGTACTTGTACCGTATGGACAATCCTCTCCTCTATGTGCGGTGTGTACACTAGCTTCAATTTGTGTTTGATGTCAGTACTGACTCATGCCGATTCAAGCAGAGTGGAGCTGGGTACACGTTTGATGCACAAATTCAGCTCATGTAATCGATATTGCTTCATTAAACTTTGCCTCAGCACCGGCTTCCCTTGGAGCCTCACGAACTACGCGTTTCAATAAGGGGGGCACACATGCCAATTGGAATGGAGTATTGACGCAGGCGTATCGAAATTTCGTTCAGTAAAAATAAACAGTTTGATAAAAGTGGGGCTGGCCTTTGGTTGTAACCACCCAGAAATGGTGAAAACAATTGTTTTCAGGCAATGTGTGCTTCTTCAGGGGTTTGCAGAGCCGCGCAATCATTCTCCTATGCGTGCAATATGAGCAACCCCGAAGGCAGGAGTGGAACCAAAATGTAAGCAAATTGAAGAAAACCTGAGCACAATGCATAAACCGAAACCAAACATATTAGTTCGCACAAGAAAGAACCACCCGAAAAATATTACAATACACCGGTGTGGCGTACTCTACGCGATATCGAATGTGCACGTCATTGGCAGGTTGCTCATCGTTCGAGAATAAATCAAAATTGGAAACGTTCGCGTACGTAAAAGATTTTCTTGGACGGAGTCCAAAGTGTTAATTCACTGAGCTATTTGAACTGCATCTGATGCGCATTTATGAACGCTCAAATGGTGACCTGGCCTTGTAGCAAGCGCTCTCTGCTCATATGCCAGCACAAGATTTATTCAATAAAAAAACTTGGAGGGTGCACTTAAGCTTCACCTTAAGAGTTTTATGTGATAGCGCTGATGGGTTAAAGCCCATACATGCGGAATGGGTCATTCTTGACTTAATATTCATAGGGCCCTGGGTGTCCTCATACCACCCCTGGCGCAGTTGTGCAGCGGTAAAGCGAAGCGATGCGCCACTGCTCTGCGATGGCAGGTGCTGCCACCGGTGGGGCTTGAGAGTCCCAGGTCGCTCTTCCCGAGCAACCTCTCGCCACCTGCCACCTGTTCGCTCACAGTCCGGTGGGCAGGTTGTGGTGGCGCCACAACGTCACGTGATCTAGGTGGCCCAGCTAGATTGCTGGAGTGAGAACCTATCATGAAATTTCAAAATAGCACTCCAGCAGTAAACCCTATGGAGAAGTGCCGCAGCAACTCTGTTCTCCCGGAGTGTCCATTGTAAGATACAGCATGTAAGCGGTCGTGTCACCGTTCTCCCGTGTTTTGGAAGCTAAATCGGAAACTGAATTGTTGCTGCATGAAGATCGTTGATTGGCGTACTTTTATTTGTACTATTTTTCGTGAGGAGGTGCCGTGAAGTGTGACGGGATCGTAAAAAATCTTCATTGATCGCCTACACTGAATTCGCTGATAGTACGACTGCCATGCAGTTTTGTTTTTTGCGCCGAATAGTTGTTTCGAACAAAACTTTAGATTTGCTTATTGCGCGATTTACTTAAGGCGCTATAACGCCGCTTTCAAGTTTAAAGTACATGCAGAAAATAATCGGCAAAGGAGCTGCTGTTTGTTTAGCAGCATTACAGGTACTGCTTCATTAAGCGTGCGCACGCTTTTCGCTGCTATTCTAATACCTGAATGCTTATGCTGTATGCAGTCTGGACACCGGACTCAGCGGCTTGCGTCACGCAGTGCCTAGTATGTGTGAGCAAATATGCGTATGTCATTATTAAGTGCTTGCGGAACTTCCTGCCTCGCATGATGTGACAACAACGAAGGCGAACTTTTGCATATAAACATAAAGCATGCGCTTGCCATGTGTTATAAACAAATCTAGTTTTTGTTTTCTTTGCCCACTTTCATTTCTGGCATCACGCTTTTTTTTACATCTCGAGTAAAGGAACGTTCGCTTTACGACCACTGCCAGTGACCTGGAATGCGGTCAAGAGCTCTAAGTCTAAAATCTACACCCGGACAGCAACACTCCGCTTTTCCAAGCCAGTGCACAGGTTGCGCATGGCCTATGACGCAATGCGCAATTTTTTTCTTACAAGACCTGTGCACTCCGTAATTCTGGCTGGGGCTTCACCGTCACTTGAGCGTGTAGTTGTCACCTAATCTTGGAAAGTATGTGGGCCCTGTAGCAAGCTTCTTTATCAAGACTATGCGTTAGGCAGATTGGCACAGTAACCGCACTTTACCTGCCTTCGCGGCGTCCACGCACGGCAGGTGTGTTGCAGCTGCCAAGCTGTGCTTTAAGAGAGCTGCGCTTGATCCCTCAATCGCGACGGCAGCACACTTCAGAAACATCCAGTAGAGACTCGCGTTATTTTCTCTGACTGGGGCAAGCCTCCCGCGTTGCGCCTGATTTTTGCACCCAAAACCTGTTCGGCGGCTATGGCGCTGGTATACGCCTGTGCAGGGAAGTTCTCTTCCAGATTTCTATAACCCGTCCGCTATGCGCGCACACGGTTTTCGCCGCTGTTCTGATCACTGAATGCACAGCTCTCGCAGTACACACGACGACACTGTCATCCGGAAGCATATTGCGTGGCCAGCCCTAACCACCTCTTCGCGTTCTACTAAATCCGACGAATTTGTGGCTCGCTGCTTTAAACTGACGAGCCAAGCAAAGGCTAGTTCCTCCTGAAGCGGGCAGCCATATTGGATTACCAGTACCGCACCTCTGGATCGTGAAAGTTGCGAATGGTTCAGTGAGATGAGTAAAATCAGTGTTGAAGATGAAAGATAAGGGCCCGCCGGATCTAATGAATGGCTTTCAAGATATAAGTCCCCGCTGAGATGCAGAATTGCCCCCCGTCAGCGTGTACCAGGTCAGCATGACGCGCGAAAGTGAAGGTTCTCAACCAAAACACGCACTCCATTCACGCTACAGAGGCCCGTTGTCAATTCACATTGGTGAAATGGCGAAAGAGAAGGCTTTTAACCGATGTGGTGGCTGCTATACATATATTATACTAGGCGGCTCTCGCTACGGGCTTTGACTCAGACTCGTGGAGACTGGAGTGCGATAAAGCCACACAAAAAGATAAACTTTTTCAAGAGGAGGGCTTAGTACAGAAGCTTCTTAGCTTTGAGCCCTTGTGCAAGGTGTTCGGCGTGCTTAGCGGCGAGCGGTTTAAGCAGCCTCTTTGATGAGCAGACCCTGCCGCGTAAATAAATTAACTCCATTTGCTGCTATGTGAGCATGTTCTTTTTGTCGGGCTATGACAAGCATAGTAACGGGATTAAGCCGTGCGAGCTACGGAAACCCACGGGCGCTTTCCGGCACGGATCGACGATGCACGTTTGGGTATGGACCCTGCCTCTGCTTTTGGCGATGCCAAAGAAATTACGTTGTTGCAGGTTGTAGCTGATCTAAAAGCGTAGCATGCCCCCCCCCCCCTTTTTTTTGCTTGTATTTCTACCAGAGAAGCTTTCAGCTAGTTACTCGCTGACAGGGTGCTTCAATGTTATATGAGATCACCGATGCTTCAAGCTTAGTAGCGTTCCCTTGTTTTTTCTCCAAAAAACATTGATGATGCTCCCACAAAAAGTCCCCGGATAAACTTCACCGCGTATTTCAGAATATATCGACGTGAGTGCCGGGTCAAAAGAGCTGCGCTGATTTCATTTGCTTAAATATTCTTAGTAGAGAGAGTAGCTTAAGTTAGGTTGCCTTGCGGGCCCAGGAAGAAAGCAAAATTTTCCTTTACACTGCACTGGGCGAAGAGACGCGTTGTACTCCACAAGGGTGCTCCACTGCATTATTGACGACCGGCACGGTCGCTCTACCTGTGACCTGTAAGCCCCAAGAAGGCGATGTGTGCTCAGAGTTGGAAGCCTATACGCTTCATCAGCGTGCCCCTATACGTCCAGGCTTTTTCAGAAGTGCAGAGCCAGAAGTGCACCTTCCACACCGTAAAACAGCTCTTTCCACGCTGGTCCCAGGAGCAAAGAACCGTGAACAAAGAATCATAGTTCCTAGTTCATGACTTGACTGGACGGTGATAACGATGACGCGATCGCCTTTTAGCGCTGGTTGCATTTCTGCTCTTTTAGTACGACAGAACGTCGAGGGACTGCGAAATGGGCTTAAAGTCGCTAATAAATGTGGACTCATAGTTACTGTGAATGCGTTTGAGCATTCACACTATGAGTACTTAGAACGAAACCGGTGATTTATTATTAATTTTTAAAAACCGTGTTTACCGAAATTCGCTGGCACACTGATGTGCGTTTCATGACGGTTTTTGGAAGTATTTCTCTACACGCTATACGTCACGACTATGGTTATGTCATGGTGAGCGGCAGAGAGCTCGACACTGCTATTCGCTGCTGGCGCGCCATCACGGCTTCACTTCCGTTAGGGGGAGTGTCGTCTCTGTGGCCGCCGCCCAACCTCTCTGCCTTTCTTATTTATTTATTTATTTTTTTTATTTTTATTTATTTATTTATTTATTATTTATTTATTATTTTTATTTATTTATCAACAAACCCTCTCTCTCTCTCTCTCTCTCTCTGTGTGGCCGCCGGGCGATGCCTCTGCGCCACCATCGTTAAAAAGACGTTTCTACGCAGGACATACAGTTGTAGGGTTCCAACCCCATATCGGTGGTCATATGCAGAAGTCGCGCCTAGAGATCTGGGTCCATGCTGCTCTCGCAGTGACAGCGGCGAAATGTACGCAAGCGATTGTGACAACCGCCGAGTAAGAGGGTACTGCCACTGGCAGTAAACAGTGTGGCGAAGCAATGGCATATTCAACGGATGAGGCGCTGTCCCATCCTGCTTTCTTCATTTCTTTTTTTCGGGCGCGCTTGCCGGCAACAGGCGCCAGGTGCCCAGAACAGACCTCCAAATGTGGACCTTACGTGTCTCGACACTTTTTTTTCTGTTTGTTTGGCAGCCTTCTCTTTAATTAGCTCGCTCCTAAGCATTGCGCCGCCGACGTCGTTGACATCGGCGTCGTTACGGCGTCGCTCTTCGCAGCGCCACCTGCCATCTGCCTCAGTTGGCAGGCGGCAAAATAAAATTAGGAAAATCCGCTTTCGACTTTGAGGAGAGATAAGGTAGATGGATAGTGGAAGGCGGAGAAAGGGCTGCTGACGACGAGTGGCAAAGGGGAGAGAGGGTAATCCCCCCATTACTTTTTATAGGAGAGGAGGAATAAGGAAAACGGGAGAGGGAAGAAACGGAGGATGGGGTGGGGCTAGTGGCTTGGGCGTCCGCATCGGCCGCGGGAGGTGGTTGGTTCAAAACTCTCCGCCGGATAACATTGGGTACAAGCGACCCCCGGCCCTGCGTCCGGTTTTCTTCGGGATGTGCGCTTGAAAGAGGCTCTGGAAACCCCGCTGCGTCCTTTCCGGGGCAAACCCAGTCTCGAACACCTCAGAGACCTCAGCCTGCAAAGTTGGTTTGTGGCACCTGTTCAAACGGGGTTTCCAGTTTAGTTCGTATGCTCTAATCAGCGTTTGTAAACAGACCTACAGATCAAATGTCCCTGCTGTAAGCAATTTTTCAAAAGAACTTCACAGTATCACTGCAGTCCTAGGAAATGGCGGATTAATCTCTGACTGTCTGATTTTACGAGAAAAAAAGCCGGAAATGCGTGTGAAATTTCTTTGCTTTCACATTACAGCTAACGCTCAAATATTCGGGTTACGCAGGCTATTCTTCCGGTTTACCTCCGTGCCTTTCATCATCATCATCATCATCATCATCATCATCATCCTCCTCCTCCTCCTCCTCCTCCTCCTCCTCCTCCTCCTCCTCCTCCTCCTCCTCCTCCTCCTCCTCCCTCGGGTTACGCACTCGTAACCGTCCTGTGATTTTTTTTCATGGCTGTAGCAACCTTGTTTCTTTACATTTTCTGAACGCCTCAGCGGCATTTCTGTCTTGGTGCTCCTATTTGGTCTTATTTGGCTCATCTTTGGCAAAAGCCTAGCATGAGTTGCGAGTCTGTCAGATATATGTTCTCAAGAGGAAAATTTCTTCGCGATGACAGAAGTCCACGTGTGACGGAGGTCACCATAATGAGGTTTGGAGTGTGTTTTGTAGTGTTAGCTGTGGATGGTGTGTCAAAATGCAGCTCTAATAGACGTTGAAAAACTCCCAAAAAGTTGGTACTTGTCCGCAGTCAGTGCTTTTTGCTGCTGTTCTTCAGCATTCATTCGACAAGAACTAAATAAATTCGCTTCTTGCGATCTAGAAACACTTGGCGGAATTTTCAGGGATTTGAGAATAAACCGGAACCTTGTGTTCCGGCTGAAGAAGGGGGTCGGGTGTTATTGTATTAAGAAAAATACTTTTGTTTTCATTCAAATTCCTGTCCCTCGAAAAGAATGAGCGCGAATGAGTTTATATTCTGGTCTTCTAAAGCAAAATAGCTTCCAAAGTATCTGTTCAAGGAATGCTATTACAACTTTTGAACAATTTGTGCTAGATCAAAGTACCGGCTTTGATAGGAGAACTGACAGAGAAACTAGTTTTATACGTGTTTATAGAAGGAATGTGAGCAGAAAATTAACATGGTTTTGCTAAAGCCGCTGAGTAAACGTTCGCTCGACTGTCGTTTGAGTCATCATCAAAGCATAGTTTTTTGTGCTGTATTTATTGATAGCGTGTTTATGAAGAGCAATAAACATTTCCAATTGGTGAAGGTGCAGGAATGCGTCTGGCGACGATTGCAGACTAGATGTTTCTTCAACCCATACGTATTGAGCAAAATCTACCCGGACATTCAGCCGGAGTGCAAATGGTGTCACGAATTGGCAACCTATGACCACATATTATGGAGCTGTAGCATAGCACCGCCACCGGCGGACATTATGCGTGATCCTTCCCTCGAGCAGTGGGAGGCCGTGTTGGCCAGCTCAGACCCGGTCGTCCAGACCAGGGCCGTGGAGTGGGCCACCCAGGTCGCCGTCAGCCATGGGTTGATGGCCATCTGACATGGAATCGTCCACACATGCTCTCTGACGAAAATAAAGTTTTTGCATCCATGCATCCATCCCATCCCTGGAAATGCATACAAGTCGGCCGAACGTGGTAAAAGCGTGCTGCTCGCATTCTGCTTTAGTGAATGATGTAGTTGCGTGAGCTCGTAGTAGTATGGAACCGAGACTATACAAGAGGTTCTTGTTTTCTCTGCTCGAATGGCAACAGGAATCCTGAAGTTTATGGAGACAGGCTACAACAAAGACGTCGAACGGAGGTCGGGCGGGAATAGCAAAAAAGCGTGTTCTAAGGCCTGCAACTAAAATTTCCTTGCAACCTTCCACATCAGGAGTGGAAATGTGTAAACGCTTTTAAACGTTTGTTTATTTTTAAATGTGCACGCAAAACCTGTCGTGAGATTACGAATTAGCCAGAAGCTGATGCTAACCATCGCTAGTGGCACATGGCCGAGAAAAAATCGCGCTTACCAGTAGTGCGACCATCATGGGTCCGCTGATAATCCAGACGAAGACCGAGTGGCCGTAGCCTCGCCAGCAGTGACTGCGCATGCGCGACTCCATGATCAGGCTCCAAGCGAGCACGCACAGTGCAGGCAACCCTGCGCACAGATAGAAGAAGCTATTTCAGTGAGACGCTTTGCACACTACCCGCAAGTATCCGGCCATCGCTTTTAAATTCTCGCCTATTCCTGTCGGGTTTAGCCACGTGGTGCAGTGGGCTGCTTTGTGATCATACCAATTCGCAGCATATGTTTTCGTCAGAGAACATGTATGATAAAGCGAATAAATTAGCGCTACTAGAGACCCTTATTGATAGATCATATCTTGCGAATATAAGGGACTAAACCCATATCTGTGTTTGTTTGCAGCGGTATCATCGCCATTTGAAGAGCACGACTTGCTTAAGAAAGACCGCATAAATCACATGCCGACATTCCTTGTGGCGCACCTGTGCCCTGTGGCTCACTCGGCCCAGTTCTGTTCTCGGTTTAATGACCTGCAGGTGACGCCGCGACATAGTTGCAGAGAATGGATCGCGATTCACACGTAGCGAATTTCCAAAGATGCTGCCGGCGCAGAAATTGAGACATCTGCGCATCGTGCAGGCGCATTTGAGTCTGATATAGTGAAATAAAATCTCTTCGACCCAGCGCCGGGAACCAGTGATTACGCTACATATTTATTCAATAGGCGCGAATTATTGTGCTGTCTCGCAAAAATTCTCTCCGAAGTGCGTTGCCTGAAGCAAGCTGTGTTCAGCAACGCCGACGGATGGATGAAACTCCTTCATTTAGACGCGGTAATATTAAGGCGTGCAAGCTGGGAAAAACAACTTCGTAAGCTGCAGACCGGCCGATATAAAGATGTGATGGAGACATCTCAAATAGATTGCAAAAAACTGCCTCTTTGGCGGTGCCACCAAATGTAAATGGAGGAATCAGGTGTCGGCACCTGCGTGGTATATATTTTGAGCCCATGCAATAAATGCACAGTCATCGCAACCTGTGGGTCGCTGACTATATTAAAGCGTGGTCGATATAAAGATGTGACGGAGGCATCTCAAGTAGATTAGAAAGACTGCCTCCTTGGCAGTACCACCAAATGTAACGGGAGGAAGCAGGTGTCGGCACCTTCGTGGTGTATATTTCAAGCCCATGCAATAAATGCGCATTCATCGCAACCTGTGGGTCGGGGACTATATTAAAGCGTGGCTTGCATTTCAAGATGTGTGTAAGATTTCATGTTGTGGCACCATTTGCTGCCCATAAAAAGCGCTACTAATACACACCAAAAGAGCGGTTCGGACGCCGTGGCAGATAGCGTCGGGTGCTCACCCCATCCGATGACGTAGTAGAGCTTGAAGGGCGCGTCCTGCTGGAACACGCAGACGGCGATGCGTGAGTGCAGCAGCAGGCCTTCGACGAACATCCAGTTGATGGACGCCATGGCCGCGTACAGCTTGAGAGAGAGCACGCTCTTGCACAGCCAGTCCTGCGCGGCAGTCCATTCATTCATTCATTCATTCATTCATTCATTCATTCATTCATTCATTCATTCATTCATTCATTCATTCATTCATTCATTCATTCATTCATTCATTTGTTGATTCGTTCGTTCGTTCGTTCGTTCATTCATTCATCGTTACCATGATGCTGAATTTGTTGTGAAGGCCATTGCAGAGCATATGTGCCCCCATAGCCCGCGTTTCATTAAGTTCGAAAAGAAAACGGTTAGGCGACGCATACGGATCTGTAGTGAATAAAGCGTCGTTCGGCTCAGCAAAATATTTCAAACTGGGCGTCAGGGCACACCCGGAGTCCATGATTTAGGCTAACAAGTAAAGGATGCGGACGTACCGAGATTACCGAGAAATTAAATAATAAAGTGCAGCGTCCACTGCCGAAATAATCAAGTTCAGCGAAGCCAGTTAAGTCAGCTCAGCCATGAATCAGCTGGTTCATCAATATCTATTATCTATGTGTCAAAAACGAATAAAAAAAGTGGCATCAAGACCTTTCCTTTTTCTCGTGGTGGTGTCACCCCAACAGCGTTAGAAAAACGTCATGAAACGAAATTTGCCCTCGCCATAATCTCTATTATATGAAACAAGAGTATGCCACCCGAATTAATCTGGTGCGTTAGTTAAAACATATTTCGTATTTATTTTTTTTAATATACGCGTTTATTGTCCCTATATTTCATGACAAAATGTTTTGCGCCTCACTTAATTTCTCTCGCTCGCTCTTCTACGACTCTCCCCTGAGAAGTCTATTAGTAGCCCTGGTTTTTTCACGCTTAAAATGGAGTGCAGGAAAAAGTAAAATTGACAAAGGATTTACCTTGGTAAAGCCAAATGCGACCTAAGTGCGCGAGCACTAGCTGTCGTGCTCAGTTTAATTTGATTATTGATTGGAATTTGATGTTTTGATTCATAGATTCCTGGGAGTCCTCATACCACTCCTGGCGCAGTGGTGCAGCGCTTAACCGATTGGCCAATGGAAGGTGCTGCCACCGGCAGGGCTTGTAAGACATGGTTTGCTCTTCCCGAGGAACCTCACGCGATCAATCCCTAATTGAACTCACAAGGGGATTAACTGAACTCATTTAACTCACAAGGACATTAGGTCACTTGATTTAGGTGGCCAACCTGCCACCTGGTTTGCTTAAAGTCAACCAGGCTTCAGACAAAGATCGCTGAAATCGCTGAGTGCGAGCTTAAGTGCTAACGCACTAAAAAAGAAAAGCACGAACGATGCTTTCTGCGCGGGTTGTCAAGTCGAAGCTTTACCACGTCGCTGTAGGTCGTCCAACTAGGTCCCAGTACGGCGGGAAAGGAGATGACAGCCAGGAGGACTGAGTGAACGATCAAGGACGCCACAAGGTTCTTGTGCACGCGGAGCCTGGAACACTGCAGAGACCTGCGAGTAACAGAGGAGAGGTGACATCGGCGTTTTTATGGAGGAAAAACGCTAAGGCGCCCGTGTGCTGTGCGATGTCAGTGCACGTTAAAGATCCCCAGGTGGTCGAAATTATTCCGGAGCCCTCCACTACGGCACCTCTCTCTTCCTTTCTTCTTTCACTCCCTCCTTTATCCCTTCCCTTACGGCGCGGTTCAGGTGTTCAACGATATATGAGACAGATACTGCGCCATTTCCTTTCCCCCAAAACCAATTATTATTATTATTATTATTATTATTATTATTATTATTATTATTATTATTATTATTATTATTATTATTATTATTATTATTATTATTATTATTATTATTATTACTATTATTATTATTATTATTATTATTATTATTATTATTATTATTATTATTATTATTATTATTATTATTATTATTATTATTATTATTATTATTTTAGTCACTTTCCTCCGCCTCCCACTGCGTTTTCTTGTTCTTGGTACCAATCCTCTGAGCTTAATACAGCTTTTATTTGCTCAGTGCAGACACAGGACATGAAGTGTGCTGGCTGAATTCATTTAATCCTTTTGCTTTCTATCTTTCTTGTGAATCGTAACTAATAAAAATTCCAGCATGTTCACTGAAACCTCTATTACGAGCAAGTTGATTCCGAGAACAACACTGTGTCTGTATATAAAGAACGCTAATACGCTTGTAAGGGTGCGGTTGTATTGCTCGGGAAACTGTGTATGTCCCACTGCAGTCATATCGTAACTCCAAGTACAGGCACAAACAAAGCCATGGGATAAGAAAGCGAAGCTTTGTGCTGCACCTCATTGCTAGGCCTTGAGAAATTTAAATCGTTTACACAAGATAGTGTTGCGAATGGATTTTAGCACAAGTGCCAAGTTCCTTATGATTTCATCAACGCCATCAATATTACGAGCTATGTCTCAGCTTACGACGTGCAAGGAATCAGCTGCGCGAGGAGCTTCCTTCTTTCACAGTTTTTGTACCGCTCCGCACGAAAGTTGGTGCTGATGTAGCCTGTAATTTTCAAAAATAGTTAACTATATGTGAATGCACACACTTCAGAGTTTAAGAGCAAATTTTACAAACAGTTCTCTATAGGACTGGTTGTTAGCGTTTATATTTATTTTCCCTTGGAAATGACCATCACAGTTATTCATCTCAATCATGCCATGATAATGTGCGAACAAATGACCGCATAAGGCACGTGTGTTCACTGTACTCGATTCGGCTCTCAAAAAGCGATTAACTCTATAATTTGTATTCCGGGGAACCGATACCACCTCAGTTCTTATTTTTTAAACTGTGCTACCATGCGCAGGTGGCACCTGCATTTTCTTTTAACCAAAACTGCTCCCATTTCCTGTTGAATTGGCAGCGTATTAGTCTCGGATTTTCTGAAAACGGGTCAAACCTTCCGCGCATTTATTGCGCTTCCAGTCTTGCATCGCTGATCACTATTCGAATGGAACGATTTAATGCTAGTATTATTGAGTTATAAAGAGTGAGAACCATGCTTCAGCAAGCCTTAATTAATTCATGAGTAGTCTACGCGAGACTTGTTCAAAGCCTCTGCCGGAAGGCCCTTTGAGAACCTCAACTTAAGCATGGCAGTCTTGTCCAACTGTAATCGTAATGCCACTCCACAAGCGCGTTAACAATGAAAGCATTGCGGAGACTTTCGATGTCCATGTGGTGGGATGAAGGATAGAGCACAAAACATTTCTTTAAGAATATAGCAGAATTTAATTCAAACTAAATTTTGCGTTTACTGGTGGAATGTGCTACGCGTACAGATCAACTCTAGCCGGTCTATCTGCCGTATATTTTACAAAAATTCAAAATATGGGATTCGCATACAAAAACCAGGTAGTCTATAATTTCTTTTTTTTTAATCGAGCAGTGCATTGGAAATCTGTGACTGCTTGCTTCTCCTCGATCGTCCATCTAATACTTACCTTCAATCAGTAACCGACAAGAACATTCTTTTTAGCAACGATTTATTACAAAAATCACCAGCATGGTTATCAAAATGGATATATTAAGGCGATACCTGTGCTTAAATCGGTCCAAAATTTTCTCAAAATGCCCAAAACTTACGTTGACTGGTTCTTTCTGATGCAGCAGCGTCAGACAGCCAGTTACCTTAATTATTTCTTATTTAACTTCGCTAATTTTCTTTCGGAGTTCAGTAAGGCGATTGAAAACGCTTGTTCTTTTGAGAGGAAAAATACACTTTTTGATAGGCTGTCTCTCAGTTATTTTGACTTATTTGCGTCTGTTTTAGCATACGCAACAAAAAGGTCAGGAGGGATTATCTCACAATTGCTACATCGGGCTTTATCGCAATTTTTGTCCTTTTTTTCCGCTACGCCCAAGCCACGTTTTTTTTTTTTCGCGCACGCATTCGAGAGATTGGGTATTCCAAAAACAGCCATTATTTTCATTTGACCGGTGGTTCATCACATACACTGCCGAATACTTCTTTCTTTCCAAAGACCACCTAATGCGCATCATATATGCCACTCAGACATCAATTTTCATTAATCACTTAAGATAAAAGGAGAGAAATGCTTCTTTGAGTAGAGCTTTGGAAAGAAGAACGTGGCAAATTGACAGACGATTACGATAGTCGCTAATGCGAAATTTGAGCGCAGCTCTACAGCAGTGGTAGCCGTGGCCACTACCACCTACCACGACTGGCAGGTGGCGTGTTACGCTGCTAGCCACCCTCCAGTATCTTCCCGGGATAGCCACCTTCCGACTGTCCATTCTTCCGCACTCGTCATCACCTGGGTCCCAGGACATGCACGTCTCGACGGCAATATTAGGGCAGATGCCCTAGCTCGTGATTACACCAACCGAGCGGGGCACACTGACTCTACTTTCTACCCCTTCTCAACCCATTCTTCAACCCGCCTAGAAACCCTCCGCCTAAATAGGCGTCTCTACCCCCCGCCACATAAGAAACTTTCCCCGGAGGACTCTAGCTACCACCTAAGACGCGTCGAACACTTACTTTCCCCAATCTTCACCACCTACACCGCATTCACCCAACATTATACGCAGATACATGTCCTTGGTGTGGCGATATTTCCGCATTCACACACATCATTACATGGACATGCTCAGATAAGCCGAACCACTTAAAGCCGCGCAACGCGGCGCTGGAGCAGTGGGAGGTGACGCTGGCCAGCGGCAGCCTGAAAGACCAGGACGCGCTAGTCGCCATCGCCAAAGCGTCGGCGGAAGTCACTGGAGTCTTGGACTGAGGATCCCACCCAGGCGCGATCCACTCGGGTCTTCTTTTTACAATTAAATGTTTATTCTCTCTCTCTCTCTACTACCTGCCAACACGGCACCTGTCACACGCCTACACACGCCACCCGTCAGATGGCGTGTTACGCTGACTACGCCGAAGTAAATCAGAGAACTGTCGGAAGATTAGCACTAGGTGCCCACGGGAAAACCATAAACGAGGCAGTACAGGGGGATATGGGCTGGGCAACGTTCGAGGCACGGGATGCTCAGAGTAAAGTACTATACTAAGAACGCCTGAGGAAATTGGGTGATAACAGGTCAGCAGCTAAAGTATTTAAATACCTGTACACAAAGAGCGTTGACACACAGTGGCGGAAACGAACTAGAAAGCTGCCCAGTAAGTTTGTCAGAGACGAGGAAGGAGAAAGAAAGAGCATTAAACGACAGGTTAAAAACGTCGAAGGTGAAAATTGGATAGATTCAATGGAAAAGAAGCATAGTGTAGAACTATATCGGTGCTGGAAAAGGCAGATCAGGAAGGAAACGTTTGATGATAACTCAAGAGGCAGTGCCCTCCTCTTTGAAGCTAGGTCAGGGTGTCTTAGAACGAGCAGCTACAAAAAGAAATTTAACGAAGAAGATGACACATGTGCTGTTTGTGGTAAATCTCTAGAAACAATAGAACACCTCATCCTAAAATGTGATGGTATCCATCCCGATGTCGATGCAGGCACAGTCACTTTTCTCGAGGCCTTAGGGTTTAGAGATAACAATAGTCATGTAAATAAATCTGCGGTGGAAATGAGCAAAAAGCGATTGGAGGATTGGTGATACAAAAGCAGAGAGGTGACATAAGTTTTAAAGTGTAGGAAGACGTTTTTTTTAACGGAAATGGCGAATTGTATTAACAACTTACAGCAGAGTAAACAAAAATAAAGGGAAAAAACTAAGCGTAGTGGCAACAACCACTGCCACGTTTCAAAGGGGACCCTTTTACCTTCCATCCATCCATCCAGCCGACGACGCCGACGACGCTGAAGACGACGGGGAACGCAAAAACGGGCGCCTAAGAGCCGCGCTCTACAATAATTTCTGTTTCATTACGGGAAAGAACAGCCATTCATATAGGCTCAAATATGATGTCATTTTATGCTGCCTGAAATTCCAGACGTTTTATGAGTGAAAGCCTTCGCTGCTAGTGGCACGTGCACCGTACATCTCTAGAGTGTTCGCTCGTCGCTTAGCGTTGCACGCATATAAATCATTGCAGTTATGACCCAGAGTTATTGGAAATATGGCCACGTGTGTTTTTCACTCAGATAACGAACGCAAACAAGAAACGAGTGCGCTTATTTTATTACTACTTTCGTTGAAAAAACCAAGGATGTCACATCGGATTCCTCTTTCGCATTATTTGCGTCCTTCTTGAAGTTACATTAGTGTTGCTTATATCGGAAGCATCTAGTCATCCAAGCTTGACGCTTACAGCTTTAGTTTTACTGCAAGTGGGAAACTTTCACAAAAATGTGAATGGTTTCATTAGTCCAGTGACACGGTAAAATGGAGGACTGGGCGCTCGTGCCTTGACGCTGTCAAAAGCACTTCAATTTGCGGTGTGAGATGAGCTTTGCTAGAGCGATACGTAGTTCGACATCCCTTTTAAACAAGGGCATCTTCCTTCAAGAACGTAGTTAGGAAACAAAATGATGTGTACTTTTGAATATACGAATAATAAAGAAAGTACCTTTTAAGCTTCCAACATGGCCCGAACAGCAACACTTTTTCTGGTTTACTGAAGGCTAAACATCAGAGCGGGCGCTTAGTTTTTGTTCCTATTGAATTTACCATATCCTGGCTCTTTTGTTTTTTACTACCCAGTCTTTCATAGCCAGGTGCTGCGCTTTAAAGAAACTGCAAAGTACCAGCAGTATAATGGTCCATCCTGAAGGGGCTTTCTTCCTATGTCCCCCTGTGGCCGTTCGCATCGATTACATCCAGCTCATCGATCTCATGTTTCTTTATATTTTTTTCTGAACACGTTCGCTTGAGACTCACGCCTACAACATGGTATTTATTTAGTTATTTAATGTATGTTCTTTCTAAGTACTGCAGACATGGCGCTGCTACTGCGTTCCGGAGTATTCGTTGCGCTTCCTAATCTGTGAACGCTTTTTCTTAAGAGTGTGTCGTTTCCAGCATTCCGAGAAACTTACCACACTTTTATTTACTTTCTTAGTTTTCTTTTTTGTAGGTAAGCGCAAGCCGTGTCGAGCGCTTGTAAAGCAGGCTTAGAGTTCACGAAGCCACTCGCGGGTTTGAACGTGATTGCCCGCCACGTCTTGGGCATTCTCTGAATTCCGTGGCCTGGGGTCTCGCATCGGATTCCCTCGAACAAGACGAAAGCTTGCTCACTGGTCCGAAAGTTGCAGAGAACGGATCCATTTTTGGCCGCTAGCATTCCGCGGACTAGTAGGAGGCTGCCCGCCGCTTTGTGTTTCGACAGCTAGCAGACTCCAGCTGTCGGGAAAACTGATGTTTCGCGCTGGAGGCCATACTAAAGAGTTTTAATGTAGTGCATTTACAGCATGCCACTACCATTCCCGCTACCGTCAGGGGCCAGCTGCTCATGTTCAGCTGCTCATTGCAGGTTCGGGAAAAAAACTAGATAGTGCGGTAGAGGCAAGTTTGGACAGTTTACATGTATAAAAATGGCCTATAAACAGTCTATAAACTTCTTACAGACTCTATTGCCTTCCTGTAGATGTTTCTTTTTGTCTATTCATAGTCTGTTGACTGTCCATAGACAAATGTCTACAAAAAGTGTATGGCCATAAATCTATAGATTGTCTATAGACTCTCTATAGGATTTGTATTGCCTATAAACTGTTCTCTAGGCCTTGTCTATTCAGTCTAAAAACTTTATAGACGGAAGTCTATGGACAGTTTATAGACTGTCTAAACAAATTTTGTATGAGTACTCTCTGCAAATGTGGACAGTGCAGTACGCAGCTAACGCTTTAGGTTGCGCTCACGATTCATGGTGAAAATGGGGGCGCAAACAAAACGGAGACACAGAAAGAAGACAACAGGACGAGCGCCTCTATTTTCGTCATGAGCAGCTTCCAACCAGCCCAACTTTTCTTTACGCTCACGGTACCGGTGTACAATAACGCTGTTCTCAAACTCTCTACTTAGTTAGACTTCGTATTTTTCTGCCGAATTTCCGTCTTCCCGCCTGATTGCAGTGTGCATTTAGCCTTCACAGAAATACTCGTCGCGATCGCTTGGTTGGTTTTGCGTTCGGCTACTGATCCCAAGATCGAGAAATCGAGCTCGGGCCGCTGCGCCGGCATTTAGAAGCAGGCAAACTACATAACAGCCCGTACGCTTTGCGATGTGAGCGCCCGCTAAGGAACCCCAGGTGGTCTATTTCTTTTCTGGAACCCTTCCCTAAGCCGCTCCTAGTAGCCCAAGCTAAGCTTCCGGACGTTAGGCACCACATACTCATAGCCCCTTCACAAAGCCTCTTTTTTGTTGTCAGAGCCATATTAGCGCCTTTTCACAATTTATTTCGTTGCATCTTTTTTTTTTTCAACGACAAGAAAAAGCAATCTGAACATGTTTAGCCGTTCATGATCGCAAAAACTGGCGCTCGTTATATTTTCTACATGATACGGTTAATAGAATGTTCCGTTTATTTAGAAAAAGAGAAAGTTCTATGCAGCGTTTCCTCGAAGCGCTCGCACGAGTTGAGCCGAGTATACTGGTTTCCGCCGAATACGGTCGCACAGATATTCCAGCAATCGGTCTGCATGAGCGGTACAGTAAATGCCACGCAAAGGCAAGATGACCTGGTATTGCGCACTGCATCGCACGCCCTCATCTGATTCCAATCCCTAGGAGGATTACGCCAGAAGAGAGCGACGCGGAAGATTGATTCGTCTGCCGTCTTTCGAGCCTGTGTGATCGCACTAGGCCAGCAGAACGGCCAGGCAGGAATGGTTACCCCGGTATAGGGTCGCTTTCTGCGCTCATACTAAACACGCGTAGTTAGGTAAGCTGTACGAACAACTTTAGGCACAGAACTCGCGCCTGCACTTCGAGTGACAAGTGTACCTCACACGAGCAGTTGGGTCATCGCTCGTGAAATCACAAGTCGGAAGTAATCCCCTGTTTCATGCTTTCTTTCGCGCGATGTCTTATTTCATGCTGTCCCTTTCCTGTTTCTTTTTTTTTTTTGGCGGTCACCTTGCCACGGTCCTTTTTTAGTAAGCGCATATGTGAAAGCAGAAGAGTAGAAGATGGCTTCTGGTTTGGTTTGGTTTATGGGGGTTTAACTTCCCAAAGTGACTCAGGCTATGAGAGACGCCGTAGTGAAGGGCTCCGGAAATTTCAACCACCTGGGGTTCTTTAACGTGCACTGACATCGCACGGTACACGGGTCTCTAGAATTTCGCCTCCATCGAAATTCGACCGCCGCGGCCGGGATCGAGCCCGCGTCTTTCGGGCCAGCAGCCGAGCGCCATAACCACTCAGCCACCGCGGAGGATAAAAAAAAAGATGGCTTCTATCCAACCTATCATCAACTAGGGTAAAGGGAAGAAGATAGCAGTGGAAGAACAGAATGAAAAGCTTTAGCGTTCCTCGATAAGTGGAGCAAGAGGTGAAACAAGGAATGGGGTTTCCGTGGGAGTGCTGCTCTCTGCGTTTTCTTTCCCACTGCATGTACGCATCGCTGCCGACAGTCGGGTTGTCGGGACCAGCATTCGATGCCACAGTTAGGAAAGCTAATTGCACGAAAGGACTATTGGATAATAGTCGCTGGTTTGGATATCACATTCTTGGTGGACATGTGTCAAAGAAGGAAGAAAGGAAAGGCAGAAAAAATTATGCGAGAAACTCAGTGGCGAAGCTGGGGAAGGGTGCGTGGTGGGTGGGGGGAAAGATGCCGGCAGCACACCCACTACCCCTAAGAGATCACAGCGGATCGGGACGACTTCCAGGCATCCTGCGGGCCCGGAAGGTGCACCCGCCATAAGGTGCTCAGGGGAGGCACCATCCTGTCAAATTCTGAAGGCCGCGTTTTAACAAAGGTAAATTCTGGGCTCCGTATAACGGCTCTCACCGCAAGAAGGAAGGAAAAAAGTTTTTTTTTTTTTTCAGCAAGAGCCCCCGAGGCTGGGTTCGGTTTGTTGGCTGCGGGGTCGCCGGTGGTGCCGATCTATCTATTCTCTCAGTTTTTCTCTTCCCTTTAGCTCTTCCCCAATCTATTTCAACTTTTAATTTACAAAACAGAACCAATTTTTATTTTACCCGGGGTATTATAACGATTTGTTTTGATGTATATTAATGGCTCTATTTTCTCTCTGATTATGATACAATGGTTATGCGGGAGGGACCATCTCTTTCCTATCCGGTGCTAAAGCACCCCCCCCCCCTCTCTCTCTGCTTTGGTCGACATGACTGGTCACTGTACTACCGCGTACCATTCAGGAAGCTTCGTAATACTACCAGAATTTTTAATTTTACCCACGAATTGGTCACGAGCACATGTTGGGTCCACAAATCTACTGGATGAACTGCGAATAATTTTGGTGTGAAAAATAAACACTCTCCGGTAAGTTTAATCTTAGTTTCACAATAATGTTTGTGTGATCAGAGTACCTCTCAAAAAGTTTCGAGAAGCACTGCAATGTTTCTTGCCTTGAAGCCGTGAAGGACACACGAAGAATGCACAGTCAATGCCCTTTCCAATAATACTGAACAGAAATAGGATCACGGAGACTTGACATCACCCCCAGCACCTGCTGTGGGTCCAAGTGAGACGCGATGGTGCGAAGAGCAAAGTGAGCCTCCTACATGAAGCTCGCAAAATTTCATATATCATATATAATGAATTGGCTCTAAAGCGAAACAGGCGGCCACATTCTCAGGTGCACCTTCCCACGTTCTTGTTATTTTTCGTGGCATCCATTATGGCGACGACTCTAGATGACAAGATATTACTCTGCGAAATAAACTCAGGTAGTGCTAAACTGGTAGTAGCTATCTTTTTCAGATAACACGATCCTAACCGGTACCATAATGTGGCCGTTACTCAGACTATTGATCAAGGTTGCCAAGATTAAGGTTTTCATAAATATAAATATATTCTTTGCCAACAAATGTTAAAGCCTGTTGAAGGAGTGGGTCGTTAATTTTGTTCCGCTTTCCGCAGCGGTGGCCTAATGGTTTGAACATCCGCCTTGCATGCGGGAAGTACTGCGTTCGATTCTCAGGGCTGAGAACCCACCATATTGATACAATGGGCACAATCTACCCCCCCCCCCTCCTCCCCCTCTGCCTGGAATTGTGTTCGCTTAACCTGAGTGAAATTCCTGGAAAATGGGCCTATCACCCAACCCTGTGTATTTAAAAAAATACTTTGTCACGGTAATGGCTCTCTTTGTCAAAAACCTGCCCTTGCGTCATGACATTTCATCGTCATCAATTTTGTTCCTCTCTTTGTGTGAACGCTCAATGATGGCCCCACAAAGTGTTGGCGCAGTCTGCTTACAGCGCTTACCACATTGCATATATATGATCAAAACAGAAAGCCGCCGACAGAGCAAAGTGATGACTCAAGAGAAGAGGTAATGTAAGCATGGCTATGGCGGTTAGCTGACTCGTGAAGGAACTGTACGCTCAGGGTTTGCGGTGCATGAGTTGCAGCACTGAGGGGAGCATAGCTTTTCACCAGGCTTGTTATTCATTGGAGTAACGCAAAGTATAAATCAGAATAACAGTGAATGAATACGTACGACTAGACAAATGTTTACTGTTTTCACTATGGCCCTGAATCGCCCGTAAAGTTTTGTTCCTAGTTATCATTACGAACCAACCAAAAAGCCCAACTAATTGTACTGTGCCAATCGTACTCCACCTTCTTGTGGAGATACGGCGTATACCACATGAACAACAACCATGCTTACAACATAGCGCCTGGTTCGCACATAACACTACAAAAAGTTTATTTGAAATTAAAAGCAAGGAGCTCGGCTGCAGGCATGAGTCCCTTGCCGATTCGATCGTATCGGGGTCGTAAAAAGTACACGCGATATATATATATATATACGAAACCAGACCGTTTTCGTTTGATTCAAATATAGAGACATAAAAAATAAGCTGCAAGGACACTGGCCACGATGGCCTCATGAAATGAAACTCTTTTTGAAAAAAAGATACAGCGGTGAACTGAGGCCGAAACAAAGCTTTGTGCACCTTTACGGCTGCTTTCAATCCGCCCTTGGGTTCGATTTACGGTTTGAATGTTTTCCCGCTCGCTTTCCACAACTTTTACAGAAAACTTTAGCTGAATGTCCGGCGTCATTGAGATCGATAATGCTTTATTTCTCTCTCTATAGGCAATACTTACCCTGAGAGAAACTCGGGATAAATGAGAACATTCCGCGTGCGTACGTGTGGCATTCGAAACCGCAACGAAGCCAAGGCAAGGCTGAGCGAGATTTCGACTTTTCTGCTGTTGACAAACACTGGTAAGCGACGTGAGTAAAATTCGGCGCAATTGTTGTTTGCTTGTGCACATAACAGGCATGGCTACAGTCTGTAGAACTTTATGTAAACAAAAGTTTCAAGCTAGTTTTCTCATTGTGCAGTGCACCCATGGGGCGGTTCCTTCCTTAACAAAAGCCCAGTAGGTCCTAGAACGGAAAATGAAAATGTAGGGCACCATCTCAAAATTCATGCATATATTAAAGACCACAATGTGGTTGTGTCGGAGTGACCCTCGGTAGAAGTACAAGAGAGGGCGAACGCGACCCATAGAAACCAACGCAAAGATGACTTTTCAAATTACTTATCTCATTTCACACTGCACCTATGAAGGCCGTTGGCTCATCGACAGCTGGCGAGTGCTTTTAGAAAGAGCAAGAAACAAACGCAAAACCCATCTCGAAGCTGGGGCCTTTTTAAAATGTCACCATAAATGTGTTTTGTGACGACGGACATACCTCTCAAAACATAAAAGCGCATTGACGAGTGGGTGTTTCTCCGAATTAGACAAGGTTCTCGTGTAGTCCGACATACTGCCGCGTGCGCTACATTTGCTCGCAAACACGGCTGTCGAAGCCAGAAGCTGAGACAGCTCTACATCGAAGGCAGTTCTCAAACGGCGTGATAAGCGGACTGTGCACCTAGCAGGCGACGGCCCACAGATGCCCCTGACCGCTTCCTCTGTCCGAGAGTGCCCCTTATGCTTGTAAACACAGCGTCGCTATTATTTTGCTTCTTCGTGTGCTTTTCGGCCTGCAAGCCAGAGTAACATAGCAGCGAAAAAATTCAACAACTGCATCTCTGTCATCGAAATTTCTGGTTCACAGACGTCGATTAACGAGAAAGGCGATGCTCAGTAGAGACAGACTAGATTGAGACCCTAGGTTGTGACTCTCCCGCACCGCTCAGTAGGGCATATTGTCACGAAGTGGTGACTGCAGTCCGGAGAGCCGAAAAGCTGCGAAAATGGCGTCTAAACAAAACTCTTTATCTGGGCTGACTCGCGCTACGGTGGCGGCGTAGCAACAAGCGTGCTCGGCGGTCGTCGAACAGAATGCCCGCCGCTGTCGACCGTGCCCAATTTAAAGCTGATAGCGAACTTTCGAGATAAAGAGTGCAATGTTACTAGAACATTCTGGCTGGAACAACGTAGAATCAGCTCTGTCTGGATGCGATCAATCGAGATAAATCTGGTCACGTCTTGCATCGCAAACAAAGCGATAAAACGGCGTGCCGGAAGCTTTGAAGAATGAACAAACACTGCAAGATTCGCGGCAATATATTATATTGGGGCAACCTAAAAAGATTGAAAAATATAAGCCCCTGCCTGCACTAGCAAACACCACAGCACTGAAGACCCATCTACGAGAGGCAAGGACACATGCAACAAGACGACGGATAGTCCCAGGCATCATCCGCAGAAACACCCCGCTTGAAGTGGGAAAAGTTTTCCGCGGTGCTGAAGAGAACCGGTTATGCGCAATGATGTCAATTTCAATCGAGTGGGCGCGTAAGTACTGAGCGCCGGCACAAAAAGATACGTCGAGCGTATATACTCAGCGCAAAATGGCCTTTGAGGTTCGCTTCGGTTTCGTTATATCCGCTCTGCAGGAAAATTTTACTGCGTAAAAGATGAGATATAATATACAAGGGCTTCTCTGGGAGCTTCTCGGAGTGATAGTTTTTTGTTATATGCATTATTTCGTTGTAAACCGTTTTGTTTTTTGGCAAGGCTTGAGTGTGATGATGCCAGAGACAATTTTTTGCTGGCTAGGAAAAAAGGACAAGCACCATAACGTATACTGTGTCGCAGCTCACATGGACATTCGGTATTTTCCCCCATTCCTGCCTTCGAGCGCGGAAAAGGAACGACCGAAATGTGCAGCTTGAAAAAAAGAAAGAAATCTACATAAGCAAACACTAGCCAAAAAACGACGCACAATAGAGTCAGAAAAATGCGCATAATATATCACCTTGCCCGTCTATATTGCTGCAGCACAAATCATGAAGAACAGGGTGGAAAGCGGAATGCCGTCAGGAACCCCGTTATCTTTGGACAAGATTAGTTCATTTTATTTGCGTGTGCGTGTGTTTGAAAGAAGTATTTTAGAAAAAAATTCCTCATTACCTAGTGCCTTATTTATTGAACTGATCTCGATTTTAACGGTTGAACAAATTTCACAAATCCATCATCTGCGGACTCCAAGCCGGTAGGATCAGCACTGAAGCAGAAAAGTGGCCTCACTCGTTTCTATCAAAACGCCCTTTCATCCCACGCTACCGCTGCCGTAACCTTTGAACGGCTTTTTCGGGTCGTGCCTTGCAGGGCTGGAGAGTATGGCTTCCGGATGGCTGCTTTGTTCACTTGAGCGCAACACTTAATTTGTGCTTGGAAAGAAAAGCCGAATGAGACGCCTATTACATTAAAAAAAACTTACAGGGATGCTGACGCTGCTATGCTGCTATTATTCCCTAAAGGCCGCAGGTCATGCGGATCATTTGCTTTTTCTTCATCTATGTTTTGCGCCAGTTGTTTACAGTTTAAGCCGCTGCAAGGTTGTTGAATGCTTCAGAAGAAAAGTTCAGCAGACGCTTACGCACTGCGAGAAAATTCTCCGAACGAGAGGCACTTTAGGAAATTTTTGAGCATATTCCAAAATAGCGCCGGCCCAGGAGCGTCAAGCTTTGGACTTGACCTAGTCTTTGTGTGAGAGATGAGTGCTTGTATTTAAAAAGCCCAGGTACATTATAGTTAGATTGATTTGCTGTTATACTGTATTGTAAGTGTTATCGCAAGAGGTGCTTTCTTCTGTAAAAGCACTCATGTTCACTGCTCTTTCGGAGCATGGATACACCCTGTCGCGAGTAAAAGAGTGCAATAGAAAATAAGAGCCGCTTGTTCAATTCAATTTAAAATTATTCTTACTCAAAGAAGCGCTATAGACTGACTCCTAACCTAAAAAAGTTTCCCGCTATGTCTTTGTCAAGTACTTGATATAAGACATTAATTATCCTACCGCAGCCGATAAAGAGTGACGCGTTTGGAGTCCACCCCTATTTTTGCCCCAGTTGGCGGCTTAACTATTATTATTATTATTATTATTATTATTAATATTATTATTATTATTATTATTATTATTATTATTATTATTATTATTATTATTATTATTATTATTATTATTATTATTATTATTATTATTATTATTATTATTATTATTATTATTATTATTATTATTATTATTATTATTATTATTATTATTATTAATATTATTATTATTATTATTATTATTATTATTATTATTATTATTATTATTACGTATCCGAAACAAGTCACACTATACATATATTTTTGCCATACATCCCGTACACTGCAGTTGGTTTTCGTCTCCGCATAATACAAGGGTGACTTAAACCAGCACGAGGAAGCGCAGTCATCACGGAGTCCGAACGTCTCTTCACGAGCCTCTACCCCCCTCCCTCCACAGGTGGCATACGGTGACGTCTGTGGCTGCCCATCGGTCACGTCACCATCATTTCTGGAATGACAGCGTGCTGCAAACTGCAGCTGGCTCTCTCACGTACAAGTTTCGCGAACACGTAGGCATAATCATCGACATTTTATGCTCAGTCCTTCAGTTACACTCGTTATCGTACTTTTGCGTCCTTTTCAGCAAAGGAGCCGGTCAGTACTGAAGCAAGAAAACTGGTTCGCAGTATTTTTCTCGACTGGCTATACAGAAGCCGCTAAGTCTGGCAAATGTTCGGAATAATTTCACACTGACCTGCAAGAACATTGCGTGGGTTCGTTCAAGATATCCTCAAATACTTGTTCTTCCCGTCGCCGTTTGTTTTTTGTCTCCACTGCTTTCGCCTTACTCTCTGCATTGCTAGCGTTGTGAACGGACCAAGAGCAGCTGCGGCACATATGAATAGAACGTACACGCCCCTTACTCAAGCATGCATCGTGAAGCCTGCGTGCATCAAGATGCATCATGACGCAGCACGATTCACCGTGCGGCCTCATTTTCCTGCTCCATGCCGTAAGTGACAATAAGAGCTCTCTCGTTTTCTAAAACAAAGAAGGATAATTTGTTCGTATAACATAGCGTAACTGTGTTTCGATGATTTCAGGCAACGCTGAAAAATGAAATGAATAGGCTTGGCGTATTTGCGCAGCCACACGCGATTGTCGCACCTATTCTTCCGTTTTCAAACGCGCCACCACAAGCCACGAGTTATGCTATGTATGCAGGTAGTGCAAATGACAGTGACAAGTTCCTCACTAGAGCATTGTCAAGGGTAAGCAGACGCATTTGTCTCACTTGCTCCCAGGAGGCAATGGGGTTGCTTGTTCTCAAGCAAGCAAACAGAGTAAGAAGGATAAGGCTTCCACTTACTTGAAGTGGGTGAAGATGAAGAGCGTCACGCACAAGGCGACCAGGGATATCAGGGAAAAGACGAGCAGGATGTAGCTCGCTATGGCGGGAATGTTGCTGGGCCCCGACTGCGAATGGAAAAAAAAAGGGGGGGGGGGGGGGGGCGTAAGAGGAGAAACAGCGCACACCGTTCGATATCAGTGACTGCGGATCCGGTGCCTTTGCTCTGCCATTGTTTTTACAGAGGAAAGAGAAAAACTAAAAGCAATGCTCATGCTACCACACGACACTAGAAATGAATTCATTGTCGTTTTTTTTTAATTCTGCAGTCCAAAGTTCTGGCACAATAAAGGGCGGCTTCGTGTAATAAAATACCAACAATTCAATCAAAGAACGCAAGAAGTAAACATAAAGGCAGCACGGTTCCCAGAAACTAAATCATGGCACTGCAGCCTATATTAACAGAATTATTAATGCGACGGCAACTAGATCGCTAATCGACGCGAAAATCTGGCGTCGCTCTAAATGTGGCGGCATTACAAAACCAGCGATCGATCGAAACGATCGAAAAGGGCGTGATGCTAGCCAGTAATATTCAGCACTAGAACTTACAACTGCGCCAACTACAAAGGAATACAATAGATTCAGAGTAGAATTTGAATAGAATGAGAATAAAATTACAATAAAGTTTGGAATAGAAATGCAATAGGATTGCAATATTTGCGCATTATCGGCACGTATGTTCCTAAGGGGCCCCTGGTAATTTTTCACAATTTCCAGGTAGCAACAAAGCGCGGAAACTCGGCAAAGCTATTCCCTTTGCAAAAGCAATTACAAGGCCCGAGAAACTATGAATGTAAAATCCGGAGCGGTAATTCCTTCACAGAATAATTGGGTCTTGATGCACTTGGCGGCGAATAATTTTATTCAGAGACTGTACGTAAGAAAATATACTCAAGTTTATATGTGGGAGCAAAGATTGGGCCTTATGAATATTCGTAAGCATGCCACGTTGATCTCGTACGAAAACTTTTAACAGATGCTACGATGTCAGCCTAATTTATCGCGAAAGGTGGTAGGGAAGGAATTCAAGGCGGCCAGATTTATTCCTGCTTGTAACATCGGCGTAACGTTTAGCTTCGTCAATGGCGATAAAAGATCTGGGCGTTTATACTTCACAAAATTACGGCTGATGCATTGTAGTCGATCCCGCTCCCTTGGGCTCAACAGCTGGAAACGCGACTTGTGAAACAAATTCCTTTACCCTCACATTAGTCTGTCAACAGTAAATATTTCATTCGGTGAATTACCTTGACCAAATATGTAAACATTGAGAAAGAGGCTTTAGAGTCTAGGACTACCAGAGGACCAGCTGGTCCCGTGGGACGAACTGGTTAAACCACCTGTTACAAATGATTTAGAAATAACAGCACAAAATATATTAATGCATAGAGGTGAAGAGTACTAACGCTCGACTACCGTTATAACAGAAAGCGGCTAAGCGCACACATTTACAGAGCGGCTTCAGCCCCTGTTGTGCATTTCCAAAGACACCAACATGGTGCTTGCACTTTTTTCGCGGTTTCAGATGGCATTGAATTTCGATATGAGCAACCTTTGAGTCCTTTGAAGAAACCAATAGGCCTAAAATCATCGCAAAATAGAGGAAATTTCCTTGAAGTGCCAGCTTTCAGTATCCTTTCGAATCATTCTTGAATTTTTTTTTAAATGACGGCAATACCGAGAGAATTGCTGAATTTTCTGCACTTCACTTCATAAGAAGCACTGTGGGATGAAGTCTCTAGCATGCAAGCGAATTCTCGCGCTAACCTATTTCACAATAGAGTAATTATATGCGTATCCTTGTAGACTAATTTATGTAAGGTCATCCTGAGTACGCCCGGAGGTCGTATTCCCTCAGTCGTCTCACCTTTATAAGTGAAAGCGATTTCATAAAAGCGTTTCTGTTACCAGCTGTTGCGGCAGAGACCAACTTTTGGTGACAAAAGACGTGCAGAACAACAAAACGTTGTTATAAAGGGTCACTAACACAGAAAAAAAGTAAACACGTTTTTCTTTTTAGCTGCTAAAAAAGGCTCTCTACGAAAGAATGGATCCGTAACTATTTCAATGGTAAGCAATGAAAAGAAACAAGGGTAAAATTTAACGCGCCATAAATACGAATTGTTAGCATGTTCTGCTCGAGCGCTTAGATAAAAGTTCAAATACAGTGGTGCACGTTATTTAATGCTAACTAAACCATTTCTTATAGCTTTAACAACCGCAGAGAAAAATTTAGCAACCGTATTTCGCTTCGAAACCAAAAGCTCACGGATCACAAAACCTGACCGAGAAAGCTGACCACGTGCGAAAAGAAAGAATATGTTAGGGCAATATTCAATTTTTCAGTGTGCTTTTTATGTTTTGTCTATTTTATTATCTATTTTTCACAAACAAGCTCAGTCACCCAAAGCGAAAACAAAATGAGGGGATGAGGAACCGAACAGTTCCGAAAAAATTTGATTCAAATGTCACTGAACAACCTCAGAGCAATCGTGTCGTTTTAAATTGTTTTCTAAATTTACTCGGGAGGGCTTCGGCTGATGGACTTCGTAGAGAATTATTTCTTCACCTAAACTATTACTCGGCCGCCTCCCAAATCACGTTGCGGGTAGAAAGACAGACGCGAGATTAAAACCCTGAATTGCTGTAATTATTGAATGAGGCGCCGTTGGTCTAAACACTCTTCCTTCTTAATAGCCTTTATGCAGTAATTACCCGCTCATCTCTCATATCTATGAACTGCTGCAGCAAGTGAGGCAAGTTCACCCTCAGTAATGCCCTCTGACCCGCTGGTGAGCTAATGCGAACGCGCAAAGAAAAGTACGACAGGCATGATTCAAGACGAGATATCCAGAAATCAGGAGAATTGCTAATGGCCGATATGGAAGTAATTAGTTGAACTGCTAATGGTGCATCTTCTCTGCTCTAATCATCTTTAGAAATTAGGAACGCACAAATTAAGATAGCCGCGGTCATTTAGAAAAAACCCACATGGCAAATAGGTCACGAAACCATCACGTTATGATCGTCGTTCGAGGAAAGAAAAAAACTGAGAGATTAAGGCAATTACTTTTCAAGTTACCGCCATGAAAGGTTTAAAACTATCTTAGCAGTGGAAGCTGTGACTTCAAGACAGGCTCGATGAAGAGTTTTGAGAATTATCCTTAACTCACCCTTTACAGCGCCTATTAAAATCGGCCACTTCGAACGGTAGATTAAAATGGCCGATTCTGCGTGATCCGGGCCACTTCTCGACAAGTAACGACATCCAGTATGCGGCAAAAGAACTGTGCTTCTGTTTCAGTTAGACTGCTTTCATCAAGCATATGATAAAATATTTCCGCTTCCAATAAAACCTGTCAACGGAGAGATCACTGGTCGCATGGCCTGCCCACTGTGGTGACTCAGTGGTTAGAGTTCTGCCGACGGCTACCGATCCGGAGTACCCGGGTGCGAACCCGACCGCGGCGGCCGCGTATCGGTGGAGGCGAAACGCTAAGGCGCCCGCTGCGCTGTGCGATATCAGTGCACGTTAAAGATCCCCAGGTGGTCGATATTATTCCGAAGCCCTGCACAACATGAACCTCTTCCTTCCTTTCTTCTTTCACTCCCTCCTTTATCCCTTCCCTTACGGCGCGGTTCAGGTGTCCGCCGATATGTGAGACAGATACTGCGCCATTTCCTTTCCCCCAAAACCAATTTTCAGTTTCATTTCCTCCAAGGTGGCGTCCGTGCTCAGTGTTAGCCATTCTGCAGCATTGACACTCGACTGCGTAGATGCAAGCGCCAGCTTTGCGTGGAAAGATAACGTGCGCTTGTCTGATTTTGTTTCGAACAAAGATGACTGCTCCGCCCAGCTCGGGCTATCGGCAGGTGCCCGTCTGTAACTTCCGTTTTCCAAGTTGCCGAGGACATTCGCTGATTTCTGTGCCTCTCGGAAGGTACTGATCATGTTCTGAAAAATTCCGTACCGTTAGAGACGCAGCGGATCGGGGTTTTCCCTAGACGGTCCTGTATCAACCTTGGAACTGCACTGCGGAGTAGTCCAAAATGGTTCGCGCAAGGAGCTGATTTTTTTTTACCGGTGGGAAAGTTCAGCAGTAAACGTTCTGTAACTTTTAATAATCGTTTGTCACAACTTTTTATTTTGTTATTCTCTGACTGGATGTATTTAATATGTTTGTGCGAATTTCGCATATTTCACCAGTAAAAGACTTTTTCTTCATAAGCAATGCACATCCTGTTCTTTCTTTATGTTATTAAAAAGTTGTTTTTTTTTGGCTGCACTATGTTCTGAAATAAACCAATATTTTTTTAAGTTTATGGGCGAATAAATTTTTTTGCAAGACCTCCTGAAATTGCCTGTTTTTCCGCGGTAAGGAAAGAGTTAGTGTATGCTTAACGCCCCACATATGCCAATAATTATAACTTTGAGTGCAAGTTAAACAAGCTTCTGGTCGAAATACCGTGACATAAAATCACGCTTGATGATGACTTGTATCAGCACTTGCGGCGTCTTCGTGTAAGCCCGCTCGTACATTTACTAGAATATATCACGTAACTAAATATACTGGCCTGCGGATGCACTTTTTAACCCCCTAACTTGCGTTTCCTATGGAAAGCCTGGCTGCGCAGACGAAAAAATAAATGGCACTACGAGCCTGACGCTTTTTCGAACGACTAGGGACTTATAGGGTGCGAGGCGTTGTGGGTACCTAGAGATAGCATTTATTTAGTTGAAGCTATAGTTTGTTAATGGTGTGGCAGCTTGTACTAAACTTAATGGCGTACTATCGAAAACAAGAAAGGCTTTAGTGTGTAATTTGTGTCTTCACGGAAAACTACTGCTTCGTTGGATACTTAGATGCAGCGGTGTTTTTTTAAAAATGCCCTAACACACACCATTATACGAAAACTTCGGAGAGTTTTAAGGTCCTCAGGTAATGGGTACACCTGCGAAAATTATCGCAAAAATTTATCCTGCGGAGTCAGATTTACTTGTGGGACTGAAATTCCTCACTGATTTAAATTTCCCTTTACCGACGTAGCTGCCCCTTGTCGACCGTAGTGCCTCGTTGTAGAGCGTTGTGTTGGGAAGGGGTCAGGGACGGCATTGCGTGTTCAGTCGACTTTAGACCGTTTTAGGCCCATCACAGACGCGGTAGTCTGCATGCGTATTGGTCCCGGAAAAGTAGGTGGTAATAATAAAGATATGGACGTCAGCAATGCAAGACCAGCGGCTAATCCATAGTCTAGCATGCGAAGATATATTGGTTGATGCGTCTCATACATTTTAATTTAACTTTCATCAACGAAAATCAAATTAAACCTAATCATGTACGATCAAATAGCTTCGAAGTCTGCTGGCAACCGAAGAATGGCTTTAATAGAGCGCAGATCCCTAAATCAAAACGAAAATCAAATTTATTTCCTCATAAAATTTAATAAACAAGTGGCGCCTATTGGCAGCTATGGCTGCTTCATTTCGGTCTGGGCTCACCTGAAAACAAAATATCTAGACTTTCATAGTTTTCGCTCCTCATATGTTCACCATACCTAGGATGCAAAGTGCGATTCACACTAGAAGAGGTGTCCCTCTGTGATGCTGATCAAACGGGGGTCAATGACATCCTAGTCGAAATCAAGTGGAAGAAATGTGCTTGGGCAGGGCATGTAATGAGAAGTCAAGACAACCGCTGGTCCTTAAGGGTAACAGATTGAATTCCCAGAGAAGAAAATCGTAGCAGGGGGCGGCAGAAAGTTAGGTGGGCGGATAAGATTAAGAAGTTTGCGGGGATAGGTTGGCCGCAGCTGTCACGGGAATGTTAATAGGAGAGACATGGGAGAGGCCTTTGCCCTGTAGTGGGCGTAGTAAGCTGGTGATGATGATTATGCTAGTTCTGCAAACAGTTACGAGCCCCAGCGTTTATTTGCTCCTCCATTTTGCATTTTAGCGCTGACTCCCTATGTCTAGGAACCTATTTTGGTACAAAAACCTGCAAGGCTGACCAGACAACCCATTATAGGAAGACACTGCCGGCAATACGAGCGCGGTGATCGAGCGGTCTTTCGACCGAGACTCACCCGTGGCAGTAGCTCCAAGCACTCGGTGTAGTTGGTCCAGTTGCCCTGCAGCCAGGTGCCGTTGCTGCCGCACTCCCGGTGGGCTTCTGGACAAAGTATTGATGATAATTTGGCTTTAACGGCGCATGCGCACATTAGTCAAAGAACGCTATGAACGAGGGGTCTTAGTACACACGAGTTGGGGCGCGCAACAATTAGGTACGAGCTGGTGGCGACAGCCCATGTCCAAAGTGACGTTTTTCTCACTAGAACGGGAGTGCCATTAACATTGTTAAGATGCTATCACCGTTATCTTGGAGCCAACTACGCGCCATTTTTGCGGGCGGGTTTTTGGGGACGATAATACCAAAGAATAAAGTTCTTTAGAGACATCCTGCGCTTCTGCAGGAAAACCTAGAATAATTGTGGAGAAACGAATTCATTGAGCATTATTGTGAATGCAGGAACGAATGGTCTTTTATCCGACATCGTCAAGCTTTGACACGCTGGCATTTATGTATGACTTACTGAGAAAGTGGTTGTTAGAAAGTGACTATGAAATGTTTGACGGTATCGATATTTGTGTGTTGTTTTTTTTATTTATATAATTCTGAAATTTTGTCCCTAGTCCTACCTGCTTTCCTTTGATGTGTTTTTGAGGCGAGGTGTGCTTATGAATATCTATTATTGCACGCGCGCTTTGTTACTTCAATCTTTGTGTACTTATGCATCCTGTTCGCTGTGACTGCTGGATGAAGCAAGAGCCATTTCCAGGCTGCGCCTTTAGCTCTTGCCTTATTTTTACCCTTCCTCTTGTATTGGCAGGACGAATAAACTACGAACTTCAACTGATTTATTTTTTCCTAACCATTTCACACTTTTTGTGTCCACGTCCCAAGAGTAGAGTGCTAGTGGAATCTCAAGCCTTTCAGCCTCTTCCTCATTTTTATCTGATTCTTTTGTTTCAGTCTGTGCCTGTCATTTTCCAAAACCGAGATCAATATTGACCCGTTCACCCGACTTTAAGCGCTAATAATAAAGTCTCTAATTAAGAAGCCAAGTTTTTCTCGATATTTTGGAAAGTGGGTGGTGGTGAAGGGGACTTAATTCTTCGAAATGTTTTTTTTCCGCCCGCCGTTTGCTTGGTAAAGGTACGTAATTTAATTTCCTTTAATGGGGGCTTAATTAATCTTTGCGTCATGATCACTGCTAGAAAAAAAACTGACTTGCATAACAGGGATAAATTTGAGAGCAATTTGTTTTCTCATTTGCGTATGGCTAGGATTATTTTATTCTCTTGAGGATTTTTCACCGTATTCAAACATTTTCCGCATTACCCGCCCCGATGTACTCTTGTACACCAACATCAATTACTTCTTTTTCATGCCGCTCATTACTTTTTCATGACTTCTTTTTCAGGCAAGAAGGGGGGATACACTTGCTCTCTTCCTTTATAGTTGCATAACAGCTTCAATGCAAAAGGTATACCGCGGCACAAGAACAAAATTTGCGGTTATCTGTTCTAGCACGCGTCTTCAATACGTAGCCTCGCTAACTAGCTAGTATCGCTAAGGCATACTCGCTAACTAGCCGCCGATGTGGCTCAGTGTTCATGGTGCTCCACTGCTGGCCAGAAAAAATCGCGGCAACGGCAGTCGCATTTCGACGGAGGCGAAATGGCAGAGGCCCGTCTACTGTGCGATGTCAGTGCACGTTAAAGATCACTGGTGGATGAAATTATCCGGAGTTCTCCACTACGGCATCTCTCATAGCCTGAGTCGCTTTGTGACGTTAAAACACCATAAACCATAAACAATTCTCGTTAATGCAGGTTGCGTGTTTATCGTTAGCAGCAAAAAAAACAACAACTCATTTTTACTTGATGCATTCGCGCAGTTGGCAAATTTTTGTCTGGTCACTAGAACGGCTACTGTAATGTTGCAAGCTCATATATATAATCAAATACACTGAAAATAAACACTACGTCGTTGGGTAGAGTAAGAAAGCGACCTTTCTGAACGCGGAAAATTCCACTAGCCCGTGCATTTTACTGCGAAGGGACGAGGGCATCATCATCTGTAGCGGTGTTTTTCATCGAGGATCATTCTGAGAATATTGACTGAAAACGCACATAACGCAAACTACATGTAAAACTGACCAAGCGCTCAAGAAGCAGTCGTTGCTTTAGTGCAAGGTTGGTCACAACTTGCCACTTCTGATGGTTACATCGTTTCCTTTGCTTTTCGGCGGGGGGAGAAGATGCATATGTAGCATTCTGCCAGGGAGCAAAGGCTGATTGCCGACGAGAAAAAGTGTTTGGGGAGACTGTGGAGGAAATCTGAGATTTTTCGAGAATTGAGTTGCTCTGCAAGAATTTTCGCGATTTGGGAACTAGACAGAAGGCTAAGTTTATTTACGCTTTAAGAATCATGTGCTCAGAAATTGTGCCGCAACCAAGGGCTAGCTAGCATTGACCCCGTGGCACTCGATCACTTCCCCTGCTGAGGTTTGCCTCATGAGGTAGCTATATGGACAAGGAAACAATGGGCATTAAGACATGGCGCTAGAGTTAAACGAGACTACGCTTTATTAGTTATTAAGGGAGCCACACGCAACCCGCTTTGCCTTGCAAAACATGCGCTGCGCGCGCAGGTTTGCCAAGTAGGTGTACAATGGAACAAAATGTTTCTCAACCATGTCCTAAAGGAATTCAAAGTTGCTACCTTTTTATAAATTTGAAAATGCCAATATTCAAAATCTCTTTTGTTTACTTTCATTTTTGAATAGCTGGCGACTATTTTTACTCTCGTGCTCTCTTTATTTTAATATTTCGCTCGCACTTTTTACCTACGTCTGCTTCTGATGGCATTAGCTCACTGGAAGGAGATGCTGTAAAACAGCTCCTTAGATGGCCATCCTAGAAACCGTTCCTTGTATCACATAGCTAATGGGTGTAGGTCCTCTGCGCAGCTCGCTGAGGACTCGTCGGCAGTCGCATGCGCTTGATTGCAACCTTGCCTCTTTCTGCCAAAAAGAAAAACACATTTATAGAACTACAAAGAATGAAAATAAAAGATTGAAATATTAGAGGCAAATTATTAACAATGCCGCATGCAACATATGTTCTCCGATGGCAATTGTGGCCCAGATAAGAGGCAAACAAACACACGTACGCGGACATACTATGATTACGTTTTTGAGTGTGTGCACATTAGGAATTGCTTTTTTTTAAATAAGAATTTGCGTTAAAAATTAAAATGAAGAACTGATTAAGGGACTGACTGATCTATCTTCGAATGGGTTATCAGGGTACCGACAGAGAATACGATTAGTGTCCCATTCGGAACTGCAGACGTCGCACCGCAACACTACTGGTCATTCCAATGTTCTTCTTGCAATGCAATCCCAGCCACAGCCTGCTTAAAAGAGATGCCTCGCGTCGGGAGCGTCCGGTTGAGGCGATGCTGCTCAGAAGCTCCCAAAATAATTAACCGGCTTAGTGTCATTTGGGTGGTAGTTTATTTGGCAGAAAGAGAAGCTACCTAAGAGCACCCGGCCTTGAAAGTGAAATTGGCTGGTAGTGTTCAATATAGTGAGCTAAACAAAATAACGGTATAGTAAATAGAACAAGCGACTGACCCAAGCATGCAGTGAGCAGCACAGTTACTAGCTACCCATGCAGGCCAGCGGAGAAAAGTGGCGCCAGTGGCGGTCACAAGAACAGCGCTGCAGTAGACTCTTCGTGCGTCGTCTGCTACAACCATATTAAAATACTGGGGTGCGATGCGCGGACGCGGAGTACCCTACACGCAAGAAGTTTTTTTAAGGCGAAAGCCTTTAATGGCTCATACTCGCGGTGACCGTCCATCCGTTACATCCAAGCCTGGAACAGTGCCAGCTGTGCCCCTCCCCCCCACCGACGCACACCCTCCTCGCCTCTCGGCGACAGGTGGCGGCGCAGAAGCGCATGCGCAGCTGCGCATAGCAACAGTGCCGTCACCTGCACCGGCAGGCGGAGCGAGTACGAGCTGCGACGGCGCTCCTTCGCCAGACGTGTCGTTGCAGTCAAGTGAGCGAGCCGGATGGCTCCCAAGCGGCCCAATGATTCCGCACCAAGCGGTTCGGAAAAACGCAGAAAGGCGGATTCCCCTAGTAGCAAACGGCGGAAGATCAATGAAGCAATGAATGGCCACAGGCTCTCGCCGAACACACTTTAAATATTTCCACAGTGTCCTCCTAATTTTTTGTCCTTTTCTTGTTTACTGGTATGTATCTGGCTTCGGCGCAAGCTCTTTGGGTCCAAACTATTTGCTCTCTACCCTGGCTGAGAACCTATTGTTTGTTTTTGCCGCTTGTGGTTCTGGGTCGAAGATGTGTTCTTTGAGCTGTTCCAAGCAGGTGCAGAAAACTCCCACGGTCGTTAATGAGCGCTTCAGAGAAAGTTGACTGCAAATCGTGGATTTGTAAGGTAAGGCGGAACAGATGAGTTCAACCCCGGAACAATCGTACGCAGGAGATCAACGAGCACTTGCGCATGTCGGTTCCTATGAACTAGCTGGAAATGGGATCTATTACCCCCGTAAGAATGTCATAGATGAGAGAGCTGCCGTTCGAGGAAGTTGAACGTGTGCACAAGCGAACTGAGCGAATGAGAGCGAGCACTCATTGGCGCTTTTCAAAATATTTTTTTTTTCGGCCGTGCGTTCCAGGGAATACCTGACAACCCCTGGAACTTTCTGATAGGGCGTGGTTAAGGGTCCTTTAATGACAAAATAACTGCGCGAGCTGAGAGAGGTGTTTTCGTGAATTCGGTTTCGTCATCACGGTCTCGCTACAGAAAGAGAAACCAAGAAAAACCTTGTCAAGATCAGAGGGGCTGATGGTAATTATCGCCCATAATAACAATTCGGGGAAAAAAGCTTGATATTTTAGTCCCTTTCAGGGTTGAACAGCACTTTTGCTCGTGATAAAGTTTCACTGGTGTGGGCGTGCTTCCAATAAGGTCTTGAGCAGGTCGCACTATGGACACCATATGGCACATTTTCCGATTTATTCTAAAAGCGGTAGCGTGCCTTAGTGTCGCACTCAACCTAAGCGATTTCTACTCAGCTTCCCCATCAGTTCAATACACAACACCATTTTCTCTTTGCAGAGTTAATCTTGTTCGCCTCTCTCTTTTAATATCATTTGCCATTCATCTATTCCCCCCTCCTTTTTTTTAACCTTACAGATCATACTAAATAATATTCTGCTCTTTTGAATATTAGTTTGTTATTGTGTTTTTGCTTCGTTTTCATCACCTCGTTCACTCTGAACGCTGTCTTGAAGCAGAGCACACTTCTGGCTCCGCTGTGCAGCGGCGATTCTTTGCCCAGAGCGGACCGCGCAAACTTGGGCTTGATCTTGCATCGGCGATACGCGAAGCGTACAGTTTCCTGCTATGCACTTCCGCACTTACGAGCTAATAGAAGAAGAAAAACGAAAAGAACCTTTATGGCTGCGCTCTTTATCAAAGGAAAAAAGAAATGGTGCAAACCACGCATAAACATCACCATTCGGGATATCCGGCGATTCATCTTTTCTTCCTCTTTTTACTCGAAGAGTGGCAGTGTGTTGGTTTGAAGAAAAGAAAGATCCGACAGGGATAAGGCTACGGGTGTTGTCGGGTAGGCCTGTCTTGACTCTCTAGGGGACCGCCAACAAGAGCGATTTCTCAGGACGCATGGGGCTGTTCGAGCAGCAGTGCCATCGGTGAGAGTCGCTTGGGGGCTCTACAGCTACGCAAAAGCCGAGCTGTGCTTAACGGGCGCCGGAAGCACACGGCCATTTCTCACGGCAGCGCCACAGCAAATGCAAATCCGCCCCTTCGCCAAAGTATACACCGGTTTGAATTGATTATGCTCGGTGAGCCTTACTCTCCGTAAGTTCAGGTTGTGCCCAGGAATTAGGGATGCGTTTTAAACGACGGTACGAAACACTAACCAGAGTTTCGTAGTAAAAGCGCGAGACGGGTGCCTACGCGAGGCACTGGTCTAAGAGACAAGCCGGGAAACTGAATCAATTCGGAACGCCTAGCTGAATTGTGAACAATGCCGTCACGAAAAGCATTTGAACCACAGCGAATAGTTGCAGCATGCAGGTGTGTTAGAAGTGCATAACTGAAGAAAGCAACGTCGGGTATAACGTGTCTCCAACTCAAGACTTTGCCACTAATAAGTTAGTGCCTTCACTATAAAGCTTGACATGCTTGTGGGTCCCATTCTCGGCAAACTAGCATGGGCATCGTTCGGAAGCCGCGGCGAACCTGAAGTCATTAAGGAGAACTTTGGAAAAACTTAATTTATTAGGCAAATCCGAAAATGAAGGAAAACTTATCCGAAACAACCCGAAATTTTCCGTCCGAGTAGTATCCAGCAGAAGAATAAATTTCAGAAACTCTTCGCTCCCCTAGAGCCTAGTGATGCAGAAATGCAGTGTGGGACCATCTTCTGCAAGATTGTAGACCAACACAAATATGGAGTAAATGAGGTCGCTTACGCTATGTTGCGTAAGCCGCGAAACTCAGTCAGTGGATTCTTAAACGTTGTATGTTTCTAGAGCGAAAGTTCTTTATGGAAAATTTTCCGCGAAAGAGCCACGCATGACGCCAATCACGCGTTTAGCGGCACCGCCACGGGGTGGCGCTCTGGGCGCTCACCTAGCACGCGGCGAAGCGAGAAAGTGAAGAGGGGTGCATAAGCCGCTGCGATAGCGTAAACATAGCATGGCGTATGGAGCTAAGCGATTGAGTAACGAGATCCGCACGGGTAAGAGGGGAAACGAGCAAGTGTGGCGCCGGGCTTTCTTTGCCAATAATAAGGGGCAGAGGGAGAGGTGACGTCGACACCGTATGTGGTAATGCTTTGTGTACCAATGAGCGTGCAGAGAGATCTACACTTCCTACTGAGACTTTAAAGACTCCAACGAGTTTCCATAGACACGTATACAGGCACTGACGTTCACTGCACGAACCAAGTGGAGTAGGTGTGAAAAGTAGTGACGTCACAGCAGGGACATGAACAATGGGTGAGACGTTGCAGATACGAGTCAGGGAAAAGCGCGGTAGATTTAGCTCAATCCAGCTATTCACGCAGCATAGCGCGAAGGCTGCGCAATCTTTTTATACGTCTGGTCCTTTTATCTCTTCCTTAATTCCTTCCTTCTCAGATATGGTCCAAGTGGCAAACCACTAAGGGTACACTGCTATACCCCGTTTCCTCGTAACTACTTATAACCACTACATAAACGCACATGGAGCGTTCGAGAGGTGTTTAGAAGCACTTGGCGGCGTCTTACGACCGCATGTCCCACCCGATGGCGACCATTGCATCGAAGAACACAAAGGCCTGGCGCTTCTACAAGATCATAAAGTACGAAGTGGAGGCCAGGTGAACATTAACATGTCTTCTCAGAATGAAAATGTGAGCATTATTCCCTCGTTTAAAAGATAATGTAACTGCAAAGTGAGAAGGTGGAAGGTGGAAAGCGGAAACTTTCCGGGACCGCCAATAGTTTCCAGTCTTTTTCATCGCCTAAAAGGCAAACACAGGAAGCTGTACATGACTTTGGCCGAACGCATCTACCAACAATTGCTGCAAATTTACCTCTCAGAGGACTACACGGAACGGAAACGCAAATCGCAAAAGAAAACAGGAAGAAAGTAGCCGAAAATCGACAGATGGCCAGCACTGTCTGGCCGACCTCAGAAGTGTGAAAACAGAAACAGGAGGTGGGCACAGTAAAACCGTGGTGGCTCGTGGTTGCTAAAAGGCAAACAACTTGGACAACCTTCAACCGGAAAGGCTGTTTCATGGAGTTGGTTAGGTTTGGTTTATGTGGGCTTACCGTCCCAAAGCGACTCAGGCTATGAGGGACGCCGTAGTGAAGGACTCCAGAAATTTCGACCACCTGGCATTCTTTAAAGGGACACTGAGGAGAAATCGAAGTTGGCTTGTATTGATAGAATACCAGCTCCTGATCACAAAAACGCTACTCTTACTGAAAACAAAGCTCTTGTAAGGTAGAAAATAGCAAGAACCAAAATACAGGTATCGCCACCACAGGCCAATCTCGCAAGTACAAGCGTGGTGACGTCTTAGGACAAGAGACGCCACCTTGGAGGAAATTTCCTTCCTACATGAGCCGCGAATCTCTGAGGCTGACAAAGGAAGGTTGCGCGGTTCAATATTGAAGTAAGTTTTGTTTTAAAAACGATAGTGCCCTTTTATCACACAAGGAAGGCAGACAAAAGACAACCTGAATGTTGGAAGCAAAGAAAACCGATGCTTGGCGGCGCCACAGGCGGCCAAGAGAGTTTCGATTTTTTATGGTGCTTTGCGTCTATGAGCTTTACGTGCCCCATGGTTTTGTTTTTGACGCGCCTCGATTTACAAGCGCCGAACAGCAGAGGAACTCCAAGTACCGCTCCAAGTGCTGGTTAACCTTTGAAGGGGCCTGTTAAGGCTTGTGAGATGATCGCCACGGTCGATGAAAAACTATGATGGCACGATGGTCGGTGATCGTACAAGGCAGCCCTTGCGTCTTCGCACGCTCGCCCGGCGAAACATTCCCGGCTGAGCCAGTCAACTTCAAACTACTTAACGGAAATCGTTTATTAGGGACGGGATCGAGACAAGGTACAAGGCAGTTAAGAAAAAAAAATTGCTGATGGCCTAGCTCTGTTAGGCCAGGATATACGTAGCGATAGCGCGGAGATTTCTGCATCGGAAGAGTGCATTCGCTATATGCGCCTTTATTAATGGTTATACCTTGAGCCGTCGTGCCGGAGTGATAGCGTCTCCGCCTCAAACGCCAAACGCCCTGGTTCGATCCTGAGCCTCGGCACAAGATTTCTTTTTTTATTCAGTGAGCGGTCGGGGGGTTTCAGTGGCTCCCATAGATGCCGCCACCGAATACGTTGGTCAGCGCTGAAGCGCAGGCTCTGTTAAGGCTCGTTTATGCTCCGGCGTTATGCGCGCGCGCGCTCTGCACGGCGACGTCACGTCGGCCAAAGCGAGACCTTCTATATTCCAACTACGCTTGATCGCCGACGCGTTCGGCGGCTTCGGCGCACTCTAACCGCACTGGCGGCGACTTGGAGCATGTCTCTATTTCGCGCCGAGTGCGCCAGCCGCCGCGGCCCGGCCAGACTGATTCGACTCCGCGGAGAGGTACGCGTTGCGACGTAATTCAATAGCTTCGGCAGTTGGGCGGAGCTGTTCTTTTCGAGCTCTCGGCTAATTTAATCCATTCACAGTACACATCTGAAGGTAAATGCAAGTGGGCGAGAGAGTCCGATCCAGTGGACCCGTTGGATCTGGCGGGATTAAGCTGTTGAAGCGTCGTGCGCCGGCTTTAGTTTCAAGCCGCCAACTTTAAACGCGACCGCCCTTGAGCACCCGTCCGTTTTTTGTGGCAAAAAAATAAATAAATAAATAACTTGGCCCTTCCGCGCCGTTCAAAGAATCACAAACCATTGGCCCCAAATCCCCGGCCAGCCTCCGATGGGCGCAACACGCCGACCTTGTCCTGGCCCCTCGCGACTGCCCGCACTGGAGTTATGATATTTAGTTTGCAACGGCAGCTCACTGAGGAAGGGGGAAACGACCCGCCGGCGCCTAACCTAACCGTGCTTCCTCTAAAGCATCGCGCGCTCTGTGGGGCTGAGGTCGCTGAAATGCAGGCCGGAGCTTTTGCGAGAACTACGTCGTTGGGTTCGGGAACGGGATCCATCGTAACGCTGGCAAGACGCCGGTGCAAACGTAAACGAAGCGACGGTGGCGACCCCCGATAGATGCCTTGAATGTGCGGCGGCGGTAGCTTTCATTCCGGCAGCTGCTAGACCGCACCGGCAGCCGCCAGAAATCACGGAGTCTGCGTTTACGTCACGTATCACGTCACTCCGTCTTGTGACGTCATAAGAGTTTTCCGTCACGTCATAAGAGTTCTCGAGTTTGAATCAGAGCGGCGGGAAAAACTTTCAACTTCCAATCCGAATTTCTTTGAAATAAATGCATCTTTCGCTCTTGGACAAGCGGCAACAAAGCCATGAAATGCCTATCTCTCAGATTTTGCTAGCAAAAAAATCTGATACAGTTCTCCTCAGTGTCCCTTTAACGTGCAGTGACATCGCACAGTACACGGGCCTCTAGCATTTCGCCTCCATGAAAGTGTTCACCATGTCGGAAATCGCATTTTATGTTGCGTCAGGACAAGGCTGTGTTTCCGCAATGTCTTAAGCGTAAAGCGCTTTAAAGTTAATGAGGCTAGGAACAAAGTAAAGTTAACAGAAGAAAACGTGAAATAAAAAAAAGCCATCAATGGGACTTCGAAGCAAATGGAACGTTCTCCGGAGTGTAGGAATCACTTAAGCGTCTGCGATCACTCAAATCGACGGCACTTTCGCTAAAGAAACATTAATAAGACATGTTTTTCTTTATGTACGCTTAGACTGTCCGACTGTGTTCATGGAAGAGATGTGCTCTGCACTTGTACTGAAACGAACATGCCTGCGTTATAACTGTGCCTCAAGGAAATGGCGATGAAAAGAAGAACGGGCAGAAAAAAGAAAAGATAGAGGTCGGTAATCCAACAGTAGGCGCTATTTCGGATCTCAGGTGATTGCTGGGCACCAAAAAAAAAAAGAAATATGAATCCTTGTGCACAAGGTTTTGTCTAATAGAAGCAAGCTATGACGAGTAAGTACAAGATCTCGTTCATCTTTCCTGCATACACTTCCCTCCGTTGATCCACCGGCTTTTATTTATGTACTGCTGCTGCTGCAAAATGCAGCTGTGCTGCAGGAGGGCTCTCTGCGAAACTGACTGATTCGTGTCCGCCTATTCAGGGACAACTACAAAACAAAGCAACGAGAGGCAACTGCTTACTGCGACAGCTGGCGCATTCCTAATGCGCCCCACCGGCGTTGGCTGAATCGGTGTTACGCAGCTTGGCAGCAGCTTTATAGGGACGTGTTTTTCTGGGGCTTTCGTGACTCGCAATTTCGCTGCGTGCGTTGGCATTGTTCTTGCGGTCTTTAGGCTGAATAAGTCAGAAGCAAGGCCTGATGCCGAAAATATTTTAATATCCGCGGAAAACATTCGAAACTATGCTTTGGGATACTGTAACCTTTGTTTCAAAATGTCATCGTTAAAGCTGATGTTGATGATGGTAATGATACTAGCGACGATAGTGGTGGTAATGCGGATGAAGATAATGGGTTTTCGTACAGAAATGTCTGGCACGGACGTTTAATTTCGGAAGCGAGAAATGACATTGGGCGACGAGAAAGTCTTGCACAAATTTCGATTGCTCATGCACAATCCCATAGGAACAGTGGCGTGCCGACATCGACTACTGTTATTAGGGGTTAAAAGGGCTGCCATTTAAAAAAAACTTCCTTGTTTCTTGATGTACCCTACAAACGAATAGCGACGACAGCCCACACAGTGCGTGCTCTGCTGCACACATACTATACGAAGCCACACTACCCGAACACATGCTATAGAACTATACAAAACTCATTGCTTCACTAAGCAGGCACGTGATAACTGAACCCTGCCGCTAAATTTATGCAATGGACACTAACTACGTAGGGTGTTTCCAAAAACCTAATTGAAATGTGTGCATTTGATCGCGGTTGGTTTTGTGCCACGGTTATGCATGCCCACCCCAAGCTCGCTGCCACCATGGCAGCGTCTTCTACGGTACTTAACTGCTAAGGGCAAGGATGCGGGGAGAAATTTGGCCTTTGTGCCCTCCGGCGTTTGCGTTGAGACCATGAATGCACTGACACCGCACAGCACGCGGGGCTAAAAAGCACCCGTGTGCTGTGCAATCTCAGTGCGCGTTAATGATGCCCAGGTGGTAAAAAAAATGTTTGTAATGCTTTCATTGTATAAATGAGGTCTGTTTAAACGAAAGAATAAATTTCCACAGCACCATCTTGCGCTCAAAATTTTTATTGCTGAAGTAACAGTGCTGCACAAAGCCAAAGATTTTTCAACTATATTTTTCATCGACTCTACTTCGACAATCAGAATCTCCGCGATCAAGTCTTTGCATGCATGCTTAAGTTTCTGAGGCGTCACAGACAATATTTCTGCACCCATTTTCTTGGGCATCCCTTTTGATAAACTTATGCTGGAGTGCGATGAGGTCTTCTCGAAGCCAGCTGTGAGGACGTTCCGTCACAAACACTGTTATGACCTTCCTAATGCCGCTTTAAATGAATAATAGATGAACAAATGAGTTTAAAGAGACGAAATACTCCGGCGCCGACGACAACACCTTTTATATCACGAGAAAACGCTTCTACGTACGGCTAACCCTTTAACATTGAACGACGAGATTTCTATAGGGGAAGTTCACTTAGGCTTTTCAACGTTTTCCATTTGTCTGTTCGCTAAAGTGTGCGTGGACTCGTCTCTGGAAGGCTACACTTACTTCACACACTTGTTTTAAGAAGTTCATTCGCGCAGACCGTTTCCAAAGCAGAGCGTGGCAGAAATAACCCGCGGCCGGCGAGGAGTTGAGTGCGGCACGGCAAGCCTTAATAACAAAGCTGTGAATACTAGCCGCCAGAATTAAAATGCATGACCTGCAGCCACTATATACGCATCCTTCGCAATGCTTCGCACAGGCCCCGCAGCCACTAACCGTTTGTCTAGCTTAGCACCGCTTTCATTAGCTCGTGCTTCTCAAACCATTCCGCCCACGACGCCGCACTGTTTCTTGTTCCGCTTTCTCGCCGCTCTTAATCCCGTTGCAAAGACTGCACCTATTTTCCTAAACGATTATATGAGCAGCCAACTCCCATTGCGCAAAATACAATGAAAAGTTAGGTCCATATACTCGGGAATAAAAATATTATGTGTGCAGTTGCTTTGCCGCAGACACAACAGATGAGAACGACTAGGATGTTTTTTTTTTTTGGCAATGTGGAAATGACAATGGCAACACTTCTTCACCTGCACCGCACTACAACTTCCTCTAAACCACAAGGCCCCTCTCCGGAATCGAGCTGTCGCGGACAGGGTTTACCCAGGAGAGGCTGCCTCATACAACCATCGCTGTAAAAGAAAAAGTAATTAACATTGCCCGCGTTTTCCTCTGCCTGCCCCCCCCCCCCCCCCCCCCGCCTCACCCTCATCCGAGGACGGCAATTTGAAAACGCTTGTATGTGTGCCTAGAGCGAGCGAAAGGCGGTACTTTGTAGATGAGAAATGAGTGTTCTTTAGAAGAGGGAACTATATATATGGCGCGCGGCTCACCTGCGACTTAGTGGAGACTAGTGGCCCGCGTTGCGGGCATTGTTTCGAAATTGACTTCGAGACCAAGCAGCTCATGATTCAACCTAGGCACCGAATTCCACCTTCTCTGAAACTATCTCGAAGCGCCCCACTAGGCAGGATGGAAGTGGGAGGAATTACATAGCGGCAGCACTTTTCCTGGCTGCCGTATCGCATGCGCTACTCTAGAATGCCAGGATTCTCATGACGCAAGTGGGAGAAAGTTTTTGAGACAGAGTTAAAGAAAAAAGTTTTCTTTTCATGCAAGCTAGAAAAACAATGGTTGGACTAACTGGAAAGTGAGAATCAAGGCCACATCTTTTCTCGCCGACAAAGAAAGATAAACGGGTGCACGCTTGATTGCACTAGAACGCTGCACTCAGAAAGTTTCACTGCTACTGCCAAAAAAACAAACGGTTACGTAGGCATTCCGGGATCAGCAGAAGCAGCACCATCTTATGCTGATGACGATGATAAGGAATTTTTATGGCGCAAGCGCATCTGCGGCCAAAGAGCGCCAAAGCACCAGGTATTTTTTCGTTTCCTCCAGGTCGCCTCAAAGACCCATTTCCCAATTACTTCACCCCAGATAAGCCAAGCACCAGACCAGGGGAAGCTTGTACCCATTGTACTACCGGTGGGTACCCGACGGCACTGGGGATCGAACCCCGCACCTCCTTCACTCAAGTCGGATGCTCAACCATTAGGCCACCCCTGCTTTTTTTTTTCTTTACTGAATAGACCACCGCTGCGGTCCATCTCATGCACTTCATCGAGACTAATTCTGGACATGATGGTGAAAAGGTGGTTTACAATAGCTTCCCCAGCGGAGTGGTTTCATTAAGCTGTCCGTAACAATTGTCCTAGCTGGGAACAAGGTCCGTGAACTGCAAATTAACGACAGAGCGACGAGACAGCAAACTTTTGTGATAGAACGTCTCTTCGTATGCAACAAGTCTGCATAGGAAGGTCAGTTATGGTAATTACGAAAGGTCAAGGTAAAACCGCAAGCGGACCGCCTTCTATGTAGAATATTTATTATTGTTTAATTTAATGATTTCGCCGCCGAAACTGTACCTCTAAACGACAACGTTTCATTTATTACCTATCGGTCACCGAAATAATAAAGCAATAAAAACAATTCGATCACAATGCTGGCTAACCTAAACATTAAAAAGCCAACATCAACATTTCGTTAGTGCTGGAAAAATTGCCGCAGTTGGCTTGTCTGAAATGAGCAAAAATTATCATTTAATACTTTTTTGAGGAGAAGCCCGAATAGCAGAAAACCAAAATCGAAGGCCTCGAAACAATTGGAAGGTTCAGGGACAAAAAAAAGAAGTTTATATCTGGCGAATTTCTTCGCATTTTACCCACAAAATTAATCAGAAAATGAGAGACTAAGTATTTTTGGACGCTGGATGAAAGTCGCACATTCGGGCCTCGTTTCATTCACGGAGCTTGCTCGCAGTGACAACAAACATGTTTACTGGAAACTTCTGGCTACTGAGAACGCGCTGACGCCAAACTTTGTATGTAAGACTCATTTAGGAACCAGTAAACAGCGTGCAAATGGTGCGCAGCGAATTCGCGACACTGGGCCGCAACGCGATAATGAGGGCAAATAGTGCGACCCGGCAGAGCGCCCGTCCCATACGGAACAAAGGGGTGCAGGCAAACACTATTCCGCACAAATACTGACTCATCTGGGAGGACAGGAGCGCTTTACTTTAACGATTATTATCAAAGAACTTCCAGCGTTCACGGGGGCATTAAAAAGTTGCACAAAACACCGACCTACCAAGAACGTAGCCCTGTTTTTTTGGGCGCACACGACACTCAGCCTCATTTTGCAGCGGGATACAGGCAAGGGGTGGAAAGCACAAGCATTAGACAGCTAAAAGGCTTCCAACCTTGCGCTTCGTGTCGTTGTTTTCGCGCTGCTCTTTCCTTCTACCTTTTTTTTTCCTTCGTTATGACGCGCTTGCAGACGAGATGAGATGATTAACGCAGAGACTTAGTCAACCAGTGCATGGCTTAAAGCGCATAAAGAGGCAAAAGGCACTGTCCACAGAGCCGGCGACGAACGGGCGGCTGCCGCTACTATGGCATCATATGAAAGGCGCCATCGGCAGACGTCCGGTAGAGTCTCGCCGATAGAAGCAGATCCATACGGAGTGCGTGTCAAGTGTAGGGGATCACCTGCCACCGACACCATTGGAAAAGAAACCGGGGAGTGGACTGCCCGAGCCCCATTCTGATGGGGTCTGAAAGACACAGCTCAGATGAATCCTGCATCTGGCTCGTGCGATGTTCTTGGCTTACTTCTGAAGCATCCGAGAAACGACCTTAGCAGAAAGGGAGATTGAGGCAGGGATGACCCGAGACCTTCGCCTTTCATTAACCCTTTGACGCAGATAGATACCACCCTGAGCACAAGCATAAAACATTTTTTTGAACGTTCACCGATATGAACAGAGCCTGTTACTAAGCTCAAGAACATCGATGAAGTACGGGTACTTTTGTACCACACATCTAAACTTCGCAACGTTTAGGCGGCAGCATAGACATTAGTAGAGCTTTGGGCAGAAATAGAGTTTAGAAGGAACACTTTGTAATTAAAATACCTTATCTGGCTGCACGAAATGAGCTGTGAATTCTCGTTTTGTTCCAAAAAAACAAACCACAGGTGCATTGCGAGCTGTGGCATACCTTCCATAAATATTTCAGTGAATTTTAAAGCAGACATTTTGCCGTTTATCAGGCTCGGATAGATGGCTGGTGGCTTCCGCAAGTCCATTTCCTCGGATGAACGTTATCAAGAAGCGAAATATTCATCTTTATTCGCATTGGTCCTGATAATAGCTTGGCTTTGCGCATACAGACAAAAATAAGATATGATACATGAGCCACCTTTTTGTTTTTCTAATATATCTCGTGTTTTTGAAAGTACAAACTGCAGAAGATCAGCCGACCGGCGCAAATGCCATCCTTCATCGTGTTTCTTTTTATTTTTGTAGAGCGGAATAATATAAGCACATTTATATTCACTTCCTTAATTTGAAAAAATGTCACCAGAAACCAAAGTAAGAAGTACTTTGCGCTAAGACGGCTTTCTTTCCTCAGTTTCAATAAGGCGAACCCTGAGTTTCTCTAAGAATTCGTCAGCTTGTTTTGTTTCTAATTTTCATGATGGCAGAAAGGAATAAGAGCACGCTGAACATAACAGCAATTACAGTAAATTCGTCTGCAACAAAAGAACATTGCTAAATTGATGACCTCCTTGAGACTGAGAGTGTTACAGCTCTACTTCGCCGCTTATTAAGGAAACATCCGGATATCGTTATTGCAGCTGTCGCTGTTGGTGCTGCTTCTTTTCATTTAGTTTACATTTACTGATATTCTCGAGCCTTTCAGGCTCTTAACGAGGGGGGGATGCCAAGTGCAAGAAATTAGAGCTTATATTGCAGTCGGATCTCGATAATTGTTTCTCAAGGAACACTGAAGTTTGCTTTAGAATCTGACCGAGTTGGAATTGTAATACACAGAATGTAGACGCGACCAAAGCTTTAGTTCGAACAAGGAACTAATTAAAAGTAAGCTTGTTCTAATTAACGAGATTCCACTGCACAATAATAAGACCGTGAAACATCTCATGAGACAAGCGAATTTAACGAACAAAAAGCCCACGCGCTAAACACAAACAAACATCCCCTAGGACTAAATAACAAAACTCAAAGACAGGCATAATTTGCAGCAAAAGTTCTCTAGTTGTTTCTTGTGTGCTGTGCGATGTCGGTGCACGCTAAAAAACCACAGTTGGTCGAAATTTCCGGAGCCCTTCACTACGGCGTCTCTCATAGCCTGAGTCGTTTTGGGACGTTAAATCATCACAAACTATCTAGTTGTTTCTTGTACAAGCAGCCGTTTGTTACTGCTCCACCCTACGAATAATTGTATAGAGACCCGTGCACTGTCCACAGTGGCTCCTCGCAGAAATGCAGAGACTACTACTGCAAGCTTCGTTTCAGGAGTGGCTGACGTATGAGCGTTTTATTTGGCTCGGTTTTTGTTAAATCGAGAATTCCCGACCAGAGTCACAGATTTGCGCGCCCGTTCTGCTTCCGAGCGGGTCCTTGAATGCTTTCCACGTGTGGGAATTGCAGGCGTCGGATCCACACACACACACATGCGCAGCCACTCGTGCAATATTTAAAGTACGTCGGCCTCCGACGAAATGACGCTGCGTGCATCCAATGAGGCCAAAACTGAAGGCGCATTCACTGCATCAAGAAGCGTGTGACTGCTGCAATTAAGGGCACCGGCTTATGTCGGTTAGTGCTCTCGCAAGTATTTTTTGCCGGCCAGAATAGTTCAGCGCAATAAGCCGGAACTGAGTCCACACAGATGAATGCGAGTCATGATTAGCGTAATTTATTACTCAATATACTAAAGAATAATTTATCACCCTGGCTATTTTAAATTTTTTAACGACTTAGGAGAACGTGGCTAGGATATTATAGAGGAAAGTAAGCTATTTTTTTTTTTCAAAGAAACATTGGGGTTTTTCATCTACTGTACTGCACCGCTAAAGTGTTCTTTGTTAATTCGTTTTTAAATCAGCAGCTAAAAGCGAAGGTACTGCGCAAAATCAGTTCGCAAAACACACAATGTTGATTTCGCGAATCGCATATTCGGAAGCGGGCACAACGGCGTTGAACATAACGCTCAACATATTCAACAGCCTGAATCCATGGGCTTCACAGGGTGCTTTGAAAGTTTTCAGACAGAGCAGAGCTAATACGGCCACTGGCTGTCATCGTGCACATCATCCGTGTTCTATATAAGCCCACTCACCTGCTCCCCAGCGCACGTCGTGCTGCGTGTAGTTGAGCCTTCCGAAGACCTCTCGGCAGGGCAGCGTCAGGATCTTCCCTGCCTCCACGGGCGGCCAGCAGTGGATCGAGTCCCACACGGGCGGGCAGCGGGGAGGAGACGCGGCCGAAGGGGAAGAAGGTGACGACACCAGTGCCTGTGCCCCTGCGGAGATGAAAGTGGCGAGCCGGTGCTCCCTGAGTGAGTGAGCCACCACTAAATCGAAAAAAAAAATGGCGTGCTGGGTCATGCCTATGTATCTAACGGCAATCAATCTTCTTTTATGCAGTGAACCAGTCATAAGCTTTTGCTACTTCACATCCGCCCTCCTCTACATACTCCTGGACCTGACAGTTTGGTACCTGAACTTAATGCTGGAAGATCCAGACCGAAGAGTATCCTGGGAGGGGCACCGTGTCTTCGTCAACCTGCCAGATCGCTATGTAAGAGAAATGATTGGGAGCAGGTGGGCATGGTTGAAGACAGTGTCTGGTTCCAGAATGAAGTTATTGCCTTAGCTCTAGCCGTCATCTACGAGACTACTCAACTAAGAGACTTTGGCAAATTCATAAGCATCGTATGGGTTGCGTTATCAATCATTCGAGTTTTCGGTCGAGCTCTAATCTACTTGGTAACCAGCACTCCTAATAACGCTGTATTTATTTCGAAAAAAATTTCTTCAAGAGATTGTTGCCTCACTCGCACGCAAAATGCGTAGCCAAATGCACATGCAAATTTCCATGAAGCTCGAGACTACTGCAACCTGGCAGCTAGCTAGATACTGCAGCGTAGGTAGGTTTTGGGGAAGTCATATTGTGAGAAGAAAAAGAATGTGTGGTGGCAGTAAGTGCAGGAACCCTTCACCCGTGTATCTGCGTTGCCTCATGGCCTCATATATTTATTTTTCAGCAAGTGCGTGCAACGCGCATGTGATCGGTAACTCTGTCAGCGCACTGCTCGCTTTTGTTCGTGCTCTAAGATTCAGCCGTGGCTTCACAAATAATGCTGGCCGACTGCGACTAAGTGTCAGGGCCAGACAGATTGAAGAGCGAACACCTACCTTTTACGTGCGCTCTCTGCAGACTGACGCAACGCAATCGAAGCCACCTCTAGGAGCAAACTAGCACACACAACATACATCACGCCTTTTCCTGCTCACAGGGGAAGGGAGCATTGTGTTTCTTCGCGCAAACGCTACAGTAAGCACAAAGCCCAGCTCGTATGTTGTCGCTGACGCAGTCTGCCCCAATGTGGGCTGTGGGATGAGTGGCTCGAGCCCGGATGCATGGAAGCTTGCCAACACAAATGCATCTTTCCGCATCGCAAAAAACAAAAACAAAGCAAATAAAAATAGAGTCATCGATGCGACGAGGCAGAACAATAAAAAGGGAATGACAAAAATTCAAGGACAAAACAGATCAAAAAACGCACGGGGTGATGAAACGCAGTCCTCGATGTTTAAATGAACCGACGAGCTAGAGCACTCGTCCGCAAAAGTGGCGGCGATTATTTCCTTGTCAGTGTTTAGCAGCGCCTTCTCCATCAAATCAACTTCTCTAGCCTCGAGATCCGGCTTGCAACGAACGAGAGAGAAACGTGACAGCTCGGGGTGGGACCGGATAAAAACGCAGCTTGCTTTCTCTCTGCGGCCCCACGGGTTCTCCTCCCTCTCTTCGCGTCTCGCGCCATTGCTGCTTCCGTGCGGGTCACTGTTTGCCAGTATTGTTAGCGTGCACAAAGGCATCCACCCGCAGATAGACGCCGCCGCGACGTCAGCAAGCCGCTGTTGCGTCAGCTCAGGTTCGCAATGTTCTTTTTTTTTTTTGCATCTGCCCGGGCAAAACTGCGGAGCCTGCAGCTCAGGGCGAAGACGCTAGCACGGGGCACGGGGGAACGAGAATCGGATCTTACGCTCCGTCTTTCTTGTTATGGACTCCCGCTGCAACTACGTAAGATTATAAAATAAAAGTAAGAAAAAAGTGTCACCCCTTTGCTGCCTGCAGGGGGGGCTTGGTTTAGTGTGTCACGTGGAGTCAGTGATGAAGAACAAGGAGAGCCACGCACGTGACCTTGTTATTCGATGTTCTGTGCGTAATGTCTGTGTCCGCCCCCCCCTTCCGCCCCCCCCCCCTCAACGTTGGTAATCAAAAGAGGTGGTGACATATATGGTAGGCAGTCGTAGGTCGGTACGCAGAGTTTTAAGGGCCGACGAAACATAACGACTCTTTATTTTCAATCAGTCAATAATCAATCAATCGATCGATCAATCAATCAATCAATCAATCAATCAATCAATAAAAACCTCTTTACTTCGCAGAGGTGAAAATGGAAGATAAGGAAAAAGCCGTACAGACGAAGCTTGACCGAGCCCTCCTCCCCGATAGCAACAGTGACGAAGGTAAACGTCATAACAAAGCAGACAGGTTACGCTATCGGCACAACACAATGAAATGCAGGCGTACAGGGTTGGTCAAAACCACCAGACCCGTGTGTCTGCTTTTGCGCCGTATTACCGGGAACTTAAGCTGCCTGTGAAGCTCAGATTTTTTTTTTCGAATGGCGAAGAGACGACTCATCTCACACCTGACAAACTTGGTAGCTTCACAGGCACCGTAAGTGCTTGATTGTACTGCACAAAAGGAGACATATGGTCCTGGTTACTTCTGACCGACCCCGTGCTTATATAAACACAAGTAACAAGAATGTTTTCAGATTACACGTAAGCGTAACACAGAGAATCAAAGACTCACCTACCACAACAGAATGTACACAGACATTACAAATGATAGTAATGATATATCGATTACCGAAAGCCACTACAAATGTGTTGCTCAATATGAAATACAGGAATACAGGAATACAGGAATTTTATTGCAAGATATGTATATACAGTGCATAGCGTGTGCCCGCAGAAGCGCAAGCACTTGTGGGCGGGCCACGGCAGTCACAACAGCATGCGGTCAATACAAAACGCTGAAATTGCACAATTTACAATGCAAATCACTGAGCTTACTAGATAGTGAGTGTGAAATTCTTTTCCGTCCTTACTGTGTCCGCGATAATGAAATCCTCCAGAGCACTTGATTATGATGCGGATGTAAGTGAGATGTTCTCTGCAAGTCCGCGTAAATTTGGGAGCATCTTTATCGCTCAGTACTGAAGTTTTAAACCTACTCATTAGATTATTATGCATTTACTATGCTGCTTATATAAAAAAGAGACCGTGTGCGCTCTGTAAGCGAAACAATTTTTATAGCCTGAATTGTTTTTTTTCTTTTTTGTAACAAGGTCAGCATATTAGGAAATTATGAGATATGTTTCCCCAGCTTAGTGTGCAATACTTCAGATAAAAAGAAATAAGCAATTATAAGGGAGGGGCGGAAACAGATTACGGCACTTTATAAATTAATCGACGGCTTTCCAGACTTTCAGCACACTCAACAAACACCATTTTCCTAAAGAAATTTAACAAAATATTACGCCGAGGGTTTAGCCGATTCACGACTCGCAATTTCAGTGTCACCTAAACTAATGTCTCCAACTGTAATAACCGTTTCGCAAGCTCTATAAGGAAATAATTTCGTTTCAGATTGGTTTAATAAGAGGCCGCTTCTCAGTGGCTAAGTACCACTCATGAATCACACAGTATTGATTTATGAATCAGTCTATTCTGTATTACCCTTACCGTTTGTCGCAGCGGTAACGAAAGTATGAATCCCGCTTGCGAAAAGACCTTAAATTGAATAGGATTAGAATATTATTTTTATTGTGACAGCACTTTTCATCACCAGCGCTGTAGGGGCCTATCCTGTTGTTTTATTAATACATAAAACTGGAAACAAGTGAAGCAAAGAGCAAGCACTCGAAGGGCTGTTTCGTATGAAAAAAAAAACATGAGTCATCCTCCCGGCACTGAAGAAAGCTATAGAAAAGGTAAGCAAAAATGTTACTAAAATCTCCGGGCTTGTCATCTAATGTTTATTCCCAACTCGAGGCTCGCCGCATACATCTAGGCAAATGGGTCGCAGGGCTTATATCATAGCCAGACGCCTGCGCTTATAAAAAGTCTGCGCAAGCGTATTCCAGCCGTCAGTCAAAAGACGCAGAAAAGTCTCGGTGCCAACAACGACACTTTTCAGCTGGAGACACGGCCATCTCGCGGGCCACGGGAGACAGGCGCCTGAACAATTCCTCGTGCGCGGAACGCTCCTGTTATTCGGCCACCCGTGTTAAGAAAAGTCCCTCATTGTTCCCACAGGAAGAAAAAAAATATGTCGCCTTCTTCCGTTGGGTGTTGAAAAGAACACACTCTCTTCATCTTGAGTTCCCCTGCCAGAACTACTTGCGTTTTCACAGCTGAGCTGCGCTTGTTTCAATCGTGGCTTCCCGACATAATCAGCAAAGATAGCAGTGAGGTGAGGAAATGAAAGCGGCGCCGGTTGGAGCGCATCACACCACTGGCGCGCCTACGCACGGCTTGAAAAGACGGAAACAAGAACATTGCTTTCAAGGTTAGAGAACAATGAACAAGCTGTGTAGGCGAGCAAGAGATGCTTCTGTTTGACCTCAACTACGTGGCTTTGTTTAATACTTTTTACTTCCCGTTGCTCTACGTCAGCAAATGCGGTTCCTTCGAAAATGTGGCAATTTGCGCAGCTTTGTTTGCGTGAATAGATCGGTTCAGGTACTGCGCTAGGTTTTTCTTCTTATGCCGAACCAACACCGGTTGAAACACTGTTTGTCAGAAACGTTGTATGTCAGGTTTCAGCTCGTCAAGCGTTACACTATTCTGAAGACTATAGCAGAGCGATCAAATCGCTGCACTAATTGTCTGCAGCATACAGCCCGCGCAGTGGCTTACAAAAACTGGTTCCTCTCGCAGTGACGTCATTCATTCCCATCGGTCATTGGCACCTTCCCCGAGAGTCTTCCAACTCCACAAACCTCTGGCCATGCCTTGCATGGACAAAAGAGAATACGCGCAGCCTTGCCTAGTCTATGTGTTCTCTTCGCCGTCAACGATAAATTTTGTGAGGTTACCTTTTGATCAGCTTCTTGCTCCTCGGGAACAGTGGGTGACATCTTACAGCAAATCAGTGACGCAGTCTATTATTTCAATAGGCCTGTTTATCACACCGAACGAATTTAAACTACTCTTCATCGCAAAAATCCGCGATCAACACCAACATAGACACCTCATCTATCTCACGAGGACAGGTTAGCCATTTATCGCGTGCACTCCTGCCGGATTTTAGGGCTCCATAACAACGCACCATCTAATCAAGCAAATCTGACACCGATGTCAAAGTTTCCCATCAGCCTACGCATCTCGTCCTTCGCGTTGTCAATAGGCCTGCGGTTTGCAAAGATCAAGTCAGGCAGCTAAACCACGCTTTAGTCGGTAACAACATTCTCTATACAGTTTCATATCTCACTTCATAGCCAAACAGATGACCGAGGTTGCACTTCATACGTTGTACAAGGCCGCCATTAGCACTCCCATATTCACGTGCACTCAGTGTATACTCCACTGAGGTCTTTTACCCCAGGGGGACCTTCTACAGCAGCAATGAAACCTGCAGAAGGCCTGTCTTTCATACACTAAACAGGGACAGCGGATCATCCAAGCTACTTTTGATTTCATTGATATCCCCACCATTGTCCCCACTTCCCCATGCCCTGATATCCTTCAATCAACTCTCATTCCAAAGCATGTCGCAGCCGACACGAAACCAGGGAGAGCAGCTGCTCAAGTTGTTCAACGTATCAGTCTCTCAAAATTGCCGTTTGGACGAGTTGGTGTGACGTGATTCGAAATGACCAGCGCGGAGACAGACGGGGACACAGCGCCCGTCCTGTCGTCAGTCTTTTCTTCTCGTGTCCCCGTCTGTTTCCGCGCTGGTCATTTCGAATCGTATCAGTCTCCTTGATTCGAATCTAGTTTCCACAGACGCTTTAAAGGCTCAGATTAGGGATGGTGCTTACACCACTCTGCGCGATGGCAAGCTAGTAATATCCCTCTTAAGTAATTGCGTTGATCACCCTCAAGCCTCTGATCTCGAGACACTCCTGTCAGTAATTAGTAACACCGCAAAACAGCACAGGACTGAGGCAGGCGACAACACAGGGCGGTACTGACAACTGAACCAGTTGTCAGTACCTCCGTGTGTTGTCGCCTGCCTCAGTCCCGTCCTGTTTTGCGGTTTTGCTCTTCACGATGTCCTAGCAACTGGCCTACAAACAAGTCCTTCTAAATTAGTCACAGGACCTCACCCAAGCACGTATCCTCTCCGGCCATGTGATATATACCGATTCTATGCAAGCTGCATACGCAGTTCATATGGGTCGCATATCTCCATGACTCGGAGATAATATACAAGAGGCGCTCACCAAACTTCACCCCCGGACAGTCACACTGAGGTATATTCCTCATCGCTCAGGGATCCAATGTAATAATGTAGTGCTGTGGTGCGTCACGTCACCTGCGAGCTTCAGCACCGGCCGTCTGGTATCTTCTGGTCTTATGCACCAACAAGGACCTACTATGCATTACAAACAGGAAATCAATCTTCCTATGGATTGAGAGACTCCATTCGTGTTGTTCTTGCTGGTGGAAGATCTCTCGCCACCTACCTACGCATTATTCGATGCATCCACATCAACACACACTTTAACCCTGCCCACTCTTTCCTCTAATGCCCCCAGTCATTCCCCGCATGTCTCAATTGCCCTGAACCCTAGTTAATCTGAAACATTCTTTTATGCTGCTTCGTTGCCGTTAAATCCATCACCCGTACACCTCTCCCCAAAAGGGGGGGGGGGGGGGGGGGGTTTGGCGAGCCTTGGACCTGCTCACAGATCGGTTTTCTTCACTGATTTTGGCGCAGAATATCCTCGACGTATAATGCTATATCGATGTAAAGTTATTTCTGCCTCTTTACGTTTTCCTTGAACTCCACCCATCATCGGTCATGTTTCGCTTGACTTCGCTTTCACAAGCCTCAGATAAGCAGGTAGAACATCGTGATAGGCTATAAGGCTATATATAATGAGGCAAAGGCCTTTTCTAAGGTGTCCAGATAAGCGCTCACAAGCTATTAAGCAAAACACCCACAAATCCGTCCAGAGGTTCTTTTATTTTGATGTGCCCAGATTAAAATTTACGACGACAGGTTATGAGGACGACCTTTAGTTCGCTCGGATTATTTCAATCAGCTTGGCTAGGCTAGGTAGAGAATGTGTATAATGGGTTTGCTGAGTACTCGGTTCTTGTAATCCACTTTAGGGTGAATGTCAAAATTTTAAACCATTGAGAGTTTTCTATAAGTCTCTTTTGGAAACCACTCCTAGACTGCACTTCAAAACCGTTCAAAACACAGGCCTATAATAAACTCAGCTGACGCGTAACCAGGGTCATAAAAGTGCCCTTCTTTTTTCTTTTTTTTTTCCCGTTATACATCTTCAACGCAGACTCTTATCTATAGAGATGAAGTATCCATCTATATGCCATTAACCAAAGTGTCCTGGTAATAGTTGACAAGGCATTTTCCCTGCCACTTTTTAAAGAACCAAAGCGACGCCAAAAATGGCCAAAAGTGCCGCAACCTCGCCTCCGACAATATCACGAAAGTGCGGTAAGCACAGACAGATTCCGAAATGGGCGCTCAGATGCAGAGGACGCTAAGGACGCCGCGTCCCACGTGGGCGAAACGCGCGCAAGCTTGTTCCCGCGCAACGCCCCATGTGAACGCGTCACGCGCTCGCACCGAAAAAAAGCGGCCGCAACTTTTTTGCCTGACCGTTTTTCTTCCTTTGTTTTCAACCCACTCTCTCCTCCCTTTCTTTCGTTCTTTTCGTCGAGGAAAGTCACAGTTGTCGTACGCCTCTCACGATCGATGGCTCGAAGAAACGAGTACAGTATTGAAACGAGACGATGACGCCAGAGAAAGATGAGGCAGCCTTCAAGCCAGGTCGCGGCGCTAGGAGAGGATTGGAAATATGGGATGAAATAGGCAAGCAGTGCCTGCGAGATCTGCATGGAACGGATGGCTGGCCGTGTTGGCGTGAACACGAATTCGATACAGATGGAGCAATCGCCCCTGCGACGGCGTCAAAACCAAACTATACAAACACCGGCCTAGTTTCACGCGAGGTTGTAGAGAAGGACGTGTGCGCTTTTGTTGTTGTTGCTGTTGTTGTTGTCTAGCTGCATTTCGCTTTACAACTGTCTTTTCTTTCCGCTGGCTGCCGCACCCATACGCATTCCCATGTCCGATCCCTCGCTGCATTATTAGCATACGGACCTCGCTGTGTTCCTACTGACAGTCCTGTCGGCTTCATGGCATAGACGAAAACAAGGAGATTACGGTTGTCCCACGAAGACTGTGAGGGAACTAAGAGGCACAGAACAGATGGCTCAAGATTCTCGAGTAGTGAGCGAAACAAGCCTCGGCTTTCGAATGGCGAGCGCGAACGGGAGACGAAATGGAAACAGGAAACTGAGGAGCAATCCGGATTTTGACGAAAGGATATATGAGGTCCGATGACGATGTCGAACAGCCTTGCCTTGCGTGAAAACAGAAACAAAAAATAAAACATGTAGCACCAAGAGCTGTGCGTGTGTGTGTGTGTGTGTGTGTGTGTGTGTGTGTGTGTGTGTGTGTGTGTGTGTGTGTGTGTGTGTGTGTGTGTGTGTGTGTGTGTGTGTGTGTGTGTGTGTGTGTGTGTGTGTGTGTGTGTGTGTGTGTGTGTGTGTGTGTGTGTGTGTGTGTGTGTGTGTGTGTGTGTGTGTGTGTGTGTGTGTGTGTGTGTGTGTGTGTGTGTGTGTGTGTGTGTGTGTGTGTGTGTGTGTGTCAGCCATTTTGAAGTAATTAAAAGCGATCCGTTCAGCAATTAGCTTGAGGTATCCGCATGTGCTCTCCCACAAGACATACCCTTGAGCAAGCCAGTACAAATTAAAAACCTTTTTAGAGCATAAAGAGGGAATTTCGGTGGAAATTTTTATCACGAAACGTGAATACTCCCTCTTAGAATTTTACATAATGGGGCGATAATTCTTGTGGCCAGGGAAGGATGGCTTTTTACACTGTGGGTGCACCTGCTACACCTATTTTTGTCGTCTGCACAAGTCTACAGATGCAGAGGGAATAAGCAACCTTCACTGATGCAGTATTCTTGCTGACCGTCGAGAGAGAGAGAGAGAGAGAAACTTTACTGTCCAGAGGAAATTTTCGGGGCATGCCCCTGGGTCCCCGCATGACCCCACTTCACTCAAGTGTTTATGTCCCTAAGGTCCATAACACTGGCAGCCCGGCCTGTGGCGATGGTCTGCACGGCCGGGTCCTCTGAGTGCAGCAGGGTCTCCCAGTCCTCCCAGGTCTTGACGTCCTCTAGGCCGCGCGGGGGAGGGTCCGCCGGGCAGAGGGAGAAGATGTGGAGGGAGGAGGCGAAGGGTTCTGGGCACAAGGTGCAGGCAGGAGTGGGGAAGGAGGGATGATAGTGGGCTAGGGTCAGGGGTGAGGAGAGTGTGTGTGTCTGTAGTTTTCGCCAGAGTGTTGCGTGTTTGTTATCTAGGGAGGGGTGGGGCGGGGGTAGAGCTGGCGCGAGGCTCTATAGGCCTGCGTCATCTCGCTGAACGAGTGCATTCGCTCCCTCGCGAATCCCCGATCCGAGGCCACCTGAACCCGGTTTAAAGAACCTCGGGCTAAAAGGTTGGCGGCCTCGTTTCCGGGACTCCCGGAGTGCGCAGGCACCCATATAAGCTCTACATGGCGGGGTGGGGGTGCATCGGGCGAGTCCAGTATGCGAAAAGCAGGGACGTGGACTCGGCCGCACGCAAAATTTAGAATTGCAGTTTTTCAGTATGTTAAAATGTACCAGGCTTCCGTGCGGGTGATGGCAATTGCGATGGCGGCTTCCTCTGCAGCCTCTGGGGCGGTGTCTCGGGGGAGAGGTAGTGTGAGGAGGGCGGATGAAGAGGAGTCCACCACGGCTGCGGTTGCTTCGTCACCCGTGCAGGCGGCGTCCACCAATACGGCGTCCGCCTCGGAGCCGTATACTCGGTGGAGTGCCTTCGCACAGGCTCTGCGGCGTTGCTCATGGTGGGAAGGGTGCATATTTTTTGGCAGTGGCTTGATGACCAGCTCTCGGTGAAGGGATCGAGGAATGGGGAGGAGGGTTGGGTCGTTGGCCGGTATTCTGATTCCAAGGGAGCCCAGGATATACCGGCCTGTGGAGGTTTGTGTAAGCCTTATGTATTGGGCCTGTCGATGGGTCTCCACTAGTTCCCCGATCGTGTTGTGGAGGCCCAGGCCTAGTAATCTGTCTGTGGGAGTGTTGAGGGGAAGATGAAGTGCGACTTTGAATGCCTTGCGGATCAAGGCACCCAAAGCATTTATGTCGTGTTTGGACAGTTCTAGGTATGGGGTAGTGTAGAGCACACGGCTGAGGACAAAAGCATGAATGAGGCGACAAAGGTCGCGCTCCTTCATGCCTCTATGATGGCCCGAAACTCTGCGGATGAGATGCGATATCGCGCCTGCAACCTGCTTGAGTTTCTTGAGGGTGGTGGTGTTTTTGCCATCGTTCTGGATATGCAGGCCCAATACGCGGAGGGTGTCAACCTCCGCTACAGGGTCCCCATTCGGTTCGATGGCAATGGGGGAGCGGGGGAGCGGTGGTTCTTAGGCCGGATGAGGAGCAGTTCGGACTTCTCTGGGGAACAAGACAGTCCGATGTTCTGTACATAATTTTGGGTGAGGGTGGCTGCTTCCTGTAAGGTGTTCTCTATGTCGCCGTCACTGCCGTGGGTGGTCCACAGTGTGATGTCGTCGGCATAAAGAGTGTGCTTAAGGTGGGGAATAGTTGCCAATTTTCGGGCGAGGGGGATGAGGGTTTTGTTGAAAATGTGCAGCTATATATGCATCAGGCCACACCTATTAGCTTACTTTAATAATCGATTGACGCATCAGCTGTATTCTTAAACTTGTGATGGCTTCATTTAATCGCATTTTATGTGCGCCACTTAAAATTTTCCGGACAGCCTCAAAAACACGATCTTATCACTAAGCACGTAAATCTTAAACACCAAAATAGAACTAGAGTCGGAGAGCTCCGTCAACCATTAAGCGATGAGTCACGAACAGGCAGGCAGACAATCAATAAATCAATCAATCAATCAGTCAATAGACCACTTAATCAATCAATCAAATTTATTTCCCCTGAAAAGAAGCTATGGTCTCCTGGGCTAAAAGCTGCTCAAGCAGCTTGACTGAGGCGCAAGAGACCACTACAAGACAGCAGCAGTCGAATAGAAGGCACAGCTATAGCACCAAAAGATATAGCACCAATAATCATCAAATAGTGAGTTAATGAGCAAGGACGCTAGCCCCTGTTAGGGGCAGACAGTAATACATCAGCCTTGATGCATGCAGTTTTCCACAAAGCAGGCGTTGAGCTGGGCTCGTCAGCGGCATCACGGACTGACATGAGTGCCTACCCCTGCAGCCTGTTAAACAAACGCGTCGTTTAGCGCGAACCGCCCGGACACCGACGGTAATCATCTCGCAGTAGCATAGAGGCGCGACAATTTACGTTGTAGATGTCTGCAGGTACGGGCTGATCAGCATTCACTCCCGCTAGCTGTGAGAAATTTTCTTAGCAGTAAAGCGAGGCAAGTGAGCAGTGGTACGCGTCAACTTTCCCATGTGCAATAATAGCAGCACAACCCACGTTCGGGTACTTTTATTTTAATGTTTTTATGCGAAGCATAATAGGGACACTACTTAGCTCAACAATAGCCCAGCCTGGCGCGGCCGCGACCACTAAGGCTAACTCCCGCTCCTCCCGCTAGGGGCGCTGCAGCCGAGCACGTGGTCTGACGTCACGCCAGCTGTGGAGAAACGGGGCTCAACTCGCTCGGTCGCCGCGCGGCCGTGACCACCAAGGCTAACTCCCGCTCCTCCCGCTAGGGGGCGATTGTCGTCGCGGCATTGCATAAAAGAGCCCCGCTCCTCACGCCGAGGCAGTCATACAGCGAGATGCCGCCTACAGACAGGGATGCTTCGCATCCTAGGCTTAACCTTAGCTAAGCCAGGCCATTTTTTTTCTTCTTTTTTTTCCACCACTTCTCTTCGAAGAAGCAAATAACTGTTTCGAATAATCTACTTTATTGAAGAGAGGTTGAATGTACCTGTCTGTCACAACACGCACGCCTCTTTCGTCAAGCGAGCGCGGTTATAACGGACGCAATAGGCGCAGTACATTGAGAATTCGCCTTGCATTGACTACATATGAAAGTTCTCTGCCTCTGAGACACAGCACGTGTTCGTCCCTTGATCTTTAAGGGACGCGTAGCTCAGGCATTGTGTTCGCCCTGTTTATTACGCGTGTTTCGTTCTGACAGCCTCTTGTTTTCCGGCTGTGTAATTTTATCTAGCGTTGAGGATCTGAAATGATTTATGGAGCTAGTCGAGAGTCGCTGAACTTATATCTATCCTCTGATTAGCATATGAGACGAAACTCGTGGAGCTTTGTGGTGTCCGTAAAAAAAAATAAAGGCATCTCGGGCCAGCTTAAGTGATACGGTGGACTTTAATTTGCCGTTAATTTCTGTGCCGCTTTCATGGTGATAAAACCTTAATAACATGCGCGATCTGAAATGCGAGGACCACGGCTTATTATCTCGGAGTACCGAGAAACGCTCAAACAATCATTTATGTTTCCAGAGTCATTTTATAAAAAGGGTTTTTGCAGCGCTCTCAAGCAGCGTTAAATGTAGTAGCCTGGAAAACAAAAAAGAAAAAAAGCTGTAATGCTTCTTTAACGACTAGTAACAAGAAGATATCAGATACGGTCGAAGGTTGAACATTCTATGTAACTCAGTACGTATTTTTGGCTCATGTAATTCACTATGATTGCTCTCTTCCACGCGCCATTTTCTCGAGTTAAGACGAGTGTATAGAAGCGTAGCGCTCCATCCGCCCGAACAAGGTAAGAAAGAGAGAACTGCGGATCTTTCTTCGCTCGAAGCAAAGACTTCGGACAAGATTTTTGCCGTCGATTTGAAGGACGCGTGCTGGCTTTAACAGAGAAGCCAGGCAATTTACCAAGACCGATGAATCGAAAGAACGATCGCTTCTCGATTATTGCCCTCGCCATCGCCTAATCTCCGATGTCCGAGGGCAGTGGGCGAAAACAAGGAGCGCCAACGGGCAAAAAAAGGAAAAGACAATTGGGTCGCGCATGAAAATGGGGAATCGGAGTGAAGATTTCCTGGGGATGTCTTTTTTTTTTTTCTAAAAGAGACTCTCGTTACCAGCTCTTTTTCATCCTATTTAAGGACGAACATTGAGGAGGTATTCTGGCGACAGAATCCATGCGCCGCTCTTTTAATGTTCCTTTGATCGTTGTAATGAGCAGTGGTTCTCTGGTCTTGCCCTTTATCAGTAGCAATAAGAGGCCAGGAGCTTGAACAAAAGCAGCGGAGAACGAAACAGGAAGTGTAATACAGGATTTTTTTGAAGTGTGTACTGTTTCAGACATGCGCTGTAATCTAATCAAGACGTGTAGGATGCACAGGCTTTGCGAAAGATATGCAGCTCACGGGTTTTTCTTCTGACCCTGGCAGTGCGGCTCGTTTCCCATCCTCAGCGATCTTAATCTCTCGATGGCGGGAGAAACTCGAGTCCTCAACCATTCCAAGCTTAAGTCTTCCCAAATGCACTTTAGAGCCTCACTATAGGGCTTAGGAACAAACCCTTTGGTCTGTATATATTTTACAGAGGATGAACCTTCGTTAAGCTCGGTGCATATAAAGCCACTGGATATGCATCAACGTGTTTATATTTTTAAACATCGCTAGCTGTCAAGAGACACCGTTAACTTTGTGTTTGCAGAAGTAAACAAAATTGCGGTCAGTTTATGCAGTTCCAACAAGTACCAGAGACACAAACGTGTGAGCCGCACGTTTACACGCACTTTCTAAAGGGGAGGCACAGGGAAGTACTGGACCGACTGCTTTGCTCTCTTGAAAAGTTGTGCTCCATCTAAACTTCATTAAACGTCAATTATCCCGTTCACTCCTGCTCTTTCAGGTAGTACAGTAGCCTGCGCACTCCCCCAAGAAAGGAAGGAGTTAGTTGTGGTTCTACACCCTCCTCATGAATAATGACACGGCCGTTGCGCTCCCATTCGAAGCCTCGTTGGGCACGGCAGGTATTAATCTGCGCCAAACGTGAACACATTGCAATGCCAGTCCTGTCGCAGCAAGCTTGGGAAGGCGGGGACTTCCTTCGCAAGATGTGCCACGCGCGGGAGAGGAGAAAGAACAACAAAGAACTCACGTGTGTTCCATGTGTCTTTCTTGTGTCCTCGTCTTTCTTTGCGCTGTACATTTGCACCATAAACAGACACTTGCTCATAAAATCAGATCGCAATCAATAAACAAAAGAATTGGCAACCTGCACATAGGGTGATTAGAAGGATGTCGAAACTTGATAACCTACGTGAAGAGCAGACGCTGTATTGAACATAATATAAGCAGAAAAAACAGTCAATGGTGAGAGCATAAAGCGGAAGCAGATGGAGAGGAAGTGACGGTAATACGACAGTGTAGTAAGAAGGAAGTGACGTTACGCTGCCGTCTCGACAAGGCGCCTCTCTGACTCACCAGAATGAAGAGGCATCATGTAAAACGTGATGACAACGCGCCAGTCTTAATAGTCAAAATATAGTGATGACATGCAAGACGTCACGACGAGTCACTAATGTGATTCTCCAGAATGCTAACCGGTGATTGCTCCAAACAAAATAGCGTCAGCCGTGACGCCATTTTATTTTTTTTTGAATAAATAATCGTTCTCGCGTGACCACGCGTATTCGGTAGTCGAGAGTTACTCCGACTGCCGTACGAATCCGAGTAGCTGTCGGAATAAATCATCATCATCATCAAAGGTGTCGCTGAGGTTGGTTGCTGAGGCACGCCACAAGCATACAGGCTGGTTAACATCAGCTATGGACAAAGCAAGCACCCGAGTTCGAGGGTAGGGTCAGCCAAGAAAGGAATGTGTATGCCCTAGGGAAAAAATTCTAAGAGCTGGGAAAACCGAAAACCACTCTTTTAGAAGCAAGACCCTAGTCACCGAGAGTTGAAATCTGGGTTAGTTCGTACGTTGTCTTGAAAAATAAACCAGACAATATACGAGGACTGAGAAGAGACGAGGCTCACGTGTGTGCCTCGTCTCTTCTCTGTCCTCGTCTTTTGGCTTGTTTATTTTTCTTGTTACCGAGTCGGAAGGGCATGAAAACCCATCGTCGTGCGCAAAGTAAATGTCTATAATAAAACTTAAACAACGGATCACGGAAGCAATACCGGTGTTAATATTCTTCAACGCCTTTGCAGAACAAAATTTTTCGCAAGATGGGGAATTATCGCGTTAACAATGCTAATTTCTTGCAGATTATATTTATGGTGACGCCATACCCTCAGCGAAGTGATAACCCCTGTTTCGGCGTTGCTATGAAAGATGGGTGGGAACAACGCTTTGAACTAACACACTGCCGCGTATCGCGGTCCCCTCTGAGTGCGCGGTAAAAGACGTCCTCAGTGAGCATCTCTTGGCTGCGCATCTGCATCTGTATTGTTTTGCGATAAATGAATACCGTAGTAATGACGTCCCTTCCTTATTTAAAAAGTTCTAATTGACATGACGCAATCATATATCTCTGATTCATCTTTTCCAGTACGTTTTCAGATCCTAAAATGGAAAAGGGCCGAGATTTTCCTCCGACCAAAATTCACCCAGAATGTACAGTTCTCCGCCTGTACATACGGGCACACTAAGCAAAAAAAGCTTTTCTCCTTTGGCGCACATTGTGCGTTGTAGGTCACGCAAAGAATTGGAAAATATCTGTGCCAACTTGCCTTCATGAAAGAAAACGAGCACACGAGAACCCGCAGTCATGGTCAAAACTCAAAAAAGGACGAAAAAGGCAGACTAGAAGTCTGCCAAATCCATTTACAACACTCAAATCACTATTTCGCAGCCAACGTTATCTTTAATTTTTTTTCCCTTTTGTGGAGCTCATTGAGCTTCCGCTGTGGCCACCACAAATCTCTTTTTTGGTCTTCACCCAATCGCACATTCGACACCAGGCCATTCTGGCATTTCGTTAGTGTTTCTCTTGGATAACCGAAGACTGCTGGAAAGGGTCAATGGTGGTTGAAAAATCGTCATCCGCTCGATGAGAGGCACCAGCCAAACGTGAAAGAATCAAACTGTTTTCAATCCATCGTCTTTTTCGCCTCCCTCTGTCGCACCCCACCCCGTGTACTACGGGCTCTTTTTGTGAATCTTGTTCCTACCCCTCGAACAAGGTAGACTTTGAACAGTATGAGCTACTACTATTTGCTACGATGCCGACAATGACAGACTGTGCTCTGCATTTTCGCTGTCTACAAGACAAAAATCAACGGCAAAATGGGAAATATATGAGATGGTCTTTCACCTCGAGTTCATAGCATGAAAGCACCACAGCACTGAGGCCAAGAAATTTACGGTGGCCACTATGAAGAATAAAATAATGAGCAGCTCACTCTTAACTGCATATTGAAGAAGCTCTGCTTTGAAATTTCATGTTGAATAGCAGCACAGAGTGAATGAACTCATCAGGCAAAACGCAAAGGCAGTTCGACGATGGTCCGCCGTGGGCATGAAGTTTGAACAAGCTGTCCCTGAATGGTAATGGCCTTTGAGGTAGGCGCCAAGTAATAGAGAGGGGGGGGGGGGGGGTGGAATCAATTGCATGGCACTACACAGAGCCATTCATAATCGGGTGCTTGTTTTTTTAGTGTTCCTTCGAGAAGACGCGGCGCTGCCCACGTTCTCTTCTTTTATGCGGGTCGTCTGCAAGACGATTGAGCGCATTTGTCTGCATTGTATTCTCTTTATTGCAGGTTCTTCTACGGTAAGCGCAGAGGACAGCTAAAACATCAATGAAGTTCACTCAGCGGAATTTTATGAAATATGTTTAACACATGCAGCGCCAAGCACAAATTTATTCCTCTGATCATTGTAGAAAGAAATGAGGCCACTTTGCGAAGCGCCATGCACCTCCAACAACATGTTGTCAATGGCTTTCTTTTTTTTTTTGTAGCATTGAGTTAAGTACGAAAACACCACACACGTACCTGGCATCCGGTAACCCTTCCGTAGCTCCTCGAGAATGTGCCTTGCGTGAAGTGGCAACGCCTGGCGTATAGCACGGTGCGTAATAAAGCCATGGCGTGACAGGGCACAGGTATATCTCTCAGCCAGAATAGACAGCGCAGCTACGTAATGCAGCCTGCGCAGAGTTGGAGAGAATTTTGAAATCGTCTGTGGACTGTTTCGAAGGGGACCCTGCACAAAAGGCAAGAGGATCCGCAACTGTCTATCTGGCATCGCCGGTGCTGGCCTGCACGTCGAGCGGTAACTAGAATATTTGCACTGCACTTGTGAAGCCGCCTGCAATACGGGACAGAAGCAGAATATCGCCCGTCACTATAATTTCAGAAAAGGCTTTAGACATAACTCATGTAAGCAGTTGTCTCTCTTGCCTAATTCGCGATGAAGGGAGGTGATAGCAAAAACTTCCTTTCTCTTTCAGGCAACATGCAATTAGCTGAGAGAGTTGAAACCACATGCCTGACTGTGTCGGTAGTGCCTTCATCCCTTCAGAAAATTACGCCTTTAAAAGCATGATACACTTGTAAAACTATGTCCCTCGGGCGCGGCGTGTACACTTCTACTATCATCGACAAATGAAACCTGAACACGAACACTTAAATTCCAACACAAACACGCAAACGTATTAGCTCGTGGATAGGAGTTACAAGCCAGGACGATCAATACTTTTAAAGGAGAGCCTTCGCAGCTTCGAAGTGAAATTAACGTGGGGTGGTGTTGAATTTCCCCGGCTAAGATATTCTCACTTTCCTGTCCGCGTTTCAGTTTTCTTGTTTCATTAGTTGCAGACAGTACAAGCGGCCTCAATGCTTACAAATCCTCGAGTACAAGGCAAAATGTCTACAGATACGGACCCTATAAAAAAAGGAGGGAAAGTCCACATACTTCGTGCAAGCATTTCAAAACAAAAATGCGACATAAACGCAAAAAAATAGCTGTAGTGAATGCGCGTTTAATTCTGTTTTATTTTCTATCCTGAATTACTTCAAGTGCCTAATTTTTGCTGACTTGCTTTAAAACAAGATCACATGACAGCGTTGAGCGTAAGAAATATAACTGAGACCCCGAAACCACTCACGATGTGGAGAATGAAGTTTCGACGCAAATTGCATAATGAAGCATAAGAGAATATGGAAATTTTCTTGTGTGCAATATCTATATGCTGCTAACAAAAATAGGATCTCAACCCGTAACTCCCATTCAATGATAATTAGCGCCTGAAGGGGCTATATGCGTAAGAACTCTGTAAAACAAGATATGCATAGAACGACGAAAAACAAAACTGTGCGCTCGAATACTTGTCCAGTACAGCCTGAATTGTACACGCAAAAGTTTACGACGGTGCTCATTGTGTAAGTCAGTCATTCATTGCATCGCATTTTGAAATAAACAATTGTAGAAGCTCGCTGCACAATCTCCGCTTCATTAGCAATCGCAAACATCCATCAGCACAGGAAAGCATTCAGTCGTTTTTTTTTCGATTGAAAAGTTTTGAAACATCTCAAAAATCTCAGCTGGCAGCGCAGCTTAATCTCTTAACGACGCATGTTCTTAGATGAAGGGCTCTGAAAAGGAAACAATCGCGGGTGGCCTGCTGTTCGCGTAGCTTAGGACAGCGTTCATGCCAGCTGCCGTTTAGAGATTAATCTGGGATTAGTAGGATAGTGATTAAGCCGGTCGATAAACACATGTGTGCATGCACTTGCACTTCAGTGTGCGTGCGTGTTTGTGCGTGCGCGCGTGCGTGGGGGGGAGGGGGGCGAAATGCTGCAACAAGTGTTCCGGTTTTTGAGTTAAGCCTGGAAGTTAAAATGAGTTCAGCGGAAGCCAAAAAAGAAGTTAAACAGGATTGGATTTTTTTATATTGTGCCTCGCAATATAAACAGCAGTTATATAAATTACAACAACACACGAAGCACCTTAACACAACTAAGAGGCATGGCAGCACTAAATACTGTTTCGTAAAAATTGTCGTGGTCAGTGCATTGGTTAGTCAGTACCAACGAACGTTTAGCAAAAACGCGGCACAGAGTAAAGAGCTTGCCTTGCTAATCCGCTCGAATGGAGCGGGGAGGGAAACAGCGCAAGAGAAGGGACGACATCATGATCTCTTTCCCATTCCTTCTCTCTCGTTGTTTCCCGCCATACTTATATTCAACAACCGGTGCAACATTCTCACCACTTATCAAGTGGTGAGAATGTTTCTTCGTGTTCGTAAAAGCAGGCCGACATGCTGGTCAACTAAAGCGTTTATAGGAGGGCCCTTAACCGTTGAACTCACTCTGTTTTTTTTTATATTTTGACACTTTATAATAGGCACGGTATTGCTGCACATTCTTCTATTCTTGTGCCGCAAAGACGCCACGTTTTGCTTGTGCTCTCGTGAAACCTGCGATTGAACCTTGGCTTTGGAGCTTTCCAACTAATGCTATGTTAGTCGTGTAGTTTGAACGCAACAGTGCGCTTGTCCCATTGCACTTGTTGGAGTGAAAAAAAAAAAGCTAAAACGAAAACTGGGGCGCTGAATTACTATTGAAATTCTCCTATCTTGTTTTTCATAATCTCTAGCATGCTATTTTTTGTTCTTCCGTTATTTTTTTGCTGACCTGATCCTCCAGCCATCGCTTATGATGTACAGCCTGCGTTTGTGTATGTTACCACTTATAATAAATCTGTCATCGCTCTGAGCCCTCTGAATATGATGAATATGGAGAAATTTATTGTGTTTCTACAGCTAATGTGTCCTAAGAAAATCTTCGCCCGCGGGCGCGCCTTTCTGCGTGACACTAACGAGTGTTGATCGTTACGTTGTTTCTTCCTTGCAGTTGTATCAACCGTGTATTTGGTTTTTGCTTTATCGACTGTTTCCTGCAATACTAGACCTGTTGCTGTTATTGTCACTTTTGTGTAGTTACACTGAACATCTGCACCCCATTTTCCTTTATGAATAACCCACTAGAGATGACGGTTACAGTAATAAGGGCAGGCTGACGTGTATAGCGGACTAATAGCGGCTGTAACAGAAGGAGACTGTTCTTTTGGAGAACTTTTGTCCTGAAAGAAATACGCTAGTGGCGACTATGACGCACACGGGGACAGGCGTCAATAGTTTGCCTGCACAGTACGCATAGGTTGTTCTTGAAGACGCCATCGTATTGCATTCCGACTCAGTCGCTGATTGATTGATATTTACGAGGAAAGCCCACAGGCATTCCGGTTGCAGGTACGCGTAATCTGATATCGCGAGCGTAATTTGTTACGAAACAAAGACATTATGAAATACAAATGCCTCAGCGTAAACAAAATTAAGCATAGGCCATGCAGCAGCATAATAGTAGCTATAGGATATGAATTAATACTCTTCATGCCATGCACGCAGTGAGCTGATTAACGCACCAGTGCTACATTCTTGTAACAGGAGACTGTTATTACGCGCATGCATTATTGCGCAAGAAGCATCCGTGCGTGATACAGTGTTAGCACTACAGCTCATGCTGGGGCGTAATAATGTATACCGGAAAACGTGCAACGCGCCCGGGCTGGGAAAAAAATAAATACAATCAGTCTTCATAGGAGCCGCTGAGAGGCTTTCAGGATCCTCTGAGAGAGTTAATTAAGGATCTCAACAGGCTGCGATCGATATGCGCTCCCACCAGCATATCAGACGAGTGATGTCTGCCGTAACGTGCTCCAGTCGCATACCCTTCCATTTGGGTTAGTATATTGTAAAAAGATCCCAGCTGCGACCAGGTGCTGTATATTGTAACGATTATTTTCCGGCGCCATTCTTTTTTCCTGCTACGACTGGCAGTTATGACTTATGACGTCATAATTTACAGTTAAGAAAGCAATGTATTTTGCTGGTATCGATACAGAAGGCGAGGCTGACCAATGATAAGGTAGCAAAATAATTATCAGGGATGAGAACGGTTACACACACAGCTCTTGGTTTAGTTATTTTTACAATGCTAGCTGCGAGGTAATGAACGCCAACTGTATCGCTGCACGAATAGGGGATGTGGTGTACTTGTGATAAATATCATCCACGTCCAGTTCAACTAGAAAATTCGAGTATAAGCCTAATTAAGCGTAATCTGTTGTCCTTCCCATTCGGGGAGTAATGTACACCCGCCTCCAAAAACTCTGTCGAAAGGCAACTCTGTCGAAAGAATCTAATTTATTCGCATCTAAAGCGTATTGCTTGAAATTTGTTGGTGCACTGTGTAATTCTCGCAACGACAGATAGGTTGCATATATCTACTCCACGACACACGGCAAGACGTAGGTTAAACTTAATTGCTTCACTAATATAGCCTTCCTTAAACTAAACTTTTGACGCCATTTGTACCTGCAATCGCTTTCCCGCCTTTACTGAAAGAAACAAGTTTCATGGCCCATGCATGAACAGACGGTTGTGGCTATGCCAACAGCTCTTTTGCCAAAGTTATGAGATTTCCGGCAAGGCTGACTAAAGAAAATTCGATCGGGTACACAGCGCCACCGTCAGTGTGTGCGGTACGGAATTTTACGCACGCGTATAAGCGACAGTGGGGGTTCGGCCTGCTACGTGCGAAGCGACCTGCGCCCGTGGCTCAGACTCCCCTAGGTTATGGCACGTGTGCGGTATTTGATTAGGGGCAAAGAAACTCCAATTTAACCAAGCCTCCAGCCAATAAGTAATGTCATAACCTCGGCCCCCTTAAGGTTCACTGCCTTCCTAGATGTCTTCCAAGCTTCCTGGGCCTTAACAAACAGGGAAGCACCTAGCGCTGGCTCATTATGATAATTACCATCACCATCGTCATTGCCTGATTCAACTCACTTTATTTTATTCCATCATCTATATGCCTGAAGCAATATTTTAGATGTTTTCTTTTCTTTTTTTATGCTTTATTTTGCCCGTTTTTTTTTTCAGCAGCCGACTGTAACGTTAAGTGCACCGGCTCTCTTTTCAAGGACGTGTGTTACAAAAAACTGAGAGGTAGAGGAAACCAAAGGGGAAAAAGAGCGCTTACAAAACACGGCGTCAGCTTAGAGTGTACATGGCCCGTGTTCCGTAGATAGGAGAGCGGGTGCCCTCATGTGAAGGCGGAGGTTCCCGTGCATGCGAATCACACGTAGTGGTTCGCAGAGGGCGCTTAAAATACAGAATTACAGCTGGGCGCGAACAGTCCAACATTTTCCATACGGGAAATTCTTCTAAAGTTCGTGGCAACCGCATACCTAGCTCTTCGCGTAGCAAAGGGAGAATGCCTTAAACATAAATGACAGCGGAGCGTTACCTTTTGTCCCTCGTTACATGGTTCAAATTATAAACAGTGTATGTCAGCTGAGAGGATAATGGGAGCACAAGGCTTTTTTTTACTGGGACAAGCTTAGCGCCGCTCACTGGAGTAGTCCTCACGCTACAAGGACGATATTTTCAGCAAGCTAACTGGAACGAGCGGAGATAGTTTCCGTGTAGCAATTTAAGCAGCTACAGAGTCCCTTCATTTGAGGACAAAACGCCGACTCGCACCTCAAAAGCCTTTTCACGTCCACCGCAAAATCGTCTTAAGGGCTCGGTGCAACAAATCATGCAGTGAACTGAGCCGCGGCCCGTCCTGGTTGCCTGGATTAGGGATAACGACTTGTAATGAAAGATGCAGGGTCTCTGGCTTCTTAGGCTTATCGCCAGAAATAGACCGCCCCGTCGGGCGCACAAATCCAGCCCCCGAACTGCTGGACGGTGTTCTGAACGCACCCATATCCAGCGCCTACGCATTTGCGACAGCCCGGATTTCAGTGGGCACTGTGTGTTTACGCTCCCGGAGATAAACCGCATCCCGTGCTTAAATAGCGCGAAAGCTAACAGACCACGAATGGCAATCTGAAACGGACGGTTTAGCAGCCAGGCTCGGCTACTGCGAGTCTTTTAGCGGAAAACGGTGTCAGGCCTTGCAGTTGCTGTCGGTGAAGGCAGAATACTGAAGGGAGATTGCTGCCTTGCCAAATGAATTTCCGGTTCGTCGTAAGTAACTGAAATTTTTCCATGCATGCGATGCACATATCTTCTCTTTTGTTTTTTGTTTTCATTTTCTTTGTTTGTAGTTTTCCTCTCAATACTTTTTATAAATTTCCTTTTAAGAGTTTTATAGTTATTACATAAAAACATCCGCCTTCCCAGAGCATCATGCCTAGGTAACATAGCCACACAGACTTATAGGTGAACACAGCATTTCTCCATTCTAGCAATAAGGTCATCATGTGATAAAGGAGTAGTGACGTCATTTGTTTTACTGTTTCATCAGACACACTATTCTATTACTGTGGCGGACATAAATGACATCGGCCGCTATAACACGTAGCTTTTTAAAAAAAATATCGTTTCGATTTCTTACGTTTCAGCAGATACGAGAACACTTGCCACATAGTTTCCCGCACAACGCAGATTAAAAGTTCTTCCGGCGCTACAAGGCCTTGGCAACTACTAATTTATTTTTCTGACGAGCGAAAGTCCCCAGATTTCAGGCCCCTTCCTTCCCGTTTACTCAGGTTTCTTTCATAACTCTGTCCCGCTAAAATAATGAAACAGCGAAGTGCTGGCGTAATCGGCGTTTTGATAGATTGGTTTTCCGTCTAGTGTGCAAGCGTGCATGCGTGCGTGCGTACGCGAGCGCCAAGAAAACGCCAGACGACGCATGTAAGCAATGCACACGCATGGTAATTGATTAGAACAAGGCGTTAGACCGCGCTCTGTAGCCCATTAGTATTATAATAACAAATTCTAATTTTCCGAAATCCTGTTGGCCTTTATTTACTTTTCAGACATAACGAAAAAGTTTGCTATAACTGTTCGACCTTACAGAAGAATAAAAGGAAAAAGAAAATCCCGGCTGCCTCCTAAACTGGCTTCCAGGAAGATGGCAAAATCTTCCTTTACATGCTTTTGTGCTCAGCGAATGCGCGAATCATTTTAAAGCCGATACTGTGACACTCACGACTATTCGGACCAGAAGTCTAGCCGCAGCGCTAGAAGAACAAAGAATAAAAAGCAAACAGCAGAAGCGACCGTTATGAGAAGCAGAAGAGGCGCCAGTAAGTATGGGGTGAGAGAGCGACCGCCTCTTCGTTCTCGCACTGTGGGCGGAATTAAAAGCTCGCGGCGCAGTCGCAAAGTCTGGACGTTGCTTACGTAACTAAGCGATCGCCGTCCTTGCCCTTGTCCTTCTCCTCTCCCCTCATGTTCAGTACAACTCTGCGCACGTGCGCGTCACAAGATGCCTTAAGGACACGCTTGCGGGCCGCAAGCTCGTGAGTGCCCGGGACTCGCAACCTCGTTCAATTCGTGCACATAGGCGGCTGTGCTTACAAGGAGCGATGAAAACCAGCCTCACACAAGTGGTTACTGAAATTGAATTGAAACTGGTTTTTGGGGAAAGGAAATGACGCAGTATCTGTCTCGCATATCGGCGGACACCTGAACCGCGCCGTAAGAGAAGGGATAAAGGAGGGAGTGAAAGAAGAAAGGAAGAGGTGCCGTAGTGGAGGGCTCCGGAATAATTTCGACCACCCGGGGATCTTTAACGTGCACTGACGTCGCCTCCATCGGAACGCAGCCGCCGAGGTCGGGTTCGAACCCGTGTACTCCGGATCAGTAGCCGAGCGCGCTAACCACTGAGCCACCGCGGCGGGTCACAAGTGTTTACTCCGTATGCTTTTTTCACGTTGTGTGCAGTCTTATGGACGTAAGGAACAAGAACTAGCCTTTTGTTATCTATATCGTCCTTATTTTTTAAGAGCCGTCGTCACCCACCGGAACAGTTCCATAGACTTCTAAACACTTCTTATTGCAATTCCAGCACACGAACAACATTTCGAATGTGCACACCTCGCGTCTGCATTTCTGTACAACGAATAATGCAAATTCACAGACGACGCTCCAGTAATACGACGCCTACACCTGACCAATGGTAAATGCGTCGTCAACAAGCGAGTAGCTTTATGCAGGTATAAAAGCAACAATTTTAAAGCAACAAAAGCGCATTAATAAATCCATCTAATCACTGGTATAATTAAAGCCGCAAAGAGAGTACCGCAATGGCCCGCGTGGACGAAAACTGACCTTGCATAGGAGCTATACATACGCCAACTGTGGCGTTCTAACAAGGTCAGGGCCGTTCGCTAAATTGTGTAATATTGTGCGATTCCAGAAGATGGAACACGCAGGAGAAAATAAGAACTATAAGCGAAAACTAGAGAAGCCCAAAATGAAGTTTTGCTCTCATATATAGAAGCATCTTGCATGACCCACTTCCGCGTGTCCTTGAGACGCTTATAGCAGGATGCCCGGAGAGGAAGCGGATTCGTAGTACATTTTCAATCACGTTGATTCGTTCGGAGCCTGCTCTGCAGTTAGACTGGAGCTCCTCATAGTGGCAGCAGCATGCCCCATAATACGTTTTGATTTTGTTTCTGTTTTATGCCGCATAAGCAACTAAGGCTGCCATGCGCCAAAAGCAAACACCATAATGCGTCTCACGGAAATTTCAGGAAATCTGTACTAATAAAAGCCACCAGAAATAGCGCCATCGGTGGCCAAATGCAGCGCATGCGACAAATAGATGAGCTGTCAACTGGAACCAGCGCTGGCGTGGTCCAGGAAGCCAGACGTGCCTCTTGAGCCCCGGAATAAGAAACCAGCCTGCAATGAGACTCTACTTTCCATGACTTTAGAGCATGACCAGATATTTTTCCGCCCCCCCCCCCCCCCCCCCCCGCCCCGACTTCCCTTGCTCTTTCAAATGCGAGGCTGTATAGCCGCGCTGCAGCCCTCCCACATTCAGTTCTGATGGCATTAGGTCAAAGCTAAGCGAAACACGAGTGAGTGTGTTGTGTTTGAATTCTGCACAAAATACGCAGCCACAGAAGGATGAAGGTCACAGAGAGCTTAGTGTATGAGAGTTTGAAAAACTATAGCAATGTACGCGAATTAAAAAAAAGAATTGAGCTATAAATTGAGGAGCAAAGAAAGAAATAGACTCGCAGTGCGTGGTTCGTGGGCATTGGCGCAGTCAGCGCACAGTCCGGCGGCATCGCGACGCACGCGCAACTTCCGCATCGTCATAAATTACCCAAATGGACTCTAGGAAATGACGACAGACATCGAGATCGCCGAAAGTACAGCGCGGAAAAAAAAATTGTCCAGTACCCCTTTACGCGGAATATGGCACGAGGGGCGTGCTGCCACCATTCGCTTCCGAAAAACAATCGGCCTGTTCAGTTAGAGAGATGACCCGATCGTTGTTTTGGTGAAGACAGATTGCGGCTGATTCGCATTAGCGGGAGGTGTATAACGAGCCACTATGACCGGCCTTTGCGTTCAGAAGGGAACGTGCACAGTGTATTGCTCCAGGTCTGGATTCCGAGTTGACGTTAGCTTAACGCTAGGAGAGTATGGCGTCTTCCGTTACTAGATAACATTGTGAATACGATCGCAGACAAGAAAGGTATTCGTGGTTCTTTACAAGATAAATAGCCATTAGCCAGAAATGACAGAGCTTTTGATGGATATGCAATACAAGTAAAACTACTGCCGGTTTTTTCTAGCCGCCTAAGGTTCATAATAGCCGCAAGAAGTTTAGAGCTCTGCAAACAGTAAAAATGTTCAGAAATGCGCGTGTACAAATACAGACTGCAAACGAAATGAAAATCAAAATGCAGGCAAAATTATCATTGGCAAAATCATTAGATAGTGAAGGCTCAAGAACGTTGCGGTGAAAGTTAAAACTAGACAGATTTAACGAACGAACCTAACAGATATCGGAAAAGCTTGTCACAATTGTTTTTAGTGGGCTAGCAGTTATAGTGGAATTCACTGAATTTAGCCGTTGTGCGGTTGTTTGTCTGAGATCTGCTTGTGGCAGGTGCCTCAGCCGCCACGGTGGGCAGGCTGCCATTTTTCTTTGTCTGTTCATATAAAGAAAGCTATTCGAATAGCACTCTCAACTTCAAGTCCAGTCCTAAATGGCAGGTATTTATCTTACTCACAGCGCAACGTAATTCGCAAGGACATCAAGAAAGGCCCATATTGTCTGGATTTCGCATAAGTACCACTTGAGCACGATAGCCTTGCTCAAAACAGTTCTGAAAAAGAACACAATCACTGAAAACGACAACCGACTGCTCCAGAAATACGCTAGTATTATGTTAGGTTGCGTTTATAAAAGACTCAAGTCGTAAATTACGCAGATTTATTGTGCGCACTTGGAAGAGGAATTACCAAGAGAGGGCTGGGAAACCACGCCTGAACAGGGTAGCGAAATAGAGTAGCTGACAGATTGGAGCATGAAATCTTCTGGGACATAATTCTCTACGTGCAGAAAAGACGAGAACAAAGCGGTAGTTTTCTTTTTTTGTTTTATTGGTATATTTAAATTCATCTACTAACTAAAGTATTTCAACATATTCTGAATAGTCTGTGTGCCTGCCTGTACAACACGAAAGCTTGCTCAATGAAAATGTATGCATGTAGCACCATAGAATGACCATGGCAAGATTGCAGAGCTTGTCGTTGTTTATTTTTTTTCTCTGCGTGCCTACAGTTGGGCTTTTCGTGCGTTTGAAATTCCAAGTCTGAAGGGCGACTACTCTGTAGCGACGGTGATCAAATAGGTTCCTTATTTTTGCTCATTGCAATTATTCTTCAGCTCTGCCACCTAGCGTGCATAATATAAAAAACCTTGCACTTAGGTCCGAACTCTCTCTTTTATAAGTACTCCGTGCCAGAATTACAGCACTGTTTCAAATGGTGCTTTTTACGCACATTAAGCATGCATAACTATATAATTTTTAGCGAATTCTTCCGCACGGTCCCTTACTCATACGCAAAAGGAATTGTCCTGCTTTTATATTCAAAGATAAACTCGTGGAATCATAGAAGCTTAAGTTTCTGCAATCTTCCTACACTGTCATCAAAAGGCGCTACCTATGCCCACTTACAAGGAGCCAAATCATTGTTTTGTCGGATGCTCTGAAGAGTTGTAAAATGCGCGAAGCACGATCGACGCAGTTATCGCTCGAAACTGAAGAAAAGAAAAATTCTGCGTGGTCAAACACAAGATTCATTTCATTTCAATCAATCAAAGTGACCTCAGTTCGCAACTTTACTAGGCGTAAAAGGTGGTCGAAGAAAAAGCTGCTTCACTGCAGCCTGACTGGACTCCACCCACCAGCAATAGAGGCGCAATATACTCATTAAACATTAATAAAGCACTATCATAATAAAACATGTATATATCACAAATAAAACACGCCACGATAAAAAGATATTGGCATACAGGAATGAAAAGACACCATGGGGTTTCGGTGGAAGGGTTAAGTACCATGACGCACATAGTTGCACATGAAAAAAAAAACGATTCTAAAGGATGAACCACATATAAGAAGTGATTTAAAGGCGACAATCATCCGCGCACAGCCGATAGGACATGGGAAAGCAGTAAAGCATAGTGAAGAAGGAAGGCACAGCAAACACTTGCAAAAGCACATAAAGAAAATTAAGCCTAAATACACATCTTGAAGAATAGGAAGCAGTGTGGTACAATTTGCGCTCATAACCAAACTATGGAAATCTTGACTGCACATAACGCACAAACATGAATCCTGTTTTTTTTTACGCAAGTAAACTCAATATGCCTTCTTTGTTTATGTTGTAATGTCAATATACAGTTAGTCACAGTGGTTTAATGTCATTCGCAATATAGACTGAATTATCTGTCTGCCGTACAGTGCGCGCAAAATGATCACGCCAGGGTGATTAATAGTTAAAATGGTATGTTGTTATAATGTACTCAAGTTGCGTAATGTCGATAAACACATCCAAGCCGCCTTGAACGGCTTTCTTATAAGAACATAAGTGTAGTGCAAGTGCAGTACAAGTCCTGGGCTCTAATCATTTTTTTTTCGAAATTGGGCACCGTGGCTTCTAAATAGGAAGCATTTGGCACTGCGCGGACTGCTATACCAAATCAGCGCATAATATAACATATAATAGCCGAAAAGGGCGTGATGAGACAGCCTCCTAATTGTTGCCGTGAGAGTTTATTGGGCTGATTCATAATGACAACTATTTTGCTTGATTTAAATTTAACCAACATCGACTGAATGCGCTGAGGGTTGTGCTTTCTGCACTTGAAAAAGCACAGAGATCATGGACGACGTGCCAGAGGAAAAACAGCTACAGAATGTTAAATAAAAATTATTGAATGCTAGAAAATTTTCAAAACAAATTAGTGGGTATAAATACAAATTCGTTTTGCAAAGGCTATGTTTTTATTCTCGTTCTCTCCACCATGGTCTCTCATCGCCGCCGCTATTACTAGGTAAACAAAGAATGTTCAGTAGGTCTGCGGACCTTTTTAAGTTGAGACGGAAGCTGAAAGCACTTCGCACTTCTAAGCAAGAGCACACCGGCGAAAAGCTGCTTTATTTATCTCCCCATAGCGAATAGCAGCTGGCTCCTTTTAGCGCAGAGAAGAAAATCGGGTCTACAGGAAAGGAACACAACGCTGTGATCTTTTGTATTTCCTTGCTATCTGGACGCAGCAAATTTCCCTTTAATCACTATAAGCATGACCAGAGATGAGTAGAAAATGCAACTGGGCAAACATCGAGCCCAAGTTTCCAGCATTTCTTTCTTAGCGAGCTGCAACGGGTCACTGCGCTTGTGACGACAACGCCTTTTTTCCATAACTGTTTTTATTTGTTTATTTCGATTAAACCGATAGCATTGAAACCCTCATCGAAATAAAAATGTGTCAATGGTCATAAAATTCGCCCATTGGTTGGAGGTCAATGACGTCACCGGAGCGGAAGCGACATCACTTCCTGGGAATGTATCAACAGGTTCTAATACACCGCACTGCCAATACAAAAGGTAATTAGGGGTCCCTGTGAATTCTTATTTCTTCCGTCCTTCACGGACATTGGCCCGACTGCGCCATGGAAAAGCTGACGAGCTGGCCTGCTGCGCTGACTAGAACTAAAACCGCGGCATTATATTGGTTGTTTCCCAGAAGACTGCCGTCGAAGAACGTACTGCAAGTGGCTTAAATGACATATTGAGACCACTCGTCCCGATGTTTTGTTTTCGTTTACTTTTTAAACTGTACATATCCTCGATTACCGCCGCAAGAGCCCGTCATTTTTCTGTCGGTTAAACTGGAATGGTTCATCTTCTCTCCTCTCTCTTACGACATCGACTAGATTTTTGGCCAAGGGCTGCGGTCAGGCACGCCTGTTCCTTCGATGAACAAACAACTGATTCCGCAGGAGCAAGTTGGTTATCTAAAAGGTTAATCATCACGCTCAGGCAAAGAGTGGCCGCATATTTCGATGATTCTGGTTCCGCCGACTACCAAGTTTGTGTATCACTATCAACGTCTCACCAAGCTCTTCTTGTCTTGAGTACGCAAATTCAACCAATAAACGCTTTACATTTGATATCTTCACCTGTCTTTCTGCCTCACCGGATAATATTCCTTTATTTGAACTCTCACTTGAGTGGCCAGCATGCGAGATAGTATGTTTACTTCTCGGTGCCATTTGCTTTTCCTGACGAATACGACAAAGAAAATGTGGCGGAGCAGTGCTTCGTACTGAGTGACGGGTTTATTTACACGAACGGTTCTTATGCAACATTCCTCTCTGCTTGTAATGTGTTTAGCAGAATACAACGAAGGCGTTCTTGGTAATGTGTGCTAAGCAATATGAGTAAAAAGAGCGCTCATATTTGATGTCTTAGCTTACGAATCCCTACATAAAACGTAACAAATTTTTATTAGCGACGGCAGCAGACGAGCATACCGACGCTACGCTCGTCTCGGTAGCGGAAGGTAGACTAGCGATCTTCCCAGCCGGGAAGCCTGTTTTTGTATCCGCCGTTGGTAACGCGTGCCTCGGGTGACGCAGCGGTGGCGCTGTGCTTTATCGGTAACGAAGTCCAGCGCGTGGCCGTGTTACGCTGGGCCGGATGATAATAAGGTGGAGGCTGCGCGGAAATGTGCGCAGTGTGTGTCGCCACAACTTCAATGACTGTTGCCTTCTCTCGCATGCTTCCTAACGAACTCATCTGCCTACTGCAGGCTTTTCATTAGGAGAGTTGTTGTTGCTTCGTTTGATTGGTACCCATTGCGTCTCGGTATATCATACTGACGAGAGAGTTCCAACGCGGCTGCGCCACCATCCCCTCACCCTTCGGGCGTTCTTTGTTTGTACAGCATATTCGAGGTTGAAATAAATGCCTGATTTTATTTTTCCATGAAAAACTGTGAACAGGAGGTGGTGAACTTAAAGCAACAGGACATGGTCTGAACAGAATGTGGAACGGATGTCAGGCACGCCGCTATGTTCAGCTACTTCTTTTTTGTTGTTATGGTCGTTTATTAAAAACGGCGCCTTGCGTTTTATTAAACAAAAATTCTTCATAACAGGCCCGTTGAGTAGCAGCTTGCCGTGAGTGAGCAAGAAAAACCGCTTATTGTACGTAGCTAAAGTTGAATTACGCGAAAAATAAGTGCGGGCATTGCAGAAAAAAAAATACGCACAGGTATATTGAGCAGTGACAGGACAAAAAAATGCAAATAACGTGGATGACCGCAATTACCCGCCCGTCTGCCATTCTTGCACAAAACAATGAATGCTTTATTCAAGTGCTTGGACATGAAGACTAAACTCAAAGATTAAATTCTCGTAAGAAAGCAGAAGCACAGATTTCGTGCGCAGACGTTTATTTCTTACTCTTCTCATAAACAAAAAAATAGCATTCTTTGACGGATCAGCCTATCTCCAAAGCTACCGGCGATGCCATGACGCATACATTGAAAAGACAATTCTTAACAAGTCTTTTATCACTTTCATGCCCGTCTCTTCTTCCTCTAATCTCGCTATTGGCTGAAACTACGACTCAGAAATACAGGTTGCTAATTAATGACTCATACAAAAGAAGGAGTCTCCGTCGAGCCTCTTCGAGCGCTGCAGAAATAATAAAGGCAGGCTCAGCAAATGGTGGTGCAAAGAGATTGAAAGAAACCGAGTGGTCCCCTGAACAATCTGAAGCGCCCGCAGTAGAGCTGTAGTTAATGAGGGGAGATCCAGGCGCGCGACAATTGGAAACCCCGCCGAACAGGGGGTCTTTGTTTCCAACAAAGGCACCACATCACGACAGGCACGAGCTGCGCTTGCAATGATTTCTGCTCTTTCTCCGACAAAACGAGTGTGGCCAACGACACATTTATTCTTCCTCTGACGAAAGTGGCCAGGGAATTAAAGGCTAAATTGGCCGCGCTTCCATGCATCTTTTACATAACGCATTGATTTCAAGGCTTAAATAAGCAACGCCGTCTTGGGTCCTCATAGACAACAATAATATGGAAGACCTTACTTTGCTGCGAACAGGGCAGAACTTGCTTTATACTTTGCTGCCATGTTGCTTTGTTTCCGTAGGCCTAGTTATACGAACCGGTCCGGAGTGGTAAGTTAAAGTGGGAACACAATGAATAATGAGCTCATCATTCTAAGCGACAAAGGAGCTCACTTCTTTTGCATGATCGACGTCCTGGCTGCTGCAGTCCGAGAAAATAATCAACGACTGGAGACATTGTGAAGTGGGAGCCGATGATTTATCACCGCGAAGCGAATTTGTCAGTGTCTGATGTGGTCATAAACCATTCCTCATCAAAGTCGTTTCTTTGCACTTATAGCTCATTTGAAATGAATAGCTCACTGGAAGCCTCAAAGGGCTTCGGGGTCATCAGAGTGGCACATGAAACGAAATTGTTGCTTGGGTAATTATTAAAAATCGTGGAGTTTTTTTTTATGTTGTCTTTCTCTTCCTCTTTTTCACAAAACACACAGAGCATAGTCTTACCTTGCATTCATCATCCCGCTTCCTCTCAATGCTTCTCTTTTGCCTTCTGTTCCGTGAAGGATATAAATATTGCGTATTCAGCCGTGATTGCAAGACCAAATTGGCATTCGCTGAATTTGTGGATTTCAAATTGCGATGGACGCATGCCCGTTGACAGTCGGCACAGAAGATTTGGGCGCTCAGCGCGCAATTAACTTATTTGTGTAATACTCTTTTTATTTTAAATGAAAGCTCGCACACCGATGCGAAAGTTCGAATGCTGATTTGCTACCTTGCCACATCTAGTCAGCGTGGCAGTGACAACCTCTTTGGTTCAATGTAGAAAAGGCGCTTTTTTATTCTCCCATGGGCTTTCAAGGGGCGTTACCAAAAAAGCGGTACGGTTTTGACGTAGTTCAACCAAGTATAATAGCGAAAGCATGTGTTCATTATTCGCCTTTGCTTTCTGGCATTGCATGTGCATGCAAGAGTGTTTCTCACTCTGCAATGTCTTCCCTCCGCTCAGCTGCAGCTGCAGCTGGCGCGACGCTCTAACTACCCCGAGCTTACCCCATTTACTCCGATCCCACAAGACAAGATTCTTGCCCGGGGTTTGTACGTCTCGAGCAATGCTTTCTCCCTGTTAGCTTTAATTGTGCTCAACTATGAGGTGAAATAGCTTATTACGAGGCACTTCTCACATGCTTAAAGGCAAGAACTTTGTATAGCGGGGCTTACCGGTTTTGCGCATGAATCAGAGAAAGCTGTTGTAGCTTTGGTTTAGCCCCTAATCCTTGCATCCTGCCTTGGAACCACCCTCAGGCTGCGCATTCCTCCGCTTTCGTCATAACCTCCTCCGGGCATGGCAGCCACCCTCTGTGTTCTTCCTGCGGCAGCCACCTTCTGGTTGCGTGTTCCTCCGCTCTTGCCAAGGAAGCTATGCAGAACTCCTGTGGTGAAAGCGGTGCCAGGAAAGTGAAGCCGGCATCAACCATCTTGAAAGGGGCAAGGCTGCGAATGCAAGCTCGTCGTGGGGCCAAAGCATAAGTAGTATAAAAGCACAGGATGAAGAGAATTCTCACAACTCCTCGAACAGCTCAGCGACAAGCTACCCGATACTACCAAATAGCTTAGCATTTAGCATTCCAAAAGGAAAAAACTCGCGGGGGTTTAGCTCTGGTTAAACCTGGAGTGACGTGTAGATACCGCTGGCTGAGTGAAACTTGGTCACGTGACCAACCACGTGATGAACCACGTGATCAGCCACGGCGCCGCGCTGCCGGCAGCTGCTCCGCACCACGCGACCAACCACGTGACAGCGTGGCGGCGCAGCCACAGGGTGGCGCGCCGCCAGGCTGAAGGCCCGAAATGCTATCGTAATGTAGCTATCGCTACAAAATGTGCGGAACGATCAGACATCTGATGTGACAGTTCAGCGACAGCAGTTGGATTTACCCCCGATGACTGCTTTGATGCTTTGGTGTAATGAATTTTTTTAAATCTGTGCCTAGGCCTTCACACACGCGACATGAATTTTCTGGAAACAGAACGTAGGCGGAAGTGGGTCGAAGGTGGCAGTGGATTGGTGGACAGCCTCCTAGCTTGGTGGATGGGGTGGGGAAGTGAATGGAGGGTGTACCTTCTGGAGGGCAGCTGGTTTTCCCACTGGTTCTCTGAACCCAACTTCACGGATGTTTTTTTTCGCTCCGCTGCTGCGTGGATTTGTAGTGGATGGATGAGGATGTAAATGCGCAAAGGCACAAGGACGACAGCAGAGATGATGTCCACTGCCCTGCGGTCGTCCGCGTACCTTGGTGCTTTCACATTCTCATCATGGCGTACCAACAAGGCCAAACTGCTACTGTTTTAGTGAATGAGGGCCTTGACGGGAGTAGAGTTGGGTGGCCGATGAGTGTCTCTTCTGGAGGATGGAGAGTGGAGGCTCCTCGCTAGGGCTGGAGGTTTCACTTCAGCAGGCATCAGATTTCCAGAGGGCATGGAGCATGTGGTGTGTAAACTACCACCGCTTTCCCAGTGAAACATTTTGCATTGATGGTCATGACATCATTTTTCAATGGCTACCAGGACACTGTGGTATTAACGGTAATCACCAGGCCGATGCGGCTGCGCGTTCTGCTCACAACGACGGACTTCCAGTGAGGATCCCAATATCAAGACCTGACGCAGCGTGTAAGCTTCGCCCTTTGGTGCTGGAGCTCACACCTCTAGCGTGGAACACGGGTGAGTTTTGCAACCTCCGCCTCAAGGCACAGGACTGCGCCTTCGTCTTCCACGTAACTTAGCATGTCCCGACGCAACACTGTTATGCTTTTTACGGATCGGCGTTGATTTTACCAACCACTATGCTTTCCGGATGGGGATGGCCGACAGTCCTGCCTGTGAAAGCTGCGGTTGTGAGGAGACCATCGCTCATCTTCTCTGTGAGTGCCCTGCATTTGCGAGTGCAAGACATACACTGTGTTGTGCCCTGGACCGCCTCGATCCTCGCCCATTAACAGAGCAAAAGATCCTCGGTCCGTGGCCACAGCAGTCGACTGCCCTCAAGGCATACAAGGCACTCTTTGCCTACTTGAGAGCGACTGGACTGAGTGACATTGTGACAGCGTTGTGCGTGTGTGTGTTATGCCTTTTTCCCCTTCTCTCTTCCTCCTTTTAGTCCCCTAATTCCTCTTCCCCATTGCAGGGTAGCCAACCGGAACCCCTTTCTGGTTAACATCCCTGTCTTTCCCTCCTCCTCTTGATCTATCTATCTTTGTATTTAAGTGAGAAACACTCATAAGTTAACAGCATCCGTGTCGCGCAACCCGTCATGGCTGGTCTTCGTAATTCAATAGCAGCGATCCCATTAATGCGCGCCCGAGATTTCATTGGTCAGGATTAGGTGAAGAGGCGGTGAGAATAAAGTACGCTCGGTTCGTCAAAACTGTTCGTCAATGTGCACAAGCCCCAACAACCACTTGTGCCGCCACGAAAGCGCTCGCCAAAACGTTCCGCTCAATACCACGACTTCTGAAGGAAATGCGGATACTTTCTTACTGGGACGAAGAGTGACCGGTCAATCTACCTGCGTATAGCAAGTAAGAAGAAAGATTTTAACAAATGCGCTTACGTAATTATCTTCGACGTGGTTGCAGAGTCCGCCGCGGTTATTACAGGTTTCTTTAATATTTCGAGGAAAATCGTCTCAAGCAACGAGTGGAGCAATCAGCCATCTCACCGGCAACAAACAGACAGTGCCGCGGGAGAAAACCGCTAGAGGAAAGGTCATCTAGACCACGCAGTCCTCTCGTGTGTACTGACACTCACCAATTGTTTCCAAGTGGCTATAGAGTGGCGCCCGCGCCGTACTTATAAACCGCAGACCGAGCGTACGATCGATCAGCCTACGACGCATTGTAACAACGATTTCAGATTCACCGCATGTAACAAAAACTAATGAGCTGTAGCCAATTTTCTTCCTGGACATTTTTGATTCTCAACATCTTCAGCACTTCTTGTTCCTGCAATCACTAATTCAAGGAAGGAAGAAAAAAAGAGAGAAAGTGGACGCTACATGCATGTGGTTCATTACGCGGAATATATAGCTATTTGCGAAAACATCGAGAGGCGGTCTGATTCGAGGAATCACAATAAGTCTAATCGGTGTTACGAAACGTTAGATGCGCTGTCATCGACTCAGTCAGCCTTGTTTAAAGCAGCCAACGTTTCCTCGATAATTAAGGGGCGGGTACTGTTTTTTTTTTCAGCTTAAGCAAAAGCAAAATGAACGAGAACGCGAAGAGGCAGCTTTGTCAACGCAATCTCATTCGCCTCATCCTTCCGCCAAGGAATCTAATGTTGCAAGACGTTCAATACTTCGACTATACGCGTTTACGTCGCGCTATACAACACAGCTTTCTACTGCTTTGGCGCGAAATCAGTATGCGTTTACTTCAGAGCGAGTTCCTCGGTTAACAACTGTTGTGGGAACCGAACTTTAGGAGAGGTAATATGGGACTGCATAACAGCTTGACTCCACTAAAAAAGCGCAATGTTAAGGAGCTGTGCAAGTCTCTTTAACAAAGAAGATGCCCATAAAACGCTTGCATGGAATTTATTTATTTTTGTGAAGGTTACACAAAGCGGCGAGCAGGTCATACTGGTAAATTAGAGGCGGAGGTGCGGCGAACTTCTACTCAAACCCGCTCACAATTCGTCATATGTATGGTCCTATATCTGGAGCAGTTTTCAGAACTTCTAAAACGCAGTTGCTTTCAGCGCTGTGGAGCAACAAATTTTGGCTACATCCCGCCAAAATACACGCGCTTTCGAGAAGCTTGTAGGCAAAGGAACCCCTCCAGTGCACATAGCTCGTCGAAACAGCAGAAATTTGTTGGGAACAGCGCCGAGGGTAACCGCGTTTACGGAATTGTAAAACATATTAGGAATATTAGGGCCGGCTACACGTCTTTCGGTAATTAAGGAGCCTGACAGTAGTAGTTAAAAAGCTAACTTTCAATATTAGTTAACCAGCCCGCTAGTTACCACGTCGTACCTGTATTCTGATGCACTACACCGCTGACAACGCTATGTCGAAAAGAGCGCCTTCTAACTCAAAAAGCCTATTTTTTTTTAAACTGTGTAGAGTCTTAGTTGAAACACTCTGCATTTATGTTGATGGGACTATTTAGTCTCTGGAAGAGCCGTATGATGAACCGCCACGCCGAATCACCGCGTTCATCGAAATCTATGTTCCGTGAGCTGTGCGCCAGAGTATATGCTGCTCTGGAACAGCCGCCTATCTGACTCCCCTATCTAGATGCATGAGTGTGCCTCCCAGAATTTCTATGTTTGGAAAGGTGGGGACGTGCGGAGGTATGGTGGCATCGTATTACGCACGTCGGGTGTTTTTTGGCATCTGCATATTCAGATTTTCCTGTACGGCAAGTTTTCTATGCAATAAAGAAAAAAAAGGTGCCTTTGTGGCCTACTGGTGGCGTGGCTGGCTCGGCATTTAAGAGGCCCTGGTTCAATTCCCATCCCACTCCAAATTTATTTTCAGTGCAATCAATTCGCTTTACATTAAAACGCGCCATAGTGACGTTTTAATCATGCTGTGACTTTATATCCCCAGTTTACGCGTTGTTTTATTCGCTTTTTCAAATCTGCCGCTTCACATGTGACGTTACTACCTTCTCGACCAATCCGCATTTTCTCGCACGCCACGGGCGCCGCTGGATTCTTCGCGGAAAGGGGAGCCTTAAACGCTCACAAGGAGGGCCGTTTTGTATTGTCACGTACCCATATATACGTATGTCTAAAACAACAAACAGAAGAAAATAGCCAGCAACGGGCAGTCCGGAATGCCCGCTGTTACAAATCGTCTCACTCGCTATGGAAAACGCGGGGAGTACATCCGTCCTTATTTTACGACCGCGTAAGTCATTTTGAAGGCCTCCAGGTCATCCCTGACTTGGAGAAAATAACGAAAATATAAAACAGGACAAGTGCAAAGGCACCTACGGAAAGAGCTTCTACATTTACTTATGTATGCACTGAACTTTTGTTCTTGTCTTTACTAAAGAAGCCGACCTCCACATGCATTCCTTGGAACTAAGCACTACACTTTTCTGTTCTCTTGTTTTTTCGGGAGCTGGAAAAGCACATTAAGGCACGATTTACGACCCTCCTTGTTGGTTTTGCTTCGAGGGTGATGTAAACAATGGGCTAAATGCAGTTCTCATTTCACCGGCCCTCGAAAAGAAGATGTGTGCACGTGTGCATGAAACTCGGCCTCTGCTTTCGCTGCGCGGAAGTTCGTTGAAAGTGACGAAACTAAATGAAATGAATGCATTTGTTTCTGAGCTAGTCGCTGCATAATCCAGGAGAACTAAATTTGAAAAATACACGCCACTTAAGGAAGAATAGACCTACAGCCTCGTGTACGTGTGCTCTTGGTGTGGTGTCTATTTGTAGTTTTCTTGGATGCAGGTGTCGCCTTCTTCTTTCCGCTCTTGAGTTTCAAGGGCTACGGGTTTCGTCATGAGCAAGCAGCTTGCCCAAACAGCAGCTCTGGCCGTTAAAAGCACCGTGGCTCTCGCATTTTGGGAAAAAAAGAGCAACAGCCTTGTTATGCTGCCACTGTTCCAGCTCGCAGCGTTTCTAGGTTTGAGAACACGCGTAAAAAACCTCGCATAGCTAAATAAGCGACACGAAAGGGTGTGCAGCGCATGTGTGCTTCACCTCTAACGACAACATAGTAAGTTTGTTCTTTTGTATAAAAGCGAACTGGCGGGAGAAAACGGGGAACAAACAGAAGACAGGACTGGCGCCAGTGCTATCGTATGTGTGTCGAGCTTGCCTTCTCGCGGCAGTTCGCTTTTATGCACATTATGTATTCATATTATCAACTAACTCAAACAACAACGTTACTTTTTTTGCGTGCGCTGTAAGAAACATCAGCACATTCAACTTTACCTTTAGAACCCTTCTGCGCGGGTCATAAAAGTGTGTTGTTTCACTTTTCCAAGATTTGATATGGACAGCATTTTTTTCTTTTATGTGACTGTTTCGACGTTCGAAAAGCAAGACGCGGCGCCGTAGGAGCTCTTCTGCGGCACACGCAACGTCTTTTGTGTTTTGTCGTTGAGTTTGTAACGTAATAATAATAACAATAACAATAATAATAATAATAATAAAATAATAATATTAATAATAATAATAATAATAATAATAATAATAATAATAATAATAATAATAATAATAATAATAATAATAATAATAATAATAATAATAATAATAATAATAATAATAATAATAATAATAATTGGTTTTGGGGGAAAGAAAATGGCGCAGTATGTCTCATATATCGGCGGACACCTGAACCGCGCCGTAAAGGAAGGGATAAAGGAGGGAGTGAAAGAAGAAAGGAAGAGAGAAGTGCCCGTAGTGAAGGGCTCCGGAATAATTTCGACCACCTGGGGATCTTTAACGTGCACTGACATTGCACAGCACACGGGCGCCTTAGCGTTTTGACTCCATAAAAACGCAGCCGCCGCGGTCAGGTTCGAACCCGGGAACTCCAGATCAGTGCCCTTAACAATTTCTGACGTCGGCGTTCAGCCACAAATTGCAAGTTCGCAGCGTAACGTTCACTTGTCCAAGGCCTTGAGCTTGTTAAGTTTCTGGTTATTACTCTTGCCGGAATTATCTGCCTGGAATGAAAAATTCGGAGGGCACTTGAGATTGCTTATATACTGTGAAGGCGAAAGCATTAGTGTGTCATCGTGACGGTCGACCTCGACGCAGGTTGCGCACTTAAAAATGAAACGAAAACGCGCCTCCGAACTCTGATTCCACAAATTCTGGACACACAAAGGTCCGATAGGAGCACTCGAACACTCGGTTCGAATACCTGTCGTGAGCTAACCGTCAAACTAAGAGACGCATGTTATATGCGATGTGATGAGAAATCGTATGACACCCCACGCAACGGGTGCGTCATACGGGGGTGTCATAGAATGGTTGCACCACAATTTTGATATCAAAATTGGTTTTTGAGGAAAGTAAATGGTGCAGTGACTTTCTCAGATCTCGGTGGTTTATGTTTTATGGGGGTTTAACGTCCCAAAGCTCCTCAGCGTCCCAAAGCGACTCAGGCTATGGACGCCTTAGAGAAGGGCTCCGGAAATTTCGGTCACCTGGGATTTCTTAATGTGCACTGACATCGAACAGCACACGTGCCTAAAGAATTTCGCCTCCATCGAGATTCGAGCGCCGCTGCCGGGATCGAACCCGCGACTTTCGGGTCAGCCGAGCAGCCGAGCACCATAACCACTGAGCCACCGCGGCGGAGTTAAGAAAAAGAGGTATTCTAGGAAGGAATACAATTTAAGGTGCATATGTCGTCGGTTCAAATCCGTGTCGCAAGATAGACTCGTGGTAGAGACCGTGGCCTCGTGGTAGAGCACCCGCCTCGGCTTCGGGAGGTGGTGGGTTCGACTCCCGCTGCCGGCCGGGTACCCACTGGTTTCCTCAAAATGGGTACAAGCTGTGACTCGGCCTGGTGCTCGGCTTGCTAGGGTTACATGGCTTGGCAAGGGAGCCTGCGCCTTCAAATCCCGTCCTTGTGGGCTTGGAGTAGATAGAGACTTGAAGAAAAAAAGGACCACAAATAGGCTTCTACCGCACGAGGCGGATTTAACGTTGTTGACGGCGGAACTTATCGCTGATCGATCAGAGCAACTGTGGTCAAGACCCTTTTTCCCAAGCATCTCACCCAGAAGAGCCGAGCACCAGGCCGGGGGAAATCTTGTACCCATTAAAAGCCGGTGGGTACCCGGCGGCAGTGGGGATAGAGCCCAGCACCTCCCGAATGCGAGGCGGATGCTCTACCACAATGCCACCGCTTCGGTGCCAGAAACAACCACATACCACCGGAGGGATTCGAACCCACGACCTCCCTATTACGCACCCAGTGCTCTACCAATTTAGCAAGGGTATGGCTAACTTGACTAGCACGTGTAAACTATAGGCAAGGAGAAATCGTATGAGACCACCCGGAACGCTGTACGAATGTCGTAAAAACTGGCGCCACGTAGAGGTCGGCCAGTAGCGAGAGTACAGCATAGACGAACTACATATATAGGATTGTCTGAACTGGCGTTGCTCGGCTTGGTGTGTGAGTGCTAAAGTTGCTTGATGACGTCACCCTATTCATCGCTAAGATTTTCTTTACCATCTGCGAGTACACACACCAACACACGCGGCTGGCTTTTTTTTTTCGTAATGGGGCTAGTAATGCTTCCAGATTAAAATAGGCCTGTTAAGCTAAACTTCCTAGAATCACTTCGGGTGCTGCGCGCAATAGAATTCTTGTCTACGACGGAGCATCTAGTGCTCTTATTGACGACACGCGACGATCTTTATTCAAAGCCTCCCACTCATCGCATAAACGCCAATGCTTGTCTTTTATTAACAAGTGTGTTTGTCTGTCTCACAATTTAATTGTCATTCACTGAATAAGTTAATTTACGTCTTAATTATCTTTTACCCAAAAATCTCAGCACTTTGCATTACATAGGGGCGGAATTTTTCGAAAAAAGCAGCAATACGGTAAGAAATGCGCAAATTCCAGTCAGCAACAGAACGCGAGCAGAATAAAAAAAAAACTGCGCGACAGGTCTGCATAAAAAGCAAGCTCTGTTATCGTTCAGCATATCGCAAGTAACACAACATGAACGAGGCAAGAAAGGTACTGGAAAAAATGTAGCGGCATTCATCAATCGCACGGGAATCAAGTATTATTACACATTTTCTGTGTTCAAGGATACTATTAAAGCGGTTTGGAAAGAATATAATTAAGTATGGCTGCAGATACTCGGCTGTAATGTGTTCCTTTGGTTGTTGCTAACACTAGCGGCCATTTCTTATTGTTTACTGCGCCAGTGAAAATCAGGCGGATTTTATGAACATCATCAAGGCTAGCTGAGCAATGAGGCGAAGGGAAGATATGATTCCGGGAGAATGGCTTGGGGAATGGGGCAGACTTTGCATGCGCGGCAAGAGGTTGAAGATTCAGGGTGTGCTACAGTGCTGATACGCTTTGATGACGTGAGTAAGATGACAATATGAATCTGGCTGCTTAATTCTGTGCTGCCTCGAGAGGTTTTGTAAGATTTGCTTGCAAGGAACGCCATATAATAGAGACCTATTCAAGAGATGACCTCTCATGGTGGTATAAGCGCTCTGCCTTGTTTCTGCATTAGCGAGAAGTAAACGGTGTTTTAAAAAAAACATTTTTTAAATGAGTTGTTAGTCATGTAGTCTTTGTCAGCATCCCGTTTTAGGTTATGACTGAACAATACGCAAAGTTATTTCATGCGTGCGCCATAATCGATTGCGTTGCTTTTATTCTGTAGTTATTATGCTGCTTTTCTTCTAGAGGGAAGAATCTCACGTGTTTTGTTTTTCTCAGAAAACTTCAATTTGCCATGATTAATACCACTCCGTCAGTTTTGCTAAGTCGGGTTGAAGTGCTAAAACATCTATGGAGGTAGTTATTTGTAAATTGCCCGGTCATCTACGAAAAGGCGTATAGATGAAGTGATGTTAGAGGTCATGGCTCTTCATCATCATAATCACCATCATCATCAGCCTGACTAAGCCCACTGCAGGGCAAAGGCCTCCCCATGTCTCTCCAATTAACCCTATCCTTTGTCAGCTGCGCCCACCGTTTTCCCGTAAACTTCTTAATCTCATCCGCCCGCCTAACCTTCTGCCGCCCCCTGCTATGCTTACTTTCTCTTGGAATCCACTCCGTTACCCTTAAGGACAAGGGTTGTCTTGCCTTCGTATTACATGCCCTGTCTAACCCCATTTCTTCCTCATGATTTCGGCCAGGATGTCATAAATCTGCGTTTGTTCGCTCACCGCTTCCGGTCTCTTAACGTTACACCTATCATTTTTCTTTCCATGGCTCGCTGCGTGGTCCTTAACTTGCGCTGGACCTTTTTCGTTAGCCGACACGTTTCTGCCCCGAAGGTGAGTTCTGATAAAATACAGCTGTTCTGGTAAGATAGTTTCCTCTTGAGGGATATTGGTAAACCACCATTCATGATCTGAGAGAACCTGTCACATGCGTTCCACCCCATTCTTATCGTTCATGTTATTTCCCTCTCATGATCAGGATCAGCGGTCAGTACCAGCCTTAAGTAGACGTATTCTCATACCACTTCCAGCACCTCGCTGCCAATTGTGAGCTGGTTTTTCTTTGCTCCCATGGCGATTATGTGAATCTAAAAACAAACAAACAAGAGCCCTAACACCGAGCCCTGAGGGACACCTCATATCAGGCAAGTGGGTCTCGAAATATAGTTGGGAATACTGACTGACTGATAGCGATCAGTTACAAACTGCTTGATCCATGCAGTTCTTATATCGTTAAGCCCGAGGTTAAGGGTCTTTATTAGGAGCTTATTATTGCTTCGACTTTGAAATTCAGAAAACAAAGGAATACGTTTTCTGTATTTCAAGATTAAAGCAAGACAAACACAGGCGCCTCTCAGTGTAATAATATTTAAAAAGTTTATTTCTTATTTTTCATTTATTCATTCATTCATTCGTACATTCATTCGTACATTCAAGCACACATGGTAGCCCGACTATTTCCAGTCTATTTTTGAAAACCTCGCTCGAAATGGGCGAGAGAAACGAATGACAAATGAGATTTGCTTACCATTTCGTTTCGTGCGTGTGTGTACCCAAACAAATAGCGAAACCGATCGATCGACCACTGAATGCTGCGAGATGAAGAACGCTTTCAATTCAAAACGCCGTACGCTGCTAACAGTGAGCGGCAAAGCGCTCGGACGCTTTCTAAAAGCCACCTTAGTCTGGGCTTTCAAGAACGCCGCAGGCAAGATAAGATTTTAATAACGTAGCAATCTCGTAAACACTCGCCTAGCCTTCTGTCTTAGGCACGCTTTTTCAAACTTGACTGCGATTGTACCAAACAACAACAAAAAAAGAAAGGAGCTTCTTCAGAACGAATAATTCGCACGCGTTTAAACGCTCAGGACGGTTATTCTTGTGGTGCGTTTCATTTATTTATGTACCCATTTTACGCGGATACACAGTATAAAGAACGTTTTCAATCAGACCATGCATATAATGCAATATAGAGAACATTTAAAAGAAGTAACGTTGTCAAAGGCGCTGTAGGATGCCTTACGGCAGTATCCGCTTCCGCCTGCTTTTTTTCCCCTTTTGTCGTATATAAACGTAAACAACTGCGAACTGTTGGTTGGCCAGTTTACATGGCGTGTAGTAAAGCTCTCAAAAGCACGCCAAGTTATTTTTGCATAAGCTCGCAATGATTTTCCAGGTGCTTTAAGATCAAGAAGAAACTGTCCGTGTCCCGTGTGCATGCTCCGCCTCACATCTTCAGACTTCTTTCCTGCCTTATGGGACAAAATCTAAACTACATCGCCGCGTGAGAATTTCAGGGGTAGGATAATAGGACGCCTCGTATGAGCACGGCTCATAAGTCTAACTCGCGTCACTTGAGTGGCTGTAGTGGACCTTTTCTGACAGCGAGAATGCCATATATATATGAGAACGTATAATGAGTTCCACGAAATTTTGTCTCCAAACTACGCCTTTGAAACGAAAAATGCATTATGAGCCTGAAAAAAATCTAACTGTGGGATTCTGGACCCACACTGCTTACTTGCTAACAATTCACTCATCATCATCGTATGTACGAAGACTCTTTCTGATGTTTCAGCAGAAAACGCGCAGACGAGGCGTATGCGATGCAGAATCGATGCGCCTGTTCGCCAAACACCCGAATAACTGAAGCAAGGGAGACTGGGTCTTAAAAACAAAGCGCGCAGAAAACGACGAGGACGAAGATGAAAAAAGACCTTGAACTTCATCTTCGTCGTTTTCTGCGCGCTTTGTTTTCAAGAATGGATTACCAACTAGCCCAAACCCACACCTTATTAAACACTGGGTCTCTTTTGCCAACTGTGCACATTCTTGAGTGTTCAGAACTAAAGGATAAAAAAACAAAAACAAAATAGGCCTGTTGTTTTTAGGCTAATTATTTATACTCGCGCTTTTCTTCCATGAAGGAACTTATGGCAATACGATTGTCTCCCAGGATAACTGAATAATGCAGGCATGATTTTAACGAGCATATGTAAGTTCCGTCCGGATGCGTCCACAAAAGTAACTTAAAATTTATAACGCCACAGCACTGCGCGTCCTGTGACAAGTTTATTTGCGCGTCATTGAACAAAGCTTGTGTGCAATCGTCGTCAAGCTTGTGAGACCACTCAAGCCGTGCGCAGCAGGAAACAAAATCCGAAGTTAAAGAGTAGCTTAACTTCGGCTTTAGCCGAAGTTATAAGCTGCATGTTGTATCAGTCAGCACATGCGAGTGACACAACATGCCCGTGCGTACCCCACATGTAGGCTCGTGCGTCCTTACTTCCGTGCAAGAGTTGCCCCTGGATTATCTGTCTACTGCAACAGGATGTCGCCCTGCTTGCAATACAGATGAGCGATGTGGGCAAAACATTCGACGAACCACATACACGGGAGAAACACAAGGACTCCCGTGTATGTGGTTCTTCGAATGTTTTGCGCACATCGTTCATCTCTATCACCATGCACCAACTAGGCCCAACAGAAGTGTTATTGAAGTACCTGCTTGCAAGCCAGTGCGTCGCTCAAACGATCCAATCAGCACGACTAAAATGAAGGAGCGCGCACGTGAAGGACTGAAAAACGACAGAAAAACTACTGTCGTCCTTGTTTGAGCTCCTACATCATTAGTGAAGGGACGTCTCAGGAACTAAATATGTGTCAGACTGACGTCGACAGAGCTGTATTTTGCTTTAAAAAATGCTGCGCCAACGTTTGCCGCTGAGTTGTTTTATGTCGAAAGCAAATCAGTGAAAACATGGTGCAACAGAAAAATGGAGATGACGAGAACGCACAGTTCGTTTTGCTCGCGTTTTTATTCTCCTGTTGCCCGATGTTTGCACTCTTCCATTATGCATAAAAACCAATGACCGATTTTGTGCATTCCTTTTTTTAATTCGTACTTTTTTTATTCGTGCTCGTGCAGAATTTCAGGCAGTCATCAATAAGACTCGTCAAAAACTCTTGAAGACGCGCATTACAACCAACTGCACGAGCGGAAGAAGAGAGGTGGCTTGCAAAATCTATGCCTAGGAAGATGAGTGCCTCATTCTGCAGCGCTGAAGAGCCCTTGCGACTGAAGACGGCATGAATATCTACTCTCCGAGATGAGGCGTATCCTTTTTGCGTGCTCATGGAACTTTGCTTCATACTGTTGGGACATACACATCTGGATGTAAACCTCCAATTTCGCTTAAAGCCTGCACCTGCGACGCTCGGAACACAATTTACATGACATGACAGTTGCGACGAGCGTGCTTCGATTTTCAAAGCTGCGAAGCGAAGCTCCGACAAAAGGAGCTTGATTGCACTCAGCAAGTATTCGGAGATTCATGCGCGAGCCTCCACTTAGTCTTCCTGATATTGGAGTGATAGCTACGAACCCGAGGTGACGGCTTCTTCAAGTGTGCGGTTTACTCGCCAGTGGATGAGAACAGCTCGCTTGTGGCAGCCGTTGCATCACCCTCGTGTCATCCACCTCACCACAAAACCCGCGAGATGCACCGGATCAACACGACCGACCTCAAACACGTACGGCTTAAGGACTCAAAATTGCTTTACCGCAGTGATTTTGTTCATTACCCGCTAATCCATCACTATCAGGCCATTCCACGCGAACATCTCCACTCACTGTTGAAGAGTCTCTCCATTCTTATGTGACCCCATTACATGAGCCCGCACATGCGTGACCACCCTTTTAATCATGAGTTTCAGTCGGAAAACTGCCTGCTGCGAAAGTTAATCTCGGTTGCTTCGTAAATAAGCTGCCAGGGGCGTCTAATAGCACCTGCAATGCCTGGGAGCCTGCCGCGCCTTTCGTGAGCCTCGAATAAATTAGTCGGGACTAGTCAGAGCCCGGAAACATCCCGCGGGAACCTGCTTCGTGTCAGCGATCTCTTTTCCGCTATTTCTTTTTTTTCTTCTTGGATCACTATTCTCTGAGGGCCCTCTGCGAAAAGTTTCTGCGCCTCGTTTTTGTATTTTATTACACGGACACGTTTTCAGATCGTTCATCTGAGTTGTACGTAATTTGCTATTAACGCTACCAAACTTTTGCTTCGGAAACTACGAGAAATTAGGGCAAGGACAGGGGACCGGCATGCAAAATCACCTGCTAAGCGAGAAGAACGGTTGAGTGAATTGAAGTGCGCGGTTCATCTGGCCAGGGCATGTTAATGAGATAATAGTATATCTAGTTACGCATCACTGTAACGCGTGAGTACGACTCATGACAAGGAATGCATGGTACACGTGGTACACTTCTGAGCGCGTTGCTGAGAAAGACGCCTGCAGAGTGAGCTGCGATTTTCCTCGCAGGCTTCGCAAGTTTATACCATCTTCGGCCGCTTGCGCTGCTTAAAGTGCACCTTTGCCTTGTGTTCTTATCTTGAGTGTCCTTGCTTGCAGGCATATCGCCTCTCTAAACCTCCTATACGCAACGCGAAGTTCGCACTTGGCGCGCTTTAGTCGTGTTGCCTAACCCACTCCAGCCTGCATCTGTCGAGCGTCCAAAGCTCAGTTACATGTGTCCTAATCAAGCCGATGAAACGTAGCATGGTCTTCGCACAGATAAGAGAAATAAAAAAAACATTCGCCACTTAACTATATAAGCGTGGAGACAGCGAAACGTGTCTGAGTGTTGCACCCTAGTGTTGCCGATTGTGTAACTTATATGCAGTGACATATAACACACAAGTAGAGACTCTCAGTCCGATATAAGTTTGAATCGCACAGCGAGGACAGGGGGGCATCTGAGGCTGCACGATGGAGAGTTTGCACAACCTTGTTGTGCACATGTCACTTGAATGTCTATCTGAAGTGTGCGACGCTGAGTATTGCGAACTAGCACTACATTCAGGATTTCGCCCTGCGTCCGAGCTGCGTTTTTTCGGCAGACGAAACCCGACACTTTACGCGTTTTGAGACAGCTGCGTCCCGTCGTCATAACTCATTCTCGACCAAATATTCAAATACGCAGGGAACACCTGCATCGGACGCGTATTCAACGAGATTTTAACACAAGGAACCAGAGGAAACAGAGGGAAACGGTTCTCAACTAACTGAACTTCGGCCATTAATCTTCGAAAGCATCAGTCATATCTCTAGACAGTCGTATTCCAAACCGCATAAATCATCGAGACAAGCTTCGCTCCTGCGGCATACACCCGTGCCTTGCTCCGACCACCTCGTCCCGGCGAATAAGAACTCCAGAAAAAGGACCTGGACTCTTCCGTCAAGGCATCCTGATACTTTAATCATCAACTTCATGATGCAGTGCACGTTATCAACGCTATTCAATTGAAGAATGTCGAGACGGCCATTCTCCTGACAAAAATTTCCGCGCATCATGCATTCTTTCATTCTTTGGCAATGAAGTAGAAATTGGTAAATAAATAAATGTAAGTCAATAAACAAATACTGATTGGGTTTTCATAAAGCATATTATTTTAGCTCTTGCTAACGGCGAAGTAATTTGCTAAACAACGTAATCGACATAACTGCAGGCTGTTTTTTTTTTTTTGTCACAGAAAGAGGCGCAATACAAGGGAATAAATGAAGTTGACTCCGTAAACATATTTCTTTCTTTTTTTGCAGCGAGAGCTACGTTACGGTCGCATTTCGAGCCTTCAACGAGGCGGTGGCACATGACCGTGGCGGCGCTGCCACCGCCACGTGGTCACGTGGTTGGTCACGTGACCAGCCACGTGGTGCAGAGCGGCGCGCCGGCGAAACCGAGCTGCAACAGCTGTGTGCATGCGTCGTGTCAAGAGGAAAGAAGGTTCAGTTCAGTTCAGTTTATTACCTTAAGGACCCCCGTGGGGGTATTACATAAAGGGTGGATTATACAAAAAAAAATAAGTACAATGGTTGCCATGTGGGTTCAACATACAATATGATCTGTTAGTGCTTTGGAAAAGTTGGTTGGGCAGGTGATAGCGGCGATGCTGTGGGAAAGGCCGTTCCAATCTAATGCTGCTCGGGGGAAGAAGGAGGCAGCGAACGTGGTCGTATGGGTCCGAGGCCGGGCAACTTGAAGAATGTGACCAGTGCGATGCGATATGCGAGCTGGTGATGTGATATAGCCTGCGTAACCGTGGGTGCTGTAAAAGAACTTATGAAACAGGTTTAGGCTGGCAATGCGGCGACGAATAACAAGGGTTGATAAGGCGGATTCTGCTTTTAAAGACGACACGCTGACTTGGTATGAATAGGTATTGTGGATGAATTTAGTGGCACGGTTCTGGACGGATTCGAGGGAATTTATGAGGTATATTTGATGTGGATTCCATATGGGGGATGCATATTCTAGTTTCGGTCTGATTAGCGATTGGTAAGCCAGGAGTTTAGCTTGTTGGGGAGCGTGACGTAAGTGGCGTTTCAAAAAGCCTAGTGTTTTATTCGCGGATGATATTACATTAGAAATATGTGTGCGCCAAGATAAATCATGAGATAGCGTGACTCCTAAGTACTTAAATGAGTTAACTGCTTCTATTGGGATTTGAGCTATATTGTACGAAAAAATAAATGGTTTAGTGCGACGGGTGAAGGATACAATCTTGCATTTCTGAGGGTTAAGTGTCATCATCCACAGGTCGCTCCATTTCTGAACGTTAGTTAGGTCAGTCTGGAGGGCTTCTTGGTGGGAAGAGTTATTAATGGTACGATAAATGACGCAATCATCTGCGAACATACGAATGTGACATGATACGTGGAGGGGCAAGTCATTAATGTATATTAAGAATAATAACGGTCCGAGCACTGATCCTTGGGGGACGCCTGAGGTTACTGGAATGTAATCAGAAAATTCGTTATTAACTATGACTAATTGGGTTCGATTTGTTAAAAATTCCTTAATCCAGTTTAGAATGCTAGGGTGAATATTTAGGTAAGAGAGCTTAAGTAGTAATCTCTGGTGTGGTACTTTGTCAAAGGCTTTTGCGTAATCTAAAAAAATAGCATCAATCTGTTGGTTGCAGTCAAGGTTAGCATGTAAGTCATGAACAAATGTAGCCAGTTGTGTCTCACAGGAAAGGTTTTTACGGAAGCCATGTTGTGATGAATGAAAGAAATTGTTGGAATCGAGAAAGTTCATGACTTGAGAATAAATGACATGCTCCATGATTTTACAAGGAATGCTTGTTAGGGAAATGGGTCAATAATTTAAGGGCGAGTTTTTGTTACCGGACTTGAAGATTGGGACGACCTTTCCCACTTTCCAGTCATGCGGTATGTTACCTGAAGAGAGAGACTGAGGGTACAATAGTGATAAGTAGGCCGCGGAAATGTGCTTAGTATTTTTCAGAAATTTCGAGTTAATTTCATCGATCCCGGCTGATGACGTTAGCTTGATGTTTTCGATACGAGATGATATACCATTTGCGAAGAAAGAAACTGGATCCATGGTTGACGCTGTGAAGGAACTTATGAAGGCGTTAGCAGGTAAATCACACTCTTTCGCAAAAACAGTTGAAAAGGCTCTATTGAAAATGTCAGCACATTCACAATCGCTGATGGTTTGACCCATATTGTTAGTAAGAACAATTGTACGTGTATCCTTCGGGTTTACTACGTGCCAGAATTTTTTAGGGTTGTGTATTAGCATTTTTGGCATTTTTGGCAAGGTGAAGGAGGAAACGGAGCGGCGAAACGGAGCGGCGAAAGACTGACTTTGCAATTCAACTGAGCAAGTTCTACTCTGCCAGCTGTAGCTATCGCGTCACTCCAGGTTTAACCAGAGCTAAACCACCGCCAATTTTTTTTAACAAAAAAAGCGGCTGGTGGAGAGGACAGTCGCAAATGCACGATAAAAAAAAGCCTCAACTAAAATAATTCTCGACCAAGAAATTCCTCACATGTGGTCCATCACCGGAAGGCGACGGCAGTGGAGAGGCGCGTTTCACGAAACTTCCGGTCGGTGCAGGGCATGCTAAGCAGAGCGGCAGCAGCGACGGCCCCCGCGTACAGAGGACCGCGGCGTCACATCACGCCACGTAGCCGGAGGAGCCTGCGTGCTCTTTCGAGAACAGCGCTCTCGCGTCGGACGAGGAAGCCACGGACCACTTAGCGGCGACTGAGTGTTCCATAGGTTCACGAATCAAGTGCTTTACCTGAGCCCTCATTCCGCCCGCTCGACAACCAGCAATGCGAACAAGAGGGCGTCACCTTTCGGGAAACGTCGCTGACATGCGATCCGCAGCGATCAACGAAAGGTGACCGGAATAGCTCGACGCGCTCCCTTTCGTTGCCACAGCGCCGGCGTCCCAGAGTCCCGTAGGCATAGCGACACTCAGGAGAACCGTTCCGCTCTCCTTTTCTTCCTATCCCAACTTTTATGTCGAGTTTTTTTTTTTTAATGAACGGAGGCTAGGTCTACTGCTCGCTGCGAGGGAGGGCAACCTCCCATGATTAATTCAGTGGCCGAAGGATATATTGATCGTAGTAGCCTGCGTTGGCCTAATGGATGGGATGGGGAAAAATAGAAATAGGGATAGAGCTAGCAGATTCACTATATTACTCTCACGGTGTGAAAATTGGCCGCAGCGCAGCAAGGTGCTCAAATGGTAGCGCCACGCCGCAGCCGCTTTTGCGGCATGGCGCCGATAAATCGAAGGCTGTAACACGCAACATGCGTGGTCGTGGAATGTCTGTCGCGGGAAAGACGGGAAGAGGCAGGAGGCTAGAGAGAAGGAGACGGCTAAAGCTGGCGAAGCAAAAAATAAAATATGAGTATTCGCTCAGAACTCAAGAACGCGCGGTACAAATGATGCAGCGGGGCATGCGGGACGGTGGGAGGAGTGTGACGGTTGTGGCTGCAGTGGATATCTCGGTCTATCACGCTGCGCTCAACGGGGCAAAACAGTATGCCGATTGATGATGGGTCCCCACGTGAAACTGTCCATTATCGGCTCGAATTTTCCCCTGCAAGGCGCTTTGCCCCCACATGGCAGACTAGGGAAGAAAATCAAGGATGGGGTGGATGAATATGAAGGCAGAAAGGCGGTGCCAAGAGGTCAATACCAAGGAAGCAGACGGGTGCATTCTACTGAGAATTAGCTTTTAGGAAAGGAAAGGGGGCAGCAACTGTCTCACTTCTCGCTGGCCACCTGAACCCCGCCGCGAAGGAAAGGTCGAAGGAGTGAAGGAAAGAAGTAGGAAAGAAAGACGAGGCATAGTGCAGTGCTCCGGATTAATTTCGACCATCTGATGCTCTTAACGTGCACTGAGATCGCACACTACAAAGGCGCCTTTAGGGTGTTTCAGGATCTACGCATCTTTTCTTCACGAGGTTGCCACGTCATAGGTGCACTGCGAGATAAGAAAACTGCTTTGAAACGTTTTGAATACATGTTTTCTTATAGGGCTCAACTCCAGCTTTTACCTCTAGCCGGCGACCCCCGTGACACCGTATCTTGCTTACGTCACAGATGGGTGTTGGTTTGTCAGCAGACGTCGAGTGCAGTCATCGTAAAACTTGTGTAAACCCGACAACACCGAAATCAGGCGGCAGCTGATAATGCCTGAGACAACATGCCCTTGCCAACCTCGCACGTTGGCCTATGTGTCTCTAACTTTCGCGAAAGAGTTCTCTCTGCAGAACCAGACTGCTTTGTCGCTCTCTTTGCAAGTTACTGCGTCGCTCGAACGCTCTGCAAATTTTGGTGAAAATACGGGAGTGCAAACATGAACTGGAAAATTACACACAAACAACTCTCATTCGTGTTTTAGTTCCCGCATTCTGTCCAGACATGTCGCAGCAACTAAGTATGGTCCAGTCTACTCAAGCATGACGTCGACAGAGCTGTGCTCGCTTGAAAAAGCTACGCTAACGTCTGCATGCGAGCGAGTTGTTTTAAGTATACATAGCAGATCTGTGCGAACACTTTCTTCTGTTCCGCCATGTTTGCATTGTTTCACTGTGCAGAAAAACGTTTCTCGGATGCTGTGTAATCTGTTTTGCTTCAAATTTTTTTCTGCGTGTTCATTAAGAATCTCTGGAGCCTTCAAATTGCTCATCAAGAACTATGTAAGACGTGTATCATAGCCAACTTCGCCTGACGCTGAAGTGAGATCGGCTGCTAAACGTATGCCTATAGACAATGAGCTTCACATTCTGTGGTGTGAGCCTAAGCTACCCTGCGAATAAACACGACATCGAAGAGCACATTTGCTGATGCTGCATGCAGTTTATCTGCGTTCGCGACACTTCGCAGCAATCTGTCGGAACGGACAGAGCTTAATGTGATGCTCGAATTTCGTGCCAAGCCTGCAAAGAGCTCTCCAGAAACCAAATAAATAGCTTTATAGTTACGAAACAGATATTTCGCTATTTAAAGCTGCAAACAGACGGTGACAACTCGAGGTGTCTTCGCGCTTTAACACGTATTCGGAGATGCATGAGCAGGTTTCTGTTCCCCCATTTTTCACAAGTTCCTGCAGTTGACTGGTAGCTACGAATGCGAAGTGAGGGCTTCCAAAAGTGCGTTGTTAGCTCCGGAAAGAGTGAGAACTGCCTCCTTCCAGATGCCGTCGTCACGCAGTCGTAGGTTCCGCTCTACTGAATAACCTTCGAAAGCGACTGGCCCGTCCTCAAACGCGTACGCACAAAAAGTCAAAGCTCTTTCTCCTGGAAGAGCTTCCCTGTTGGTCGTTGTTCCAGGGTAATCAGCATTTTCAGGTAAACATGCACAGCCACTATTAAAGAGGGTCTGCGGGGGTCTGTATGACGCGTGACCTCCATTATGCTCATGAGGTTCAGCCGGGCAACTGCCTTCATCTCTGTTGCTTCGTGAACAAGCAGCTCGGAGCAGCTAATAGCACCCGTAATGCCTGGAAGCAGGCGGGGCCTTTCACGGGTAGCGAATAATTTGCTAGGCACGTGGCAGAACGAGGGCACGTCCTGTGAGCGCCTGCATCATGTCAACGGTCGCTCACACGTTTTTTTGTTTCTTTTTTTCTCGGTTCACTGTTCTTTGAGGGGCCTGTGTGGAAAGTGGCTGCGTCTTGTTTGTATTTGACTACGCGGAGACTCTTTCAGAGCATTCACCCGTGTTGTGCTTACATCGGTATTCACTGCAATGAATTTTACTTCGGCATAGTATGAAGAAAAAAAGCAAGAGGAAAGGTAAGCGAGTTGAGTGAGTGAGTGAGTTTGTGCGTGAGCGAGTGAGTTTGTGCGTGAGTGAGTGTGTGAGTGAGCGAGTGAGTTTGTGCGTGAGCGAGTGAGTTTGTGCGTGAGCGAGTGAGTTTGTGAGTGAGCGAGTGAATTTGTACGTGAACGAGTGAGTTAGTGCGTGCGTGAGTGAGTTTGTCCGTGAGCGAGTGAGTTGTTTGTGCGTGATCGAGTGAGTTTGTGCGTGAGTGAGTGAGTGAATGAGTGAGTGAGTTTGTGCGTGAGCGAGTGAGTTTGTGCGTGAGTGAGTGAGTGAGTTTATGCGTGAGCGAGTGAGTGAGTTTCTGCGTGAGCGAGTGAGTTTGTGCGTGAGCGAGTGAGTTTATGCGTGAGTGAGTGAGTGAGTTTCTGCGTGAGCGAGTGAGTGAATGAGTGTGCGTGAGCGAGTGAGTTTGTGCGTGAGTGAGTGAGTTCGTGAGTGAGCGAGTGAGTTTGTGCGTGAGCGAGTGAGTTTGTGCGTGAGTGAGTGAGTGAGTGAGTTTGTGCGTGAGCGAATGAGTTTGTGCGTGAGTGAGTGATTGAGTTAGTGATTGAGTGAGTTTGTGCGTGAGCGAGTGAGTTTGTGCGTGAGAGAATGAGTGATTTTGTGCGTGAGAGAGTGAGTTTGTGCGTGAGCGAGTGAGCTTGTGCGTGAGTGAGTGAGTGAGTGAGTGAGTGAGTGAGTGAGTGAGTGAGTGAGTGAGTGAGTGAGTGAGTGAGTGAGTGAGTGAGTGAGTGAGTGAGTGAGTGAGTGAGTGAGTGAGTGAGCGTGCGAGCGGGTGGGCGGGCGGGCGGGCGGGGATGCGGTGGCAGCTTGCCTCTTTTTGAAAAATTAATTAGGTAGAATGCAATATTGTTGAGCATCACTATGATCTAAAGAAGTTGTAATTGCAAATGGTGGATATTAACGCCCCGAATCGACACTTGGGCTATGAAGGACTCGGTAGAGGAGCTAGGGCGCCGGATTAACTCGACCACATGGGGTTTTTTTAACGTGCGCTGACATCACATAGCGCGCGGGCGCCGTCTGCGCTTCTCTTTCATCGGAATGCATCTGCTGCGGCGTAAAAGCACAATTCGTGAGCGTGACTCATAACAAGCAACGCGTGGTGCATACATAGGAGAAAACCTGATGCGAGCACACTTTTCGCGTCGTGCACATCTGCTCGTGGTGGTGAGAAACATGCACGCCGACTAAGGAGCAAGGGTTCATGCACGCGGGCTGGAATGCACATTACTTCGAACGGTTGCGCTGCTCAAAGTATGTCTTTCGGTGCCGACTTCTGGCTTTCTCGCGGGGCCCCGCGCGTGCATTCATCTCGCACCTGTGTCAGATCCCTATACGCAATGCGAACAATCTCACCAGTGCCGCTTTCATTACGCTGCCCAACCCACTCCATTCAGCATCTGCCAAGTGTCCAAAGCTCAACTACCTGCTTCCTAATGAAGCCGGTAGAAATGTGAGTAGCTTGGCTACTGTTCTCATGACAGAAATAAAAACACAGGCAGCATATCTAAGCGCATGGAGAGGAATGGCTGTGTGTTTCACCATAGCCGTGTCAGTTATATACCATCATATATAACACACGAGCACAGGCTGTCAGTCTGAGTCAAGCATGTTTACATTATTCAGCGAAAAAACAGGTGGGCAGCTGATACGGCGCATTGGAGAGTGTACAGGACTTGGTTGTACATACGTTACTGAGGTGTTGACATCAGGTGAGAGACGCATTGTTTCGGTTACTAGGTTTTGGTAAAAGAGGAAGCTGCACTCTTTAAGTGATTCGTGGCTGCTTCGTTCCTTCGATCCCGGCCGCGGCAGTCGCATGTCCATGGAGGCGAAATGCTAGACACCCGTGTACTGTGCGATATCACTGCACGTTCAGGAACTCACGCCCTCCACGCTGCACTTACGCCCTCCCCACGAATAGACTCCGGCAAACAACGACCGGTCCTTTTTCATGAGGGCACCCGGTTACTATAATAATCCACCTCCCGACGGCCTGCTCGTCATAAACAACATCCACTTGACGAATGTCGAGAGAGTAAGTTGATAACTAGAATCTGGGAATTTGCAGCAGCCGTACACTGGTACGCTTCCAATCTCTAAGGGAACGCCTCGACCTGCCGGGGAACCAACCATCCATCCATCCTGCACTCCACTTTATCCTTTTGGGAAGCTGCACTGTCCAGAGCTGACCCACAAGACCGGCAACGGCTGATCGAGAAAGCGCGCGGGATAGCGATAGCCAACGTAGTCGTGGACTAAGGACACCACTCGAAGAGGATGGCGACCAACTATCAATCTACCATTGGTTAAATAAGAGTTTATCCTCCTCCTCCTCACCTATTTCTTTGGTTTCACGGCACACTTGAATGCATTTTGGTCATGTGACGGTTGATGACACCACTTTGAAGATTCAGCTTTTAAACTTCGTAAGTAGCGTTTTCTTGTGCAACCCATTTTATCGAGGACTGAACCTCCAGCAGTCGCAACCGGCGAATTGCTAGCCTAGGAACCACCAACTGAGCAGACACCTCCGATTGCCAGACTCAGCAATTGGAGTTGCCATGGCTGGAGCTCCAATGCCAACTCCAGCCATCTGAACCGTGGACTCTGATACCTTGGAAGCTTTCATATCATATTTTTCTACTCAGAAAATGGGATCATTTCTTGCGGCGCCATATCTTCATGAGACATTTTCTCCAGGCACAATTTTTTGTGGAAATTTTTGCCGGGGACATTTTTTACCGAACCCGGGTCCCCCTGCCCCTCGTAGCTCGGCGCATTAGGCTGCGCGGGACACGTGCCCGTCTTTGGCATCACATTTGGCAGCGTCTGTGGTTGGCGGCGATAGCACACGAAGGCGTCCAGTCGGATCGAAGAGTTCAGCCTAAGAAGCCTACGCGATGGCTGACAGACATACTGCTTGGTGCAGACTCTGGTCGTATTTGAGTTTAGCTTTTAGCGAGTCTGTATTACCTCATCTTACTGGTTGCACCTGCAGGATTATTGTAAATACCATGAAATAGACAAACGCCGTTTGCACAAGGTTTCGTCTCTGCTTGTTGACCTGTTCCTGGGAAAACAAGCCCTAGCGAAGGCCAATAGCAAGAACCAATTACTGTGAATCCCAGGGGACGTAATTTTCTATAACTCTATGCCGTATTGTTACACACATCTGACTGTTTTTATTGTAAGTGTTCACCTATAAAATATTCATGATGTATTAAATACTTTCGCCCTTACTTTGATAATGATTTGTCATGGAAGTCTCATTTTGCTCATCACGGCAAAAACTTCGGGGTGTGTATTGTTTTTTGTGTAATGTTCGGTACTTCATGTCATTTTTTGTCCTTAGCAATATTGTACACACTTTATGTAAGCGTTCTGCAACATGGTGTTACAGTATACAGACATTGCGCGCTCAGTTAGCAAGAAAGAATTAATAGCGTTTTCCGTTCTGTCTTACGGAATATCTTACGATATATGCCTTACTAAAGATGCTGATGTACTAAAAACTTTGAGACTGCCTAATTGCAGTGCTATTCTGAGAAAGACCATTGTTTTGAGGCAATTCTGAAATGATAACTTAACATCTCCATGTTCCTAACCGCAACATTTATCTGAAAAACCGCGACCTTATTCTATAGTGTTCAACGAAATATGGAAAAAGAATATTCATTTATTATATCCCAGCGCTATTTAACCAACTTCCGGCAAGCGTATACACTCTGCAACTATTGAGAATAAACTTAAGAAGGCTTTGAGGTGAGCAGTGTGTTGATTAATAATTTTTCGTTCTGTGTATAACTTGTTTTTGTGCGGTGTTTAGACTTTTCTCCTACCTGCCCGGCGTTGCCAGCCATACCCATTGAGTCATTGGCAAGTCCGTTTTGTAACTATGACCTGCTTTGTGCAATAAATTAATATTATTATTAATTATTCAGTTTCGTATTGTTACGTACAGTATAAGAAGAATTTCCGGCTGTATGTGCCACGAGGTCACTCAATACAGGTTCCACGCATAAACGAATTGTTTCAGGTAGAAACTGATAATCTTCGTGTCCATACCAGATGCCGTAGGTGGTTCTTGTGCAGCATTGAGGTGCGTTGTTGGGTGAGCAGGTGACTGAACATTATGATGAAACACAGCGCAAAAGGAACGGATGTGCAATAAATGCATGCAGTTGCTAGTCAGCGCTCGTGAGACTTCTCTTTTGTCCCGTTCCTTTTGAGTTTTGTTACTTCATAATAATCCTGTGCAGCTATATGGCGCCACTCTCGAACGAAAAATGGTTGTGAAACAGCTCGCGCTAGAAAACAAAGACATAGGATTAAAAAAAAAAGCTGCGGAGAAAGATTTCTGAGGCTCTAAGTTCACGCCGTGAATCATGATAAACAGCGCCTTTTCTAATGGTTTATTTACTCTCGCATCACCCCATTCGCTTGATCCTTAGACGAGTGCGTGCATCTGGTGCCCCGGGGAGTAAGCGGATTACGGCTCCGACAAGAGATTAGACTTCGAGGGAAACATTTCGGCAGCCAGCTTTGTTTGCAGGCTCTTTGCGTAGAGGCCGAATTGTAAAGTACGCCTTCGTTGAGCATGCAGCTGTATAAGGCTTTCCACGCTTCAGTGGTTCTTAATTCACTTTGCTTATTACTCTAGTGACGTGGCCACAGGATAAGGTTGCCATAGAGTCACATGTTCCAGCTGTGCCTGGAAATGAGCGCACTAAAGTTTGGTTGCTTTGTGGAGGGCTAAAGGTCGGAGAATTTCCTTCAAGATTCTTCTTTTCATTTCTGCTCAAATACATTGCTGGTCCTGCCAAAGCGAAAGTACGCGGCAGAAACAAATACCTAAAAAACATCGATCCGACGCTCTGAGCGATGTGCAGCAGCAAGTGAGGAGCTACAAATAAAGGCGCTAAAACATACGCCAGCTGCCTCTGACTTCTCCCTTAATTATTCGCTTTTCTGAGTGCATCCGAGCATGGAGCGTAATGATGTTTACATCTGCGCATTAGGTTACGAAATGTACCTGCTCCACTTGCCGCCGCCTGGGCCTAAATTTTCTTCCTTGCTTCCCCCCTTCCTCCCGCGCGATCTTATACGCCGACCGCGACCGAAGCGTCTTTCCTCGCATTTGCTGCCATTTTTTTTTGTATGTTCACACCTCATTTGCACGCCTCAGCGGGGAACAAATCACGAATGCTCCCTCATGCCTCTCCAGCTGTTCCGCTGCCGGGTGTGGCCGTCACACGCAAAGCACGCCAAGGCAGCCCCGAAGGATCGCGAAGGTCAGAGGCATCCGTAACACCGAGCGCTTCTTTCGTTATCCTGTTCTACATTTCTTTCTTCCTTCACCTCTCGCTTTTTTTTCTTTTTACTTGGCCGTCAATGAATTGAGAGCCCGTGCCCAGGGAGGGGGAAGGGGGGGGGGGGGTAGGGGGGGGGGGGGGAGAACAAGCGAAGAGTACGACAGGGAGTAGGAGTAGATGGCCGCGATGTCCCAGGCGGGTCATTTGCGGCCGGTTCGTCATGAATAACCGTCACTCGCTGAGGGGCATTCGCGGAACGGGCCCCTCACGGGCTCACTCCCGCGCAAGCACTGCTGCGGGATGCCTAGCCTGTGAGCGCTGCTACACCGTCGCAAATGACCACCGAGAGATTCAAGGACGGGCGCACGGCCACCGAGCACCCCCCCCCCCTCCCCACGCGACCTCGGTGCTAGCAAGGGAGTAAACAGCTGCCGTTAAACTATTAGAGCGCGGATGTAGTTAGTGGATGTATTATGTGCCTTGTATATATGTAAAATGCATCGCAAAATACTTCATAAACTTATTTTATGAAGTAATTTGTTTGTTCGCTTTCTTTTTTCGAACAACACCCGCGTCTTTTCGTGCACTTAAGGCAGAAAATTGGGAAGCGGACCACAGTTAGAACAGAACTGCATTGGAGGCGTTGCTATACACATAATCTATCTTTTCCATCGCATCGAAAGGTGCGCTGTGTAAGCTAGAAAGCTGCCGTCCATGCCGCTGTTTAGAATGCGATTTTTTTTCGTTAGTTCATTGCCTGCACGTAATCTCTTTTCGGAAGTTGTAATCACCCATTCTGTGTTCTAATATGTGCCGCTTATGAGTGAAGGTACTTCGTGAAGACTGCGTGTCAAAGACTAACTGTCCAGAATGGGTTTTGCGCTGAAGTTTAGCCATTCATCCTGGCCTCCATTTTCGCTGTAGCGAGCTTAGACCACCCGGGTACAAAATACAAAACAAAACTTTCCCCTTATGGTCGGAGTCCATTGCCGGCAGCCTGTCTCGAAGAGGAGGCAGGGGGTAATATTATTTGTTCCTTCGCTAAGTGAAAGACAGAATGTAAAAACAGCCATGAAAAGAATGAAAAGGTAGTTAAAGGGTTGGCTGCCTTTTACTTATTTACTTCGTTCACTCGAGCTGTCAAGGCTGTACGAGAACAGCAGGCGTCCAATGCAAAACAATTCTCGTGCACGCCAAACTGCGCACCAAAAGATATGACCGCGGAGAGATAAAGATAGCACAGTCGCATTCGAAAACAACGAGCCAGGAGGTGGGCAATGCCATCAACACAGCTATGGCAGACAAGAGAGAGAGAGTGAGGTTACATCTATTCAGACGCCGATGGAAGCGAATGCGGTGCCACTCGCTGTCGCCGCAGTTTCTCTCGTAACAAAGGGTTGCATACCCAGGTAGTTCTTCTGGAATAAGTCGTGAAATTTCAACTGACCTGAGGGATGCCTTCTTTTGATGCGTTCATGGTGACGTAGATGAGCGCGATTTTTTAGATTAATATGCTACTTTGAGTTTGCTTCGGTAACATCAAGCCCGAATGTAACAAAAAGGAGATGGAGGGGGGGGGGGGGGGCGTGGGGAGGATGACAATTAGCTGCTTTTTACTCTGGAAAAAGGTAAAATGAACGGTTCGGAAATCGCATCGATTAATGGTGTGGTGGACCCGTACAACAGAGCAGCCTCTGGGTCCACCAGTTATAGGGACTCGCTCTTGGAGGAGAAGGAAAAACATTTATTAAGAGCGTAAACACTGGCTGGGTTCAGTAAGAGAGCCCATTGGTCGCCATCGTAATTCGGCCCCTCTCAACCAGCGATTTCTGGTCGAGTGGGCTGTGGCTATGAAGGGTTGCCTCCCAGCGCTCATGTGTCGGATCGAGATTGCTGTCCAAGTCTGGGTTTTCTTGACATTCCCAAACTGTGTGAACAAGTGTGCCAACTGATCCACAGAAGGGGCAGGACGAATCGCAGGTGTCCGGATACCATTTACTCATCAAGTACGGCTTAGGCAGAGTATTAGTTTGTAGTCGCCTGATTATGTGCTCTTCAAACTTCCTAAGGGTTTTGTGAGGAAGAGGATATTTCCTTCTTATGATCTTATAGTACCCGAAGGGGTCTGGCCCTGGCCTACTCCGTGTATGGCTGGAGGGAACTCTCTTGGCAGACCAAAAGCTTCTTTCCGCTGCCGCGGTGGCTCAGTGGTTATGGCGCTCGGCTACTGACCCGAAAGACGCGGGTTCGATCCTAGCCGCGACGGTCGAATTTGGATGGAGGTGAAATTCTAGAGGCCCGTGTACTGTGCGATGTCTGTGCACGTCAAAGAACCCTAGGTGGTCGAAATTTCCGGAGGCCTTCACTACGGCGTCTCTCTTAGCCTGAGTCGCTTTGAGACGTTAAACCCCCATAAACTAAACTAAAATAAACTAAACTTATTTCAGCGCTTGTCCCGTGTGTTCTCTTCTCTCTCTTTCATCATTGCTGCCTCACGCTGTCGATTTTCATGATAGTTCGGAAATGATTTGCTCATAGAAGGCTGTAAAACAAAAAAAAATAGTTGGAATTAAAAGGTAAACCAGCCATACGTTTCTTTTTTCAGTCGCAAGCACCTGTAATCCTTCCTTTATCTAATGCGTTGTTTATATTCATTGACGCATAGGGAAAGGTCTGAGCCCTTTTTGACACTAAAAGTATCGATTTTCGCTTATAGGTTGAATGACTTCTCACGATGGTATAAAAAGGAGCGAACGTGCCCGCTATTTAGAGCAGACGAACAGCACCACGTCTTAAGCACGCGGCTGAACTTATAAGTGGGTCTCTTGGCCGCCGGAAAATTTTTTTGAGACGACAGCCTAAATGCTACGACATTAAAACTCATAGGCGATCCTCGGTGGGCAGTGTGAATGCGTTAGCATTTTCTGTTCTTGTTCATTCTGTTGTAGCTCCGACTTAAACTTATGACGATATAGCGTTAACGGGTGAATGCCCATATATGCAGAATTGGTCCTTCTCAGCTTTAGATTCATAGTTCGCTGGGAGTCCTCATACCGCTCCTAACACAGTGGTGCACGAGTCGAGTGATGCGCTCCCGCCCCGGAAGATCACTGTTTCAAACACAAGCTTGTTAAGACTCAGGTTGCTCTTCCCGAACAACCTCTCAAGACCAGTTGTCAATTTACTTGTCATCTGCCACGGTAGAATGTTTGCTCACAATCGGGTGGGCAGGTTGTGGTAGCCTGCAGTGTCTTTCATGAGTAACGAGTAACTTGGTCGCGATGAGGCAGAATGAGGGCGCGTCCCGTGAGTACCTGCCTCTTGTGAGAGATCCCCTTTTCCGTTACTTCCCCCCTCCCCCTTTTTTTTGTTCACTATTCTGTGCGGGGGTTACCGCGGGAGGCGTCTGCGTATTTTTTTGTGTTTTATTACACGAGAACACTTTCAGGCCATTAACCCGAGCTGTACCGAAGTCGTTATTAACGGTTAGAAAATTTTTCTTCGCCAACGTATGAAAACTTCGAGCAAGGACAGGGAAACGGTATGGAGAGTTGGACATCTGCTAAGCAAGGTGAGTGGTGCATTCGAAGGGGGGGGGGGGGGGGGGGAAGCCTGATACAACCACATCCTTGAGGTCTTACACATCTTATCTTGTAAGCGAGAAACACGTACGCAGAGTAAGCTGTGAGTTTTCCAGAAGGCTGAATATGCGCTGGCATGCGCATATTCCTCGGCCGGTTCGCTGCTCAAGGCACGGCATTGCGTACCACCTGGCCTTCTCGTGGGCGCCCTCGTTTTGCATGCGTTTCACACCTGTTGCCAACTAAAAGCAAAGCAAAGTTCTCGCCGGCGGCGCTTTTGTTGCATTGTCCAATCCACTTCAGTCAGCATCTGTCAAGTGTCGAAATTTTTCCCAGTTAATGCAATGAAAAGCCGAGTAGCGTGGCCTCTGTACTAATAAAAAAAACAGAAGCTGTGTCCACCATAGCTGTGTCAGTTATATCAGTTATATGCCATGATATATACCACACAAGGAGAGACTGACCGTGTGAGATAAGCTTGTTTGGATAGCACAGCGATAACGGGAGGGCAGCACAGATTGCTAGTTGGAGAGTGGTATGAACTTATCGTTGCCTAGGTGTTGATTAGGTGTTTTGGTTATACGTTGTTTAGCCTGTTGTTATTGTTTGCCTCACAAAATGGCACATACCCACAAGGGGGAAAGCGGGATTGGCCATAACCAGACGGTAACTACTTGCATTGCAGATTGGATGCGGCAAGCATAGGAATACCTAAAAAATTGGGCAAGTCAGTTTCCGTAACAGAGGTGGGCTACAGGTGGTTAGGGGGTCTAACAAGCTTAAATTTAGGCGTCGATATGAAGCGTTAAACTTCTCCTTCATTGTCTCCGTCTGCCATGATCACCGTATTCACGATCTCACTCTGTGTGCTAGCTACATTTGAAGGAAAACGAAGCCGCATACTTTACGGGATTCGGATTACCTGTGCCTCTTCATAACTCTTTGTTCTGCGAAAAAAGAAATCGTGATGTTAATATACGCCGGGAAGGAAAGACTTGCTGCTAACGCCCCCGTAACGACGCAAGGAACCAGAGGAAACACGGCGCAAAGTTCGTGAAGAGTGCCTGCATCAAGAGCTAGAATTACAACCAACTAGGTATCAGCAAATATATTGCCGTTTTTTGCGCCTCATGTGACATAAAGGTCAGCATAAAGTAAACAGCATGAGAGAAGAAATTGAATTATAAATTATTTATTGGTCGTAGGCGAATAGCACGTGGTGCTTCATGTATAACAATGTCTAACGAATCGTTTGAAAGGAGAAAACACGCAAGAAAAAACAGTGGTGTTCAATAGTTCTTTGCTGTCTCTTCTTCTTCAAGACCGTGGTTTTGTGCGGCGACACGGCGTATTAGGCGAGTGATTTTGGCTACTTGGAACCGTACCCCATTAGCAGATGCGGCACGGGCCGCTTCCGCAAGTGGCAGCCTGTGGGGAGTACGCGTGACAAATTGCTGCCATCAGGCCGGACACCAGCGCGTGTCACACGAGGCGATAAATACAGGCGCCGCTGCACGTGTCCACGAACCTTTGCTGCGGAGAAGCGTCGTATCAAACAGCTTCAGTGTTACCGGCGCTGGAAAGGATGCGAAAAGCGTTGAGCAACAACTCACGCTCGAAAACAGTCATAGGACGGAAAGAAACACGCGGAAAAAGGACGTCTGGGGGTTCTAAGAGTCTCCGTGCACCATGATAAACAGGGCGTTTTCTAAATTATTGTGTACTGGCGCATTCCTCTATTCCCCTTGTTCTTTGGACGGAAATGCGTGTAAGATGTTCCGGAGTAAGTGGATTACTGTCCTGGTAAGAGATGAGGCTTCGGGGGCAGCATCGCGGTAGGCAGCATTGTTTACAGGCTCTTCATTCTGAGACTATATCCTGTAGTGCGCCCTCGGTGACTATGTAGCTGTATAAAGTTTTCTGCGCTTCGCTTGAGTGTCTTTTCATTCACTTCACTTATTAATCTGGTGACATGGCTGCGTTGTCCAAGGATCACGTGCTCCAGCTGGTCCTGAAAGTTCGTGCTCTCAAGCATCTTAGCCCTGTAGGGGGTGCTATCCCTTGTAAAAATTTCTTGAAACAGTCTATAGACTGTCCATCGATTTATGTCTATAAAGTCTATAGACTCTTTACAGACTAACCTTAGAGAACAGTCTATAGACAATACAAATCTTGTCGACAGTCTATAAACAACCAATAAATTTATGGCCATACACGTTTAGTAGACTTTTGTCTATATAACATGAAGAGATAAAAATGAATATCTATTTGAAGGCAATAGAGTTTCTAAGAAGTCTATACACTTTCTATAGACCATTTTTATAAGAGTAGATCGGAGAGTTCCTTCATGATTTTGGTATCTTTACCGCTCAGGTGCTTTTTAATCCTGCCAAAGTGAAAGTACACAGCAAAAACAATTGCCGGGAGCATCGACCCGGCCCCGAGTAGCGATCAGCAAGTGCGGAACTAAAAATAAAATCCGAAACATTACCCAGCCAGGTCTGCCTTCTCCTTCAGTTATTTCTGTTTTTGAGTGCATGCGCGCACAGAGTGTAATGACTCAGATTTCGCTGCCTACCTTGTCTTGCACATCACCCAAACCTCTGCGGTAAGCTCGTCAGCGTCCGCCCTTATCCTGTCAACCCTCTCCTCTGCAGCCTCAGTGTCATTCAAGGCGCCGAAGCCGGCATCGCCACCACCGATCTCATGAAAGATCTCGAGACATACACTGCCGACATAGTCACCGCGAAACTATACTCATTACCTTTGCCGGCACTGCCACGCCCCACGCTGTCTATTTCCGTTGCGCCGTGTTTCGCTGCAGCCCTCACAAATATCTCGTTCCTGCATGCACCCGCAGTCTAGAGATAGGCCACCGCGCACATCAATGCTCTAGTGCCACCGCTAAGTGTCCAAAGTGCACGTCTTCCATCCCCCTGCCTACCGCTGTCCACGAGTGCACGCAGCCCTGGTGCCGGCACTGTCCAACAAATGAACACGCTACCTTCACCCTTACCTGTCACTTCTATGCGTAGAAAAATAAGCAATGTGCAAGGAACGCCTACCAGCAGCCCGTCACCTTCCGCCAGGCTACTCTGCAGCCTCCTCCGCAGCCCCCTCTGCTGTGCACGTATCCTCCTCTTGCTGAGGACAGAGTCTACACCACTACCGGCTCGCACGGCCCAGTAGCACACGCTCCTTCCCAGCCTCAGTACAAAGTCCAATTGTCACTACCTTCGTCATTGTCCAGCCTGTTTGATTCCCACGTCTCGTTACTCTCTCCAGAGGCCTACATAGCCTCTCGTCTCTTCCGTTTCTTCACCTCCATTCTCTTTAGAAGAACGCTTTCGCGACCTCAAGCTTCGTGCAGTTCTCGAGTTGGCCATTCGCCTCCTCAAGCAAAACCTCAACTTCATCTTTCGACGCCTCGGTTCTCTCGAGGCTTGGATGGATCACCTTCTCACCACTATTTATTCCAAATTCTCTAACATGGAGACCGTCGTTGCGGATATTGTCTGCACCCGAATCTGACCTTGACCGTCGCCTCTAACAGTATGAGGTCGTCTCACCCAGCTCGACGCCATATTCAATCGGCTTGACGCTCACGTCAATGACCAGCTCGAAAGCATCCTCACGATGATTCTCATCCTTCAGTCCTCCATGCAAACCATCACGGACTCTCTTCGCGGCTCTTCTAGCTAAATATCATTATGGAGGACCTGAATATCATTCAATGGAACTGCCGCAATCTCACTACCAACCGCACTCCACTACACCGATATCTTTTCACTCTCCTCTTTCTGCCCCACTTTCTCCTCCTCCGGGAAAGTCGCTCCTGCAGCAGTTTTCCTGGTTACTCTGTATTTCACCTCCAAAACTTCTACCCCTATTTCTTCTACGTTCGGCGTGATATATCAGTTGCACCACTAGACATTACCTCCTCTCTTCCGTCCTGTGTGGCGGGATGTTCTGTTCTATCTTCCTCAAGCTCCCCTCAGCCTGGCTCTCTTGTCCTTCTAAAACCCTGCCACCCACCCCGCACCTTTCCCGGCCGTTGGTAAATCTCTTGCCACCTTTCCCTATCATAAGGCTCTAATTCTCTGCGGTGACTTTAATGCTTCCCACACTTTATGGGGTTACCCGCCGCAGACCCTTCCTGGCGGCCGCCTAATCAACGCTATGGCTCAGCATGCTCCCCACACCCTCATCAACACCCGCGGCGTCCCCAGTAGACAGAGCACCTGCTCCCAGCGCTTCGCAACCGCCGACGTTTTTTACTGCTCAGCTTCCATTTCCCCTAAGTTGGCCACTGCAGCTACCCTTCTCTCTTTGCTCTTTCGCTCCCACCTTCCTCCCTTCCCTCACGGCGCTTTTGAGGTGTTCATCAAGAAATGTGGCAGTTACCGCAACGTCCTCCGGAGAGGTCTTCGCAACCCTTGCGGATGTTACCTCTCCCTGCTCTCTTACCCTGCATACGCAGGCTGCAAAAACAGGGACTTCGACGGCCCTTTCACACTCCGCAAGCTTCCAGGTGAAGGTGGTATCGCTTAATCCATTCACCACAACCTTCCTGACAACGCCAAAGAGCATCCTATCTCCCTCTATAACAACGCTTGGGAAGAAGGTTCCTTACCCTCATCCTGGACTTCCTCACTCATCTTCCGCATTCCTGCACCCGTAAAGTCGCCGCCATTAAATATCTCCACCCCATTTCTCTGAATTCCTGTGTCGGCAAGACATAGAGCGTATGGCGCTCCCTAGGCTTGGTCGGCATTTTGAAGCTTCTAGCTCGCTTCCTGACACCCTCATCGGCGCATTCAACATAGTTGCTGTATTTTAACAACATGTTTATGCTTGTCGTCCACAAAATTACTGTAATACCGTCGAAATGGAAAGGAAGTGGACCTTATAAACTTATAAGCAATTACACGATCCATCTGCTCCTAATTTAGGTGAGTTACCCGGCAGAAGAGGGACAACTTGCCGACCTCATTACTTACTGGAAACTCTAGGGTTTTTTTTTTTCATTCAGCGTAGTTTCCGCCAGCTTCACATACATATATTTTTTTTTACAAGAAAGTTATGTCTTTCTTTTCTATTGATTTATACTCCTTTCTACTGGTTTCAATTGGTGGCCCTGGTTGTTGCCGTCGTCACTTGGGCAACGAACGAAGTTGTCCCTGCACTCCTCGTGGAACGGGTCGTATAACAAATGGGTATGGCGATCTGACATTACAAGCTCCGCAGAAGTGGTCGCAGAACCGTTCGAAATTCCACAACATTAAGCGAGGGTCTGTTGGCAAAGCGCCGCTGCAAAGGGCCTCGCCGACCGATCGACAGAGCGCGACAGGAGCCGGGATCGATTCTGAACAATCGAGTAGAAACAGACTGCGCACTTTAGAGCTAATCGAGTGGGAGCGTCTGGTGGCAACGTCGGGTCCCATTGCGAGGGGGAAGTTTATGACATAAAAACACACAAAGAAAGCATACGGGAATGCCGGCCTGTCCCTCCGAGAACTGATTTGTGTCACTGCGAACAGTTGGAAACTTCAAGTGAGACAAAAAATGGAAAGGTAGTGGCGGAAAGTCAGCTCGATGGGGTCAGGAATGAAGAGATTTTGTATGCGCCACTCTAGTGACAAGTCAGCTCGAGTGTACCGACTAGTGAGTGGAATTCTGGTCGCTCTTTCGGCAGGCCGCAGCGACATCTCGGCGCTGTAAATTTTGGTAATTTTTTTACAGTTTTCTCGCTTACGAATGATCGGTTCCGTTTCTACATAGTTTGGTCGGGACTTGCTACATTAAAAATTTTGTACACTGAGCAGTAATTTCTTTAAGCCGTGTTCTTTGTGCTTAGCGTCACATGCTACATATTACTTAAAACTTCCGCTTGCCTGTTTCCTTGCTTGTTCGCTTGTTTGTTTACTTTTCTATTTGTTAGCGGGAGAAGTCAGTTGCTTAAAGTGGCGTCTCACTGCACGACGTCATAATGCGACAGAGCAGAAAATTTCATTATGCTGATATTAGGAAGAGCTTTCATTTGTAATACAGCACACATATGTACAATCTACTCAGAAAGTACACAGCCCAAGGTGTTTGCTTCTGAGCTGTTTACCGGGGCTCCCTAGCATATAAAGCAGTTCAAACCTTGAGAGGGTTAATAATAATAATAATAATTGGTTTTGGGGGAAAGGAAATGGCCCAGAATCTGTCTCATACATCACTGGACACCTGAACCGCGCCGTAAGGGAACGGATAAAGGAGGGAGTGAAAGAAGAAAGCAAGAAAGAGGTGCCGTAGTGGAGGGCTCCGGAATAATTTCGACCACCTGGGGATCTTTAACGTGCACTGACATCGCACAGCACACGGGCGCCTTAGCGTTTTGCCTCCATAAAAACGCAGCCTCCGTGGTCGGGTTCGAACCCGGGAACTCCGGATCAGTAGCCGAGCGCCCTAACCACTGAGCCACCGCGGTGGGTCGAGAACGCAAATCCATTCCTTTTTGGAGAGATTAGGGTCGCTGAGAATGTATAACGAGGCATGCTGCAGGCCTCACAAGCAAACTCCTAGGGCTGTATATTTTTGACGGGGTACGTACATTGCCGCTATTGAACCTGCGGAACCTGATGAGTGTTTGTTGCGGTAACCATTGCTACTATGGTCACAGACTCTTTCCTCTTATGTGCTTTTCTCTTAGCGCTCTTATGTGCTCGCGTAGTTATTCGTTCTTGCATCCCCCTGTTATGTAATGTTCATTATTGCACTTATTGATTACCTTATATCTACAGTGGGTTACACTCCCTCATTAATGCTTTTTTTTCTGCCTTGTGAACTGTGTTTCTGTATTTTGTATTGTGTACGCTGTAGTTGTAGTCTGTAGAGCTTTATGGCGTCAGTACAAGCAGTTTCTTCGAACATGTGCTAAAGAGTATCCACCACCGCTCCAACGCACCAACCTATCATTCAACGTCCATGAAAATAAAAAAAGCGTTAGTTTGGCCTGCCGCATGCCAAAGCCTACGTCGGGGATTGGATCTCTGTGAGTGCACATGTCAGCATGTCACAATGAGTCGGTATTTATTCCCAGCGAGTGCTGGTGGCGTCCTCACAGGAGAATAGAAGCATATACGTAGGAGGTAAGGAAATAACCGACACCAAAGAATCGAAAGAGAGAAAGAACCGAATCCAAGAGCATTGGCGCAGATTTCGAACTGTTTATTCATAGTAGCGAAAGCACAGGCCATATAAGAAGGGAACCCACATGCCCTACCACCTTTGTCACCGGTACACGTGCAGATAATCACTGATGCACTGCTCTATTGAAAAAAAGGAAGAATTACACCTGGGAGACAAATACAACCTTTGTCCGTAAAGTTTCGAGACTGATTTATTTTCTTCTCTAGAAATGGTTCCCCAAAACAGATGTTGGTGCGTATATGTAGCGCCCTTTTATCGGGCTAACCTGAGCTACTTATGTTAATTGCTGTGGCAGCCGCTAGATGGCACTACATATTGAAAAATACGTCGCACCACTAGTCGTCTGCGCATTCTGCTGTGAGTGAATGTGGAGAGATGGACGTCCACCTCGAACAGCGTGTAAACATAAAATTCTGTGTGAAGCTTGGCAAGACAGTCACATAGACGTATGAGTTCCTTCGTGACGCTTACGGCAAAGAGACATTATTGCGGGCGCGAGTTTTCGAGTGGCACAAGAGGTTAGTTTCAGGGAGAACGTCGGTGGAAGACGACACAAGGCAGGGGCGCTTTCCAACCTCACAGATTAATGAACACAACGTGGCTCGGATCAGGGAAATCGTACAGCAAGACCGCACCATTACAGTCCGCATGCTATCAGATGCTCTCGACATTAGTAAGACAACATCCCACCAAATTTTTCGTGAGAACTTAGGGAAGCCAAAGCTGAATGCCAGACTTGTGCAGCACCCCCTCACACAGCACCAGAAGGACGCGCGGGCATCAGGGAGAGCTGATTTGCTCTCCGAGGCAGAAAAGGATGCTATATTCGTCGACAGCATCATTGCTGAAGACGAAACATGGTGTTTTCTACACGATCCTCAAACAAAGAGGCAGAGCGCCGAATGGCGGTCCACAAGCTCTCCGGCGTCGAGAGAGCTGCGGCGATAGAAGACCAAAACAAAGACGATGCTGATAGTTTTTTTTTTCGATGCCAGAGGTGTCACACACCACGAGTTCGTCCCACATGGGCAGACGGTGAATCAGGAGTTTTATATCCGCGTGCTCCAACACATGCGCGATGCACTGCGACGCCATCGCCCTGACTTCAGGGCATCTGGACAACGGCGCCTTCTCCACGATAACACAAGGCCACACACTACTCTCAGCTTGACAAAATTGCTCATCAAGCACAGCATTACTGTACTTCCCCACCCGCCATACTCGCCTGACCTTTCCTCGTGCGATTTTTTCCTGTTTCCTCTTGTGAAGAGAGCCCTAAAAGGTCGGTGGATGTGGAGCGTGGAGGCCATTCAAGACGCCACGACAAAGGAGCTGACAGCGCTGCCAAAAGAAGCGTTTTCCAACTGTTTGCAAGACCTCAAGAAGCGTTGGAATCTGTGTATATACTGAAAGGGAGACTATTTCGAAGGGTTGCTGCACAAATGATTTAAATGTTAAAGGCATTTTTTTAATAAACTCAGTCTCGGAATTTTACGGACAAAGATTGTATACAGCATAATCATTGAACACAGATTGAGGCCAGATGAATCAACAAGAAAACCTGATATCACACCACAATGCGCTTCATGAAGAAAAAAAAGAAAACAGGAAGAAAGGTGTGATGATAGCAAAACGTCGATAAAAGCAACCTGTGTTAAAGGCAAAAATGTGGAATTAAAACTTCCTACGGCGAAAGAGATGGCCGAATGTAAAATATCAGTTAACCAGAGTAAAGGTGAGGGTAATGCAATAAACTGTTATATGTTTACGCAGAAGGCGGAATGCAAAACAACAATTAACCGGAGTAAAGGTGAAGCCGAAGATGTAGTGGTAGTAAAATGTGATATGTCATATGAAAATGAAACAATCATGCAGGGAGGGATAAAACAATGTTTGCATGTGCGGATGAAACTGAAAAAGACGGTAAGTTACTAAATTCATGGTCAAAACATGTATAAGATTCAATTTTTACTGCAAACAAAAATTTACTTGTTTTGTCTTCAGTGTCTCTTAATAATAATAATAATAATAATAATAATAATAATAATAATAATAATAATAATAATAATAATAATAATAATAATAATAATAATAATAATAATAATAATAATAATCTTTTTTCCATAGAAAGGGAAGCAAAGACGTAGACCCAGAACATACAGGAGTGACCGCGCCAGAACAGCATAATTGTCCTCTCAGCCGAATTGGAAGAGCCAAGGCTAGCGTAGTTCTGCTCTTTTGTCGCTGATGCCAGCTAGTTGACAGACGCAAAACGAGTACCCTAGGATCATTTCCTCAAAAAAACCGATTGACTGACGAAACATGGATCGAAAGCAATAATACGGCGACGTTAACAGCTTACCATTAGAAAGGCGCTTCACGTCCGGGAATACCTTACTCACAAAGCTCGCGAGCAGGAATGGAAAGAAAATGATGATTGTGATTGTGGCTACTTATGGCGCAAGGGCATCTATGGCCAATTAACGCCATGGCACAAGGTGTTTTCGACTATTCAAGGTGGGGTCAAAGACCCATGTCCCAACCATTTCACCACAAATAAGCCGAGCACCAGGCCAGGGGAAAGCTGGCACCCACTGTATCACCGGTGGGTACCCGGTGGCACTATGGATCGAACCCCGCACCTTCCACATACGAGGCGGATGCTCAACCACTTGGTCACCGCTGCGGTTAATGAAAGCAAAAGAGAAAAAAAAGAGGTTTAAGACGCTGTGCTAATACATTGGCCGTACTGAATGTTAATAGGGATAGATTTCCAGCTTCTTCGACGCCACTCACTGTTTTCTTTCAATTAGCCCCCCCCCCCCCCCCCCCCCCCCTCTTCCCTGTGCCAGCACATTTATCCCGCAAAGCGCTTGCCCTCATCCGGGATTAGCCGCACAGGCCACGTGCACGTCTTGACAGCGCTCACCCAGCTCCACACGCTTTCGCCGAGACACCGATCGCTCTTGAGGAAAAGCGATTACGTTCAGTTGAGTGGCATTCTAGTCAACGTTAAACGCTCTCACAAAAATAACAAAAAAGAAAGCCCGCGTATTGCGCAATAAAAGCGAGCCAGAAAGGATCGTATGCACACGTACCTGCGCCGGCGCTGACTTGAGCAACGTTCCTGTACATCTCTCTACAGCGTTCGTGGCCATTGACGGTAGATGTCGTCGGCGAACTGTTCGTACGCGCGGCGGACAAAGAAGGGTGCATGGTCAAGACCTGCCCGGGTTAGCCAGTGTACTTCGGGAACTCCTATGCAACAGTACTAAGCCACGGCACCGAAAGAAATTGTTATGAGGCGCGCAAAAGTAGCGCTATGAACAAGGCCATAGAACAGAAGGTAGACACGAAGCAAACAGTGTCCAAAGGCGAAGGCGTAGCACGGGAAGAAGCAAAAGCAACTTTGAGCGCTCAGCGGGAGCGCGAGAACTTCGCCCGGAGCGGCCGGCGCGGCGCCCAATCAGAACGCGGACTGGAAGAAACTTGATTTGGGAGCCCGCAGTGGGTGCGTGCCTTAGAGCGAGCAGCACGCCGGGTCCGGCCGGCTCCGGGGCGGATCGCTGGCTCCGCTCGAAAGTGGTGGCGGCGCTGCGGGCGCTTCGCGACGACGGAGGCACTGAGGCGAGCGTCCGTCGCCCATCAGTCCTATGGACTCCGCGCGCGTAGTAGGCGCGTGCGAGGCGACGAACAGAGCAGCAGTGCAAATACGGTGACGCCTGGCGACGCTTGTCGACAGTGAAAGGAGACAAGCAGGAGGATATCACGATGGCCTGCCACTGGGGACGGGGCAGATAAAACGCTTCCGTCTGTAGCTCACCCACTCACGTGTGTCCGATGCCGATCTCATCGTACGTCAGTCACATACCCTTAGTAAAATCCAGACACCCCCACATCACTCTCGCACATTTCTACCTGCGTCGCCTCCATTGGGGCCCTCTTAAGGGTAATTTGGAACACACGAATTCAGTTCACCCATTTTCCACAGCCATCCCCATCCTCCGGGCATGGCTGATTGCCGTCGCTCCAACGAGACAATCAGCTAACGCTGATCCGTCAAGCCGCTCATTTGCTTACCGATTAGCATGGTGAAACAATTGTTGTTCTACAAGTTGATTTCCAAAATTTGATGGAACAGCGCAAAGAACACAAATGGACTGGACGAAAAGAGCACGACACAAACGAATGCACCGATCTTTAGTTTTCTCACCGTGTTCATCTGTATCGTTCTCCTTTCGCCCAGCGAAATTGTTTTTTTTTATTTTTTTGCACTGGTTCAAAATTAACACCGTGGCGGTAAAATACTTTTCCCTCTCTTTCCTGAGACTTTTGCCCACTGAGGCAAAAGCTGATATTCTTTTTATTCAGAACCTTCGTTCGACGCGGAAACAGTTCGAGTCAGTCCATCGTTTGTTGATGATTTCGTCTTCTCAGGTAATCTGGTCTTTAAGTTTAAGAAAGGATGGCGGTGCTTGATGAACATAAGGACTAGCTTCCCCGATATATCATGACAAGATATCGCGTTCTTATCAACAAAGGTGCGTGCGTAAATCACCTCTTAGTTTTTGGTGCTAAAAAGAGCGGGAGTTTTAATGCGATAGGATTAGAAGCCTCATCTGGAAATAAATGCGTCGTCGGTCACTAATTCCTAAAACCGGAAGAATGCACCATAGAAGAGGTGACGTCATCTGATCATAAATGATGTCACCAGGTCGGAAGTGACAGCTACAGGTTTCGATGTATCTCCATTGCGTCCACGACGCCACCTCTAGACACCTTCGCAGAAACATTCAAACATCAACTAGGTGACCCGAAGAGATGTCTTGTTGTATGCAGACATACGTGTAGGGGTCTGCAAACGCAACCATGAAGG